>NW_022158688.1:0-373155 GCF_000260195.1 Fusarium odoratissimum NRRL 54006 | reverse complement strand
TCCCCGCAGTTTTTGTGTGGTCGCGTGGCCTGCAGAAAATCCCGCTCCTAGCACCGCACTAACAGTGCGTGCCAAGAAAGAATTTTTACAGGAGAGAGTTGTACGTCCATACTCTTCTGTATAGGGTACCTCGTGCTAGGGTAGTTGCCGTATGCAGCTCCATGGAGCACGAAGTCAAGTGGGCTAAGGAGAACGAAGAGTACAAAGAGTTCAACATCTCTGTTTATGATAACTACGATGAGATGCTCAACCATCCGGGACTTCAAGCTGTTTGGGTTTCTACGAGCACCGATGTGCACTCCAGCCAGTCTCTCGCTGCCATTGACAAGGGACTGCACGTCCTTTGTGAGAAGCCGTTGAGCACTGACATGGCCGAGGTATGTGTCGCCTCATTTGTTCTATACTGAGACTTTGCTGATCCCTGGTGATAGGCTCAAACTGTCGTTGACGCAGCGAGGAGGAACCCTCGTCTCAAGGTCATGGCCGGTTTCTCTCGTCGTTTCGATGCCTCATACCGTGACGCAGCAACCAAGATCTATGAAGATAAGGCCATTGGTGAGCCCTTCATGGTTCGCTCCAATACCTGTGATCTTCTCGACGAAACTGGCTTTTTTGTCCGTTACGCGTCTCGCAACGGTGGCATTTTCGTCGACTGCGCCATTCACGACATCGATTTATCTCTCTGGTACCTCGGCAACCCAACCCCCAAAGCATGCTGGGCAACCGGTACTCTTCAGCACCACCCTGAACTCAAGGACCTCAACGACGTCGACAATGCAGTCGGTGTAGTCGAATTCTGGGGCGGCAAGATCGCTTACTTCTACTGCTCTCGAACCCAAGCCCACGGTCACGATGTCTGCACCGAAATCACTGGAAAGTCTGGCAAGATTTCAGTCAATGCTGTTCCCAAGGCTAATAATGTGGTTCTTGCGGACAAGCTTGGAATTCGTCATGAGGTTCAGCCTGAGTATTGGCAGCGATTTGAGGATGCTTTTGCGCTGGAGGCCAATGAGTTTGCGGACGCTGTTCTCAAGGATAAGCCGGTGCCTTTGCCCATTGAGGGAGGAATGCAGGTTATGAATATTGGTCGGGCGCTTCAGCATGCGCTGCTGAGTGGGAACTTGGTCAAGTTTGATGAGAAGGGCAATTGGGAGTAGATCAGGGCTGAGCATAAAATCATCTTGGTTTGGCTACTAGCTAGGAGACATTTCGACGATTGATAGTGAAATAAAAGTCCCGGTTTCTTCTCAAAACCCACCCATGATATGATGGTGAAATGCATGATAAGTTACTGCATTGAAGCATATGATTTGATGCTATTCCCAGCCACTTTTATGCACAATAATGCAGCTGGTCGCATGATGCATTCCCTCCCGACCAATCAAAAAGTGGGTAACTATCCACCCACAAGCATGAATTATCCACCCGAAAATTAAACGCGCTTCTTATCTCTCTCAACCTCAAATCTTCATTTCACCTCACTCTACCCATTAACACCACTCACTCACGATGGGCATCTTCCGCTTGGCCAGAAAAACAGTCTTTACCGGCCTGTTGGGCACATCCACAGCCGCCGCGTACCTCGCTTCTCAGAACCCCGTCATCTCCCCGCTCCCCGCCAACGACCCCATCTGGTCGTCCCGACTCTTCAGAAGGGCCAATCCAAACGGTAACCCTACCACTCAAGATGTCGTGATCAAGCGCATTCCCTTTAGCAAGATTCGTCCGGAATTGCTTCAGAATAACAATGACTTGACGCTTGAGTTCTGTCGTGGAGTTTGGAGCGGTTGGGGTAAGTAACCTTTCATCTCAATGAGTTCGAGTTATCGCTCACCGATTTAGGCTTCGCTATTCAGCGTCGATATGCTCAATTGAAATACCGCGGTCCTGAGACTGAACATCAGCTCTGGGACCCTGAGCAACTCGCCACAAGCACCTACGACAAAGGCGCCATTATCACTGATCATTTCGAAGTCGTTGAGAAGACTCCCACGTCCATCACCGTGCGCTGCGGCGACTCACCGCGCAACCAGCCCCTGCGCCCATCTGATGGTCTCTTCCAGATCAGCGCTACCATCGACAAGGCGCATGAGGAAGTTGAGTTGCGCCTCAAGAGCGTTTTGTTCTCCAGCGAGGGCAAGGTTGCGGGCAACAAGGGACCTATGCCTCCGTGGATCACAGAGCTGCATCAGTGGTATGCAAGAATCTGGGCTGAGACTGGTTCTTGGAAACTCCTTAAGTGATGGATTATGAGTTATGATATACCATGTAGATCGTGGGCAGTTTGCTGAGCAGCTGCTGCACTGACGGAATGAATGAACATGTCTCTGAAATGCAAGATGTTTTTTTATGCGGTTTTCTTTTCTTTCAAACCCTTTGTGGCTTGGATCAAGGGGTGATCTGACTTGATGTAGTGAAACCTTTTAAAAACCGAGCAGATTGTGTGAAGACACGTCCAGAAAGACCCATCAGTCACGACATTCATTCAGACTTTTCGTCATACGATGAGCCCCGCTCACTTCACTGTGCCAGTTTGCGTAACCGAGGGCACGGCGATGTTCAACAAGATAGCGAAATGTTAGAAATTTGAATGCACAAGGTTTCATCAACCGGGGGACATTCAACAAAGACTTGTGAGAGTGAACTGTCAGGCTTGTACACGTACCAGAATAATAAGTGCGCACTGTGATTTGCCGCCACTTTCGAACCTATTGCCATGTGTCAGTGAAGCCACGCACTGTCTTAGTCATCAAGAGGCGAGCTTAAGTTTTTGCGACTCTGCATCTCGCTCGAGAATCTTCGCTGACATATCACGCCGATTAAGCTTCAACTCCCATCCATTTAATCCTTCAATCCTGCACCAAGTACCCATTTCCTTTCACAATTTCTCTCCATCCACCTTCAAAAGATCATCACCAGACACACAGCCAAAATGCCTCTCATCGACGCCAACACCCCACCTACCTCCACCGACACTCACTACGTCGTCTATTTCGCCTCCGGTGAGCCCTCATGGTGTCCTGACTGCCGTGATGCCCTCCCCGCGCTGAACGCTGTTTTTGGCGGCGCTTCTGATCCTACCGCTTACATCGTCCGCGTGGGTTCGCGTGAGGAGTGGCGGGGTACTCCTAAGAACAAGTATCGCAATGCACCTTACAACATCAATGGCGTTCCTACTGTCGTCAAGGTCCAGAATGTAAGCTTAATAAGTGGGTTTGGTTTTGGATGTGAACTAATGGGATATTCAGGGCAAAGAAGTTGGACGATTGGGCGATAAGGAGAGTCAGGTTGAGTCTTCTCTTCGCAAGCTTGTGAACCAGTGAATATAAAGCTTCTTACGAGGATGAAGCATCGTTGGATCCGCGACTGAACTTGGAGGATCATATCCAGCCTCGGACTTGTCCTTGTCGCGGAATGCCGAGATAGCTTATTCAATGTCTATCAAGCTCATGCTTTGGAAGCGCACCAACCCACAGCTCTACATAAATGAGAAACCAAAAAATAAAAACGGATGAATGATAGTATCTTTCTCAAAGAGGATCCCCAATCGTTGATCAATGACTTGATCTCACTTTAGTGATGTTTAATCTGTAGGTGTGTTTACCCGTCAAGTCGCTCACTACGCGGGTATAATTTCTATTTACGTCACTCTGGTTACTCACCGAGCCAATATTGGAAGTAGGATAAAGGATAAATGCTCAATGTTAACTTTTTTTATCTTGCGTTATAGTATTCGTCAGATGATGAATGCTTGAGGGCTGTGTGACTAAAATTCATATGTAGTTCAATGCCGATCAGACTCAGGCATACCGTTACTCGGCCAATTTAATACAAAGACCTCGGCCTACCTATCCTAAGAAAATGCGCTATAGAAGTCTTTTGATGCATCATCTTGCTGAAGACTGTGTCAATTCATGAGGCTGTCGAAATCCGATACCGGATCATAATGAATCAGATATGGATTAGGTGATCAGCCATGATACTTCCACAATCAGATTGTGCGAGTCACACTCAACATCTCAGCTCTTCTTAAATATCCGTGCCCTTCCAGCTTGATCTCTTTCACTTGACTAAAAACAAGTTCAAGACCTGGCACAATGACAAGTAGCGGACTCCAAGCCAAGCTTCGTGCGCTTCCTGTTCTAGAAGGAGCATCACACCCAAAGGCAGAGTTCGCTTCGTTCCCCGAAACCCCTCACCAAGCATTTGAGGCATGGCTCGACGAGGCCATCTCAGCCAACATCCCAGAGCCGCATGCTGTCACGCTCTCGACAGTCGATGAACAAGGCTTCCCCGATGCCCGTGTTCTAATCCTCAAGAACGTCGATCACCGCGGCTGGCACTTCGCCATCAAAGCCAACAGCCCCAAAGGCCGCCAGATCTCAGCAAACAACAACGTCGCACTTACATTCTACTGGCCCAAAATCGGACGTCAGGTCCGTCTACGCGGTAAAGCAAACGCTCTGCCCAGAGGTGAGTGTGAGCAGGATTGGACGGCTCGATCGGCTATGGCCAAGATCACTGCCAAGGTGTCGAGGCAGAGCGAACCACTTAATGACCCGCATGGACTGGAAGCTAAGATGGCGGAAGCCGTGAAAAGTCATGAGATTGAGGGACAAGAGCCAAGTTCTGGGGGTTGGGTGGTATATGCCGTGGCGCCGCAGACGGTTGAGTTCTGGCAGGCTTCTAGTGATCGTCTGCATCAGCGATTGAACTACGTCTTCGATCCGGCCCGAAACACCTGGAAGAAGGAAGCTCTTTGGCCATAAGCCTCAACAACTATACACCGCATCAATCTCGATCTTGGTCTATACGGAGAATTTATGTATGTATACAGGCATACACGCCGGGTATAACACGATTCGCTTCCCCTTATGCTCTTAGCGGGCTTACGCGTCCTCTCGACATCGCCCAGAGTCTAGACCCAAGCCTCACCAAACTACTCTTATAAAAACACATCCAACTTCGGATCTTGACGTGCCGTTCATGAAATCATCAAAAGATAAAAAGGCGCAAATGCGAAAAAGGGAGGTCGGTAATTTAGCTCAACGGGGCTGTGCAACAGTGCGGCAGTGCCTGATCGCCAAAATGTTAATCACGGCATTGTCCGCTGGGCTGTGTTTTTTGTAATTTGACAACACAACACCATTTAAGATTTTATGAGAAAAGTTTCTTTTCGGAGAAGGTCAATTTGGTGAGGAACAAGTCATGGAGTTACATGACTCTGTATCAGGCGATGCTCTCAATGTCTCGCCAAGTTCCGTATTGCACAACATGACCACATTTCATATAGTTCTTCTTGCCATTCGGAACTCGGCTCTTGTATGCAGGTACCTTGATAGTAACTTGGCGCTTGGCTATGAGATATTTCCTGCCCTGCCCGGTTTTATAAGTCTTGTCGCCAAGGGTATTCGGCACGTTTTATACGAGAGGCTATTAGATGGATACTCTCGGCATGAGTCACCCCACAAACAATAACACATGCTTTTGTTTCTTGGCCATGTTAGTTTGGAAAGGATTTTCGTTTATCATTTTCTTTAGTTAGTGTGTCATTTTAAGGCTCTAATCAGGAGAAAGTTTACAAGTTCATGATTTGTATATATCGCTGATCCCCCTCCCAACTTTCTGCACAAAGCTTTACTTTACTTTACTTTACTTACAGTACAATAAATTATTCTGTTCAATTCGATGAACGACTCTTTTGTTGCCGTTTACCTACCTTTCGCAAATCTGGAGAACTCGCTGGGACTTCTCCTCTTCAGAGGAATCGCCAAGTCTGAGGCAGCAGACTTTGATCCACCTTAAGTTTTGTACGAACCTGATCTTGCCTTTCCCGTAAGATGGCGTTGAACTGACAGTTCAGATTGGGTGCAGAGTATCGAAAACGAAAAATCGAATGTTTGATCAACCGATGTCAACACCATGGCCCGCCGCGACACTAACATCCTCGGCCGACTTGGCCTACGCAACGGCAAATCCCGCGCACGAACCGCGTCATGGCAACTAAACCCAGACAGGGCATCCAAGAGCACGCCAGAAGATATTCTTCGCTGGATCGCGTCTATGACGCCTGATACGGCACTTGCGCACTTGGTGTCGAGCAGCGATGGCATTTCTGAGGCTGAAGCTACTGCGAGGCTACGCATTCATGGGCAGAATGTTGTTTCTTCGAGGAAGCCGCAGTCTTGGTTTATGCTTTTTTTGAGTGTTATTCCGAATCCGTTTAATATTCTGTTGATGTTTTTGGCGATTCTTAATGTGGCGATGCCGGATCCTAGCTGGGTGAGTGTTGTACTGACGATAAAGTTATGGCGATGGGGACTAACGAGGTATTAGGAAGGATTTGCTGTTCTCATGGTCATGATCGTTATTTCCGTCGCTGTGCGCTTCTGGCAAGAATTCCAAAGCGGCGTCGCCATCTTTCGTCTTCAATCCGCCATCATTCCCAAGATTCGAGTCCGTCGACCAGCAACCTACACCGACGAGCTTCAACTCTCCTGGACAGAGGGCACGGTTCTCGAGACTGACCTCGTCCCTGGTGATATCGTCATTCTAGTTCCTGGTGCAATCGTTCCTGCTGATTGTCTCATCCTTGAGTCATCGTACCTGAGGATTAGTCAATCTGCTTGGACGGGTGAGAGTGAACCTGTGGGTAAGGATGCGGGACCTCATGATGCGAAAGAGGCTTTCTCGATTTTTGACTTTGGAAATGTTGCGCTTATGGGGACAAATATTGTCTCCGGTCATGGTGTTGGACTTGTTCTTCGAACGGGTGATGGTGGGTTATCTCAATGTCTGACAAGGGATGTGGCTAATATGTGTAGATGCTATGATCGCTACCATGGTCAAGGAGGTTGAGAAGAAGCGACAGCCCAACGCCTTCCAGAAGGGCATTCTCAACGTTACGTGGATGCTTATCGGCTTCATGGTCGTCATGGTTCCTATCGTAAGTAATTCCCGAACCGATTCGCCTACTTCAACTAATCCTCGTCCAGGTTCTGTGCATTTCCGGCAAGGTCACCGGAGACTGGAAGAACGCGGCGCTTTTCAGTATCAGTGTCGCAGTCGGTCTTGTCCCAGAGATGCTGCCCGCCATCGTCAATGCCAATCTCGCGCGAGCCGCTCATCAGCTTTCCAAGAAGCAGGCAATCGTCAAGCGTCTTGATTCGGTCCAGAACCTCGGTGCGATGACTGTTCTGTGTAGTGACAAGGTATACATCCCGTTTCTGTGACTTGCCTGAGTACTAACGATGAGACAGACAGGAACTTTGACCAAGGACGAGCTCTCGGTGCACAGGTACTCTAATGCTGAAGGAGAGGACAACCTCAACATCATGGAACTCGCAAAGGTCGACTCGCAAATCCAAGGTAACAGTGGCAACAACATGGACAGGGCTATTCTCAATTATCACCTCCCCAACGGCGATGAAGTCGGTGTAGCCCACTACGAACAAGTCCGCGTCATTCCATTCGACTTTGAGCGCCGTCGATCCGGCTGCATTGTCCGCGGCATTACAGGCCAATACCTCCTCATCGTCAAAGGCGCATTCGACGAAGTCCTCACTCGCTGCTCATCCATGCGCTCAGCTGGCAAGAGTGAGTATCTCAGCACTGAGATGCAAGCCCGATGGAGACAACTCGCCATGCAAAAGAACATGGAAGGATATCGCGTTCTTCTCGTCGCATCCCGCATCCTCGGCAAGTCTTACGTCAATGAGCTCGATCTACTCGAGACAAATATGACGCTCGAAGGAATGATCAGTTTCTCCGATCCACCCAAAGACGATGCAAAAGACGCCATCGCAAGCCTCACTGAGCTCGGCGTCCAAGTAAAAGTCTTGACCGGCGACTCCCTCCCCGTCGCCCTCAACATTTGCCGCTCCCTTGAACTCCTCCAGCACTCCGAAACAATGGACGACGACGCCGAAGCCATCTCCGGTCCCGAACTCGCCCTGCTCGAAGATTCTGATGAATTCGACCTCGCCGTCGAACGATGCAGCGTTTTCGCCAAAGTAACGCCCAAGCAGAAAAGTCTAATTGTCTTGGCTCTTCAAAAAGCCGGCAACTGCGTTGGTATGCTCGGCGACGGCATTAACGACTGCGGTGCGCTTCGAGATGCAGATGTTGGGATCTCGGTTGACTCTGGAGCGGGAGTCGCGAAGGATTGTGCCGATTTGATCTTGACGGAGAAGGGATTGTCGATTATTGTGAGGAGTGTGATTCTGGGAAGGATTACGCATGGGAATACTATCAAGTATATCAAGATGGTGGCTTCGTCCAATTTTGGTAATGTTTTTAGTATTCTGGCGGCTAGTGCCTGGCTGCCTTTTACACCAGTGAGTAACTTATCAGACCTTGCAGGGAGTATGCTCACTTGGGTATAGATGACCAGCATTCAACTTCTCGCTCAGAATCTTCTGTATGATATCAGTCAGATCGCCATCCCTTGGGATCGCGTTGACGAAGAGTATCTGACCCAACCGCGACGATGGAACGCAAGGGGTAGGTTTCCTTGTCTCTCTCTATGGGCATATCTAACAAGCAGCAGATATCCTCAAGTTCATCGTTGTCCTTGGTCCTACAAGCTCAGTCATCGACATGTGCACTTTTTCTCTCAACTGGTTCTTCTACGGCATTAGAACTACCGCCGACAATGTCAAACTGGCACAAACACATTGGTTCCTGCAAGGGTAAGCTCCCGTCACACTCTTCAAGTCGCACCACTGATACCTGCAATAGTCTTCTCACCCAGACTCTGATTGTCCACTTGCTACGCACAGCCAAATTTCCTATCATCCAGAGTCGCGCAGCACCGATCCTTGTTTTCTCCACAGCGTCGATTATGGCTATTGGTTTCGTCCTACCCTGGATCCCGGCTTTCAGACCCGCGTTCAGCTTTGCTCAACCAGCGCCGACTTTTGTTGGATTTCTGGCTGCTGAGTTGTTGCTTTATGCTGTAGAGGTCCAGGTTGTCAAGATCATTTACATCAAGATCTTTGGTACATGGCTGTGAACTAAAGTCGACCAAGGCTGGAATTAAGGGACGCTGGTTTATCACTGGGGGCAGAATGATGAAAGGATAGGGTTTTTTATCGGTTCGCCCGGTTTTCCCTATCATGTAATAATAGTCTATTTCTTTGGTACTTTAATACATGTCTTATTGCTATTTTCCCTTATCATTTTAGTCTCGTCGCGTGAGTGTGAATGTACAATCAATATGGTCTATCGTTCTCTGCGAGGCCCGGCTTCCGTGCCCATTTGCCGACCAGTTCCTCGGAACAGGAGCCAATCGGATGCGCTGAATTGCCGAACTTTCAGCAGCAGATCAAATGGCGAAGGGAAACAATCGCACTGGAGATCGGCTTCTGCACTGGTCATTACGACGAAATTACGGGATCAATAGATTTAATAGCATTAAAGCACAGAAATTACATCGTCTGCAATCATTGAATAGATATCCCAGGCCACATCTATCGAGCTATGACCAGATTCTGTCCAATGGCATACAAGGAAAGCTTCCATTGACCAATCATAGGCCATACAGTTGAAGTGCCGAGGAGCAAACCGCACTATTCCCAACAGAGAAAGGCTTCCTCGGAGCTCATGAACCCTCACATCTGGGGTAAATCTGGGGCATCCTACTATCCGACCTAGTAGTTCTATCTTGATACAAATACTCACCTCCTACTCCTCAACCATCCCTACCTCATTCTCCAATATCTCCTCTGATCAAGTCTCAGAATCATGGCTATTACAGAACTCTTGATCTCCCCCTGGGCACCACTCGCCCTCGCCGTGGCTCTCGTAGCCTGGTACATCCTCCCATGGATCAGCAACTCCAATCTCCGCGGTATCCCCGCTCCTTTCCCGGCGCAGTTCACCAACCTTTGGTTATTATCTACATGTCGTCGTGGAAAGCGCTACGAGATTGTTGATCAGGTCCATAAGAAGCTGGGTGTTTTGGTTCGCATTGCGCCAAACCATGTTAGTGTTGCAGATGCAGATGCTATCAACACTATCTACGGTCATGGAAACGGTTTCTTGAAGGCGTAAGTCTAATCTGGTACTATAGTATTGGGGGCGCAGAACTAACAAATTAGTGACTTTTATGATACCTTTGTCTCTATTCGTCGGGGTCTCTTCAACACTCGCAACAGAGCTGAGCACTCTCGCAAGAGAAAGCTCGTGTCGCACACTTTTGCGCCCAAGTCTGTTTTGGAGTTTGAGCCTTATATCCGACAGAACCTCGATATCTTCATCAACCAGTGGGATCGTATTGCCAGCAACAAGGATGCTGATGGCTATGGAAGCGTTGACTGTCTGAACTGGTGTAAGTAGCTATCAAATCGACCCTTGAAACGAAACATACTGACCTTGTGTAGTCAACTTTCTTGCCTTCGACATCATCGCTGATCTCGCTTTTGGAAAGCCCTTCGGTAAGTTTATGCATCGACTTGTTCAGCATATTGCTAACATTCATAGGCATGCTCTCAACTGGTGCCGACATCGCTGAAGTCAAGGCCTCCCCCACCAGTCCCACCATCTACGCCCCAGCTGTCGAGATCATGAACCGCCGCGGCGAAGTCTCCGCAACTCTCGGCTGCCTCCCCCAACTCAAGCCCTACGCCAAGTATTTCCCCGACCCCTTTTTCAGCCAAGGTCTCCAAGCCGTCGAGAACCTCGCCGGTATCGCCATCGCCCGCGTCAGCGAGCGTCTCGAGCGCGGCGGTGATTCTACCCGCAAGGATCTACTGGCTCGTCTTATGCAGGGTCGCGATGAAAAGGGCGAACCTCTTGGTCGTGATGAACTCACCGCTGAAGCTCTTACGCAACTCATCGCTGGAAGTGATACTACTTCAAACTCTTCTTGTGCACTGTTGTATCATGTTGTTAGAACTCCTGGTGTCATGCAGAAGCTTTATGAGGAGATTTCTGCTGTTGTTCCTGAGGACGTTGCCATTCCTGATTACGAATCCGTCAAGCATCTTCCCTACCTGGGATACTGCATCAACGAGACTCTGCGCATTCACTCCCCCTCTGGTATCGGTCTTCCCCGTGAGATCCCCCCTAACCACAAGGGCGTTACTCTCCACGGACGATACTTTGGCCCCGGTACTATTCTCAGCGTTCCCACTTATACGATCCACCACTCTACTGAAATCTGGGGTCCTGACGCTGATGAGTTCAAGCCTGAGCGTTGGGAGAACTTGACCGATAAGCAGAAGACTGCTTTCATCCCCTTCAGCTATGGACCTAGATCTTGTGTTGGAAGGAATTTGGCTGAGATGCAGATGAGACTTATTGCTACCACTTGGATTAAGCGATATGATGTTCGCTTGAGACAGGATATTATGGAGACCAGGGAGGGATTCTTGAGGAAGCCCATGGGCTTGGATGTTGGATTGGCGCGACGATAAAGGGACTGGAAAAGAAACAAATTGCATGTAAAACATAGGCGCAGCGGATTGAAATGATATTTATGACTTTATGCACAAGCAGTCTATCTATTTGTGGAATTTGATCACATCTCTAGTGTCCTTTGCACCAGGGCGTTCCGTGCTTATTATTCCATAGGCTCATTACCTATTGGCCTGATAAGCAGCCATAGCACCTTTCTCACACCCTCCTCTTCCTTATCATCCTTCCGTCTATCTTTATCAACCTTTCTCATTTCCTTCTCATACTCTTTTTGACACTTTTCTCTTTCCTTATCCAGCTTCTTCAACTCTTTCTCCAACTTGCGGGGCTCATCTGCATGTTTTCTTTGAGTCTTCGCAAACTCCTCTTCTATCTTGCGCATATCCTTCTCATAGTCTTTTCGAGCCTTTCTTGAATCTTCAGTCCAATCCTCATGCGTCTTGGCTCTATCTTTGGTCATCTTCTTTTCCTCCTTCTTTCGTTGTCGCTCACTTGTTGAAGCATGCATTTTGCTTACAAAGTTATCCGGTACATGTAACTCAGGTAAGGGCGTAAGCTCTAGTGGTGCAATCCATGGCTCAAGGGCCTGAAGTCTGCGTTGCTGCACAGTGAGTGAAGACTGAGCCGAAACATCGTTGCATGGTCCAAGAACCATACTATTCTTCTCGATCTTGCCATTGCCATCCAAGATGGGTATCTTGGCATAACGAGCAACTGCATCCAACTTTGCAAACTCAGCCTTGAGACCTCTAGGTATAAAGAGTTCTTTGTTCGCGGTACTGATGCAAAGCTCACTTCGAGATTTACTGATGGCGTACGTCGAAAGAGTAGCTGCCGCATTAACCGAATTACCAACGATCTGTGCGGTGTGTAGCGGCATCATTGACACGATGCCGCCTACCATTCCCAGTATCTGGACTGGCGGACTAGCGACGGCCGCACGGTTGAGGTCATCAAGAAATCTGAGGAAGACTTCCCGAGGAAGATGGTATTGGTCTTCGAGGATAGGTGGGAAGGCTCGCAGGAAGGGAGAGCCGAGCTTGGAGCTTGTTGCTGGGATGGCGATGGGCTTCTTTGATGGATGAAGTGTAGGTTGCTCAAGTGTTGGGATAGGTAGAATACGAGGTTGGCTATCCACAGAGAAAGTTGGTGCTGAAGTTGCAGCAGCAAGGGTTGAGTATGGCGGAGGCCCATCAGGGTATGATTGACTGTGAGAACTCATCTTTGTAGCTATACTCAAGACATATAGATCATGCCCTTTTGCTATGTTACCAGCGGGCTATAAATGCTGCTGTCAGACGGTTTATATAGATATATGTTGTCGATCCTGTAACAGCTGAGGGTGTCAGCGAGCTAGAGCAGAATGGGTTAGTCATTCGAGCCGGAGGCCTGGTGGCATAAGCTTCAGCAGATAGTCATATCAGATTGGCTGATGCCTCACAAGGAACTCCATCTGGAATTCCCTTTATGTGTTAGGAAGATAGCATGATATCTCTAAAAGGTCTTCTCGGCACTTTCGGCAGCTGATCATCGGCAGCTCAGTTGATCCAAGTTGAGAAGCGATAAAATAGCGACAAATACGAGTGGCTGTGAAGTTTAGTGAACTCCGGATTGCCCACTCTGGTATTCCCTGCAAAAGGAGGCTAGTACATATCGGGTAGGATAGCGCGAGGTACGGACTAGAGCAAACAATCATGATAAAGTAATTCGTATTAGGAAGAAGGCATAATCTAGCTCTCAATAATTACTCTGACTCCCTTACTTCCGCTCTCCGTCATCGGAATGAACATGTCATGATCGTAGCGAATATCCCGATCCGTCGTCTCGTACAGACGCATATAGGGCATCACTCTCAAAACCAAAGCTGCAAGAGAGAGGTACAACTCGCACAATGCGAGACTAAGAATATGTTAGTAAAACTCTGAGTTGAAGGAACAACGTTTATCTTACTTTTTACCAAGACATCCACGGCTGCCTTTTGAAAATGCAATCATTGACCTCTCCAGGTCTTTTCTGATCTTATTGTCCTCATCGATCCATCGTTCAGGCACGAACGCATACGAGTCAGGGAAAACAGACTCATCGTGGTGTGCAATGGCCGCCGACATACCGATTGCATAACCTCGAGGCAACACCAAGCTCATCGGCTTCTTGTTAAATTCTCCCCTGTAAACTAGGTCTTCTGTTGTTGGCACGCGAGCTGTGCGGCTCGAAACACCATAGGATAGACGTAGACCCTCATTGATGACAGCTCCAAGATATGGAAGGTGCTCCAGTGTCGTCCATGAAGGCAAATGGCATGGATCGTCAACAACCTGCTTCAGTTCATCTTGTAGCTTGGCCAGAATTTCAGGCTGTGACAAGAGGAAGTATGTTATCACAGCCAATGCCCAGCTCGTCGTCTCAGTTCCAGCGTTGACGATAGTGACAGCCTCCTCAACCAGACGATCTTGCTTCTTCTCACTGTCATCAAGCTCAGATTGAAGCAGATCTGCAAAAATAGTCGGTCGATCGTAAACAATACCAGAATCCAAGTCGTTCTTCGTCTTTTGAACGCGCGAAGGAATATCGATTTGTAGAGTTCGAATGAGAAGCGCGGTATCAGCTGGTAAGTAGTCGACAAGATATTTACCCAGCTTCACGCTAGAAACAAGAATCGGAAAGAAGCGGAAGAAAAAGACTGGCTTAAGTACCGCGAGAGTAGCTTCACGGTAGTTTGGCTGCCACTGGTTGCGAGATAATAATCCAAAAGCTTCACCGAAGCAGTAGCTTGAAATGGCATCAGATGTGAAACAACTGTATGCATGAGCGATTTCGAACGGTTTACGTTCTTTTTCATCCTTGTTCTCAGCCAAAAGCTTGTTGCAGAGAGTTTGTGCCAGGTCGTGAACTTCTTGTTCGAGACGTGCAATCATGGCTCGTGAGAAGAACTTGGCTACTGGTGCACGTCTGGCGCGATGGAGATCGTGATCAGGGGTACCAAAAGCGTTTCCTGTACCGGCTGCTGAGCCATTCACTTGGTGGAAGGGCTTATCGCGTTTGCGACCGCCAACGGCGTAGATCTCATCCGAGAAGGACATATCAGCGCAGTGCAGCTCATTGGGGTTAATGCGGACAATAGGACCTAAGAGCGCATTAGAATCTTTTGCTTCGACTTGCTGAAATGTGCTTACCATATTTCTCGTGCATCTGCTTGATAGCATGGGTATAGCGACCGACGAGGATCACATCGTAGTAGAATTCGGGCAGATATGTTGCCGCGGCAAGTTTCGGACCAGGGATCTTGCTAAGCGGGTGAAGAGGCGAGACATTATACAATGCCTGCAGAACTTTAAATGCAAGCCACGCCGATATCAAAGCCACTATCCAGTCTCGAGCTGTCATTGACGTTAAAGTGCCCTGAAGGGCTGACCAAGTAGCGTCCGCCATCGCGTTTCAAGCTTAACAATATCACACCGGGGATTGGCGGAGAAAGGCGAAAGAACAAGAGGTTTTTAAACAGCGGTTGATTGATTTGTTTATTCCTTCAATCACATGATTAATATTCGTTTGCCCTCTCGCTTACTCGGAACAATGTAACCCTTGAAACAATTATTTGGCTATATGAGGCTATCACCTCCGTCCTTATGGGGCTGAATTCTTCAACGCTGACCCACAGTCCTCCGTGCCAGGGGAACGTGCTTGATGAACCCACTTCTCAAGGGTATCATCGTAAGGCTGGCCAGTAAGAGTTGACCTAAATATTGGATCTAAATTGTCATCTAAATCTCTTAAAGTCTTTAGCTCCGAATACAAAGAGTGAGCTGCGAATAGATCCTTATACTGAATTAAGAGGGTCAGGTTATTGTTCAACACCAGGTTCCAGTGACTTCCATGTCTCTGGAGAGCACGACGCCTTCTTGTTGAGAAGACAGTTAAACAATAGTAAACCTATAATGTTAAAAAGGCACGCAGAGACCTAGGAGTTGATTGTGTCTGTAAGCAGAAGTCTTGAGAGTCCTAGATCTTGCACGGGGCGTTGGGTGATCAGAAAATAACGATGTCTGAAGATAGATGATTGGACATAAGGGCTTAATAGGCAGGCAAATCGGCCCGAGAGGACATAGAGAAATTGACCCAAAAGCTCAGACATGTATGCGACGTTGATTCAATACTAGTATTATTAATTTCATTATCTGGACCAACGGAAACGTAGCTCCACCAAGCTTCTACCACTACAGCAGTGTCAAGATTCAAAGTGGCCGTTGATCTAACTCTGCCGCTACCTGCTTGAAGTTCACGGAGGCCCCAAGATATGGTGTTCCTTCAGTGACCAAGTAAAACCGAGTTCTGCATCTAGCTAGTGTATTAGATGCAGCGCGTGTGGTTTCAATTAACCTACAGTCTTGAACAACTGTAGCTGCATATAGACACTTTTCCTAACTGCCCTACCTCTTCAGCAATCAATTTTTCGTCAGAAGATACGTGGGGAGTCTAAAAATATATTTAAGCTTAATTCTGAGGTTCCGAGTTACATTGAGAGACGCGAGCTGCGTCACTGGTTTAGGAACTGCCTGTAACTTTCTCCCATTGGCTTACGATTTGGGTTTTCGAAGGAACAGTAGGTAATGAACGGATGGCTATAAATAACACCACACATGTCCACCGGCGCCTTCAACCGCACGGGTGGCCTGGGAAGCTTCACTAGTCCGGGCTGAGCAGCAGCTTGCTATCTTTCATAAAGACCCTTAAACGGAGCAAACATATGGTCAGCATTGCAGGGTGCATATACGAGAATAGCGGACAAAAGGCTGTTTGGATGCGAATAGATTGAGCTACCCCGTTATTGGCATGAATTTGCGAATCAACAACGGCCAGTGATTGGGTACCCTAAAATCTTAGATGCATATGTCCAGGGGCATCCGGTTAAATCGCCAGCTAACACGTTGCTCTTCACTCGCGTGTTCCTCATAAACTGTCAAGGCCTCGCGGAATACCTTCCATGAAAAGCAGTAAATCCATGCCGAGAAATAGTTCTTCCTTCCATATAATCTGTATTCTTTAGCCTCAATTGTGCCTGGATAAGAAACCTGGTAAGTATTGTGTAGCCTGTAAGACCCTGCGCCCTAGGGCTGCAGAGCCAAGGGCTTGTCAAATCCCCATCCAGCAATGATGAACAATTTACCGGGGCGATATTCTACGAACAGAACTTGCTCCGGCTTGGCTCCGACAAGGGCTCTTGAGGTTCTTCTCTATCCCATCAATTATACGGGGTAGGCACTAATACAAATTCGACTATAATTTTCCGCTTGCTTATCTGTTAAGTAGTCTATCCCGCACATCCAATCTCACCGCATTGTCTGCCTTTCTTTCTCATTTCTTATCTAACACGGAAACCAAGGACAAAAGCGAGTTCCGAAACCATGCAGATTTCTTTTGGAATCCTTGCTGCTTTGCTGAGCGCCTCGTCGCTGGTTGCGACCTCACCGACTCAATCGGCCGGCGATCTCATGCTAGATCTCAACAGCAAGGCAACCAGTGCGCTAGAGAATGCCCAGGCACCGACAAGCCGCAAGAAGTGCACAATCGCCAATGCCAACGTGCGCCGGGATTGGTAAGTTTACGTCCTAGATGCATTGAACCGTCGCTAACAACTAGTACAGGAAAGCCCTATCAAAGAAAGAGAGAAAGGCTTATATCAATGCAGTTCTATGTCTGCGAAAGAAACCATCCAAGGCAGACCCTTCTTTCGCACCTGGTGCACGTACCAGATATGACGATTTTGTCGCTGTGCATATCAACCAGACTCGCACTATCCATGCAACAGTCAGTTCTTGTTCTTCATGAGTTGTCAATGGCATTGAATCTGACAATCCTTTTCAGGGAAACTTCTTCACCTGGCATCGCTACTATACTTGGGCATATGAAAAAGCTCTGCGAGATGAGTGCGGCTACAAAGGCACCCAGCCGGTGAGTGAATCTTGGTGATAGCCGACGATCAAGAATTCCAAGCTTATGATTTACTGTAGTACTGGAATTGGTTTGAGACTGGCGACTTTGCAACTAACCCCCTCTTTGACGGTTCCGAGACCAGTATGAGCGGCGATGGAGAGCTCTTCAAGCACAACGGCTCTGTTTCTGGCACAGGACTCATTTTCCTTCCCAGCGGTAACGGAGGTGGCTGTATCAAGAAAGGTCCCTTCGCCGGCGCAACCGCTAACCTTGGACCCCCATCTCCTGGCATGGACGGAATGGAAGCCACCGCTACACCTCTCGAATATAACCCTCGCTGTCTACGTCGAGATCTCAGTCGTTACACCATTGATAAGTGGATGACTCTCCCTAACTTATACAACGTCACGCTCGGCGATGCTTCACGCAGCATTCAAATCATGCAGGACGAGTTTCAAGGTCGATTTCCAGATCGATTCCTGGGCTTGCACGGCGCTGGTCATTTTGCCATTGGTGGTGACTCCTCTGACCTCTACTCTTCGTCTAACGAGCCTGTTTTCTTTCTTCATCATGCTATGGTTGATCGCGTGTACTGGATCTGGCAGGCTCTGCATCCCAAGCAGGCCAGGGATATTGCTGGTACTATCACTATCGGGAACAGACCTCCTAGTCGATACGCTTTGAAGTCTGATCCTCTGAATATGGGGGTTAATGCAGCTGAGATTACCATCGATGATGCGCTTGACACCATGAGCGGTTCTCCGTTCTGTTATATCTATCTCTAAGAGTCAAAAGTAAATATTATATTTCAGTGCATCCTTCATTGTTAGCAACAATATCCGCCTTGTTTCCAAGCGACTTGTCTATGAAGTCAGGACCAATCTGATCCGGTTCACCAGGTGACAGGAACAAAGCTAGAACTTTACCGTTCAGTAAGGACAAGGAACTTTGTAACTAGAAGCGCGCTAGAACCCCCAGATTTACAGGCTTTCCATCGTGTTAGAATAGAAACCTCTGTCACCCGACTCCACCTCGTCAGAAGCCATTCTAGCTCTACCAGAATTACTAGATATGACCTAGTCAACGCCTCAACATTCCTGACATGTCAACTATTGTCTTAAGTCAGGTCAAGGTCACGCCACTTGAGCGAGTGCTAAGCCAGGATAATTCCTTTATTATAGGCTAGAACTGAACCAGACCGTTGGGTTCATTGATCTAATGAAGCTTATGATATACGAGCAAAATATCCCAAGCTAGGGTATGAGAAAAGCTAAATGGTATCGTATACTTAATGGGTCTGATTAAGTCGTCCAACACTTCCTTCTACGCAATAGGCTTTCACGTATATTAATCGAAAATGGTTTCCTTCAAGAAAGTTCTGACGCTGTTGTTTATCAGCATAGTGAGCGCGCTACCAGCAGGCCAACTTTCTGATTTGATGCTCGATAAGAGAAACCTCCTTAATCCAAGAGCAGGTATCTAGACCTAATATCCAGCGAAAGTCAACTAACAGCCCACCCTTTCTAGTCTGCAAGGCCAGTGATCCCAACAACCAAGCCTTTAAGAAAAATCAAGCCAATGGATCCGCATTTTGCTCAACCTATATCCAAAGCACCGTGTCAACTACCATTACTCCCGTTATCCGTAGTACTTCCTTGAGAGTCACAGCCACTACGACTACTCTGATCGGCGTCACTACAGTCCGAACCACCACATTTCTTGTAACCATCACTACTACGACAAAGACCGATTTAACTACCGTAACTCAGACAAGCACTGCTCTTGTTACTGATGTTACGACCAAGACACTTACGAACATGGCGACGAATCGAATCACCAATACAAAGGCAGTTCAGGTGGCTGTGACGGATGTTGAGCAGGCGACTCAGAGGATTACTAAAGGGGCCACTACGACTGTTACTGTCGATGTTTATACAACGGTTACAACGGATGTGACCGACGCTTCCACCGTCGATGTTCTGACTACCATCACAACTACAGTTTCTACTTTGTAAGTACTTCCCAAATATTATCCGCAAGAGAAGGTATACTAACGAAGATTCAATTAGTGTTACGTGAGTCTTTGCAACTGTGACGTTGAAATATTATGTGTTACTAACAGTCATTATAGAGCACCAACTCCTACAGTGTATGTTCCTAGTAGTAAGTTTTTCCCCTCCGACCAATACCGCTTGAC
Source organism: Fusarium odoratissimum NRRL 54006 (assembly GCF_000260195.1). Classification (NCBI taxonomy): domain Eukaryota; kingdom Fungi; phylum Ascomycota; class Sordariomycetes; order Hypocreales; family Nectriaceae; genus Fusarium; species Fusarium odoratissimum. The sequence goes on along the minus strand of NW_022158688.1, from coordinate 353,609 downwards.
CCGCACTAACAGACCCTTAGCGAAGGTCCACTGCAACGTCGTTGGTTATGGAGATGATAACAACTATTAGAGTGGAGGATCCGGTCAATCCATCAAAGATCCCAGCTTCAGCGTATGCCGGGACTTTTGCTTGAGCGATTCGGAAGCGGCCAGCTTCAGATTCAACTCCAACGTGTGCGACTGTTATAATGGCACTGTGTAAGTCAACACAATCCTCACCAGTGCTGGGCATGATATTGGCTTTTTTCCAGTACTAACTTCGATTCTAGGAGTGCTGTGGTTACACCAGATGCTTCAGCTCCTTGGACATGGTACGACATGCTATGTGGTTCCGCCAACAAGGTAAGTCTCAACATCGAACTTGACATTCATCCCAAGTAATACTAACCCTCCTTAAGCCTGCTAAGCGAGCATTGAAGGCGGTGCAAGTACCCGATTATCTACCCAGCAAAGCTCCCAGCGACATCAGCAGTGCCTGTTCATGCCTAATCCCCAGTCCCTCTGCCCCCACGACCGTAACCATCACTGCCAAAGCCTCCAGAACCATCACAACTACACAGACTAGAACAAATACTTTCTCCGTCAACAAGCTGAGGAGCACGTTTGTCACAGACCGAAAGACTAGTACTTCTACCAGCTCTAGTAAGACCACGAAAACAGGCTCTGAGACTGTGACTCAAACGAATCGAAGAAGCGCGACGGTTACAAAACCCGTTACTGTCACGGTTACGAACTTCAACACTGTTATAGTGACTAATACTAATGTTGTTGAGGCTACGAACTACAACACGCTATTCTTTACGAATGTTGATACTGTGGCTGAGACGGATTATAATACCGTTGTTGTCACGAATGCGGAGTATTTCACGGTTACTCAGTATTACACCACGGTGCAGACTGATGTGGCTACGAGCGTGATTACACCGGATGCAGTCACTGTGACCAGTGGAACAACCACTGTCTGGGGCTCTTGAAACAGTTGCCGTTTGGCTCTTGGTTTGGCTTGTTTACTAAGAAGGTCTGTTGGTACGGGCTAAGAAGAACTGTCCTCGTCAAACTACCATAGCATCCACATACATTAAGAATTAAAACTTACCTGACTTTCCCTAGTTCTTGTTTAAATTATGCACAAATCAGCTTTTGGGATTCTTTCCCAATCGCTATAACCAAGCCAGCTCCCCCACCACGGAACGAAATCATTCCCCTTTTTTCTCTGTCTGAACAGGTACCAGTCTCCTCTATTGTCACTGCTCATGGTCTAGTGTCTAACGCGCTCGTATATCCGGGCCTGTTCAATAACAGGTGTAAGAACAAGACACTCAATACTCTGCCCCTCTTCCGTTGATAGTACTGGTAGCAAGAAAATTCTCCGATCCGTTAAAGAGTCCTCGAGATAATCCGGGTGTGTAGTAGTCAATGCACCCTTCTGTTCGTCCTCAAACGTGATTTGATACTTGCGCCAGTCTCCATCGGAGTATTTACGCGGAGACCAGTACACTTGTTTGAGAGAACCGCGAATTTGAACGATCCCTGAGCCTTGGTGTATATCCCCAGTTGGCCGCGAAGGATCAACAAGGTCGACTGAGGCGTGGATGATATTGATGTGATGATGACATCCTGAGCTGCAAATTGTCGAGTTGATGTTCACGCCAACTCCTTTGACTGCAATCCACGACCAAGTCGGAGCGAGGCAAGGATCCGGTCTCGACTGGTCACCACCATTTGAAGATGATCGCCACAGCAGTTCGTGGACCAGATTACCGCTCCATAGGCCAACCAGATACTCGTCCCCCCAAAGCAGCGCGCAGGTTCTCTGCTATACCAGCGATAGCAACGATTTTATCCGTGTCCTTTGTAAGACATGCTCTTGAGTAAACCTCCGCAGCTCGAACCCACTTCTCCCTGGGCTCCAGGTTTCTTTCGACGGATTGTAGAGCCGTATTCTCAATGAGCTGCGAAGGCGTTTCACCCGCTGAAAAAGACTCGCAGACTTCGTGGGTGGCACAGCGATAGAATACCTGATGCTCTGTGAAATATAGGCGTTTTGTTGAGAGAAAGCGCTCTTGAACTGCCCAGGCCCTTGAGGATAGGTGACTGTTCTCAACGCTACTGATCCATAAACGGTGATCTACGAGGCAGTATGGCTCAGGTTTCGAATTAGGCCCCCATGAACAGTCGATGATAGGTGCTTTAGTGCCCAGCGGAGGGCGATTGCAGAACAGACCTTCCGTGCCATCGCGTGCGTGTGCAGCCACAATCGTCAGCGCAGAGTTCCCATAGACGTCAGTCATCATGTGTGCTTCAGTCGTCCAGTCTTCATTAGAATCTTGTGTAATACAGAGCGAGTCGATCCATATACATGGATAGCCTAGCCAGCGACATACAGTAATAGCATCTCGAAAGGTTTTAGGGAGTCTGGAGATAGGCGTGCCTTGGAAGAGGTCATTCTTGGTTGCTGCAGTCAGCTTCAGGATACTAGCTCGCCCCCAACAGTGGCTCAGCGCGACATAAGAATATGGTTCAGAGTCATGATCCACGTGTCTGATGACGCGGAAGTGGGTATCATAGATCTTGACTAGCCTTGTAGGAACCCAGGCCTTGGAAGATTCGCACGCCTGGTGCTTCTCCAAGCAATCCCTGTGCCATTTCTGAACTAGATTACGGCTCGTTGCCGATTCGGTCGAGCAACTGATTCCGAATTCATTAGACGCGACCTCTTGCCTTGGAAACTCTAAAGACTTCCAGACATCTGCATCATACTGTTGGTTTTATTGCCATGGAATAGTAATAACTTGGAGCTCAGACACTTTACAGGAAGCAGGCGTAGTCTACAGATTTGCCGTATATGTTGTTCGCCAGTGTCGTAGACACTCTCCAAACTGGTTTCGGGAGGTTCCAATGTCTCTTGTGGATATTGAAAGTCAATGGAAATTCAGATCTGATACGTGCATCCTTCATCTGCTGCACAACGTGTGTGCAGAACGCACATTTGGTAAACTGGAATGATGTTACGAGCTTAGAGATGTGGGAGAGTGGGGGTTGTTGAGTTGAGAGATTATGTGGCACAGTAAAGAAGATGAAGCATGTTTTGCATAATGGCGACCGCGAACGACGGTCGGAAATCACGTTGAGAGACATAGAGAGTTACTAGCAGTTCAAGATAATAGGATATACTACTATGGACAGACGGTAGGTAGTTATAGGTATGTTGGAACTAAGCTAGGACCACATATCCTAATACCCTAGGTTTTGAGATAGATTTCATCATGAGAAGGCTTTTCTGTCCTCAACGGTGTTATTGGCAGCTTTCGTGCTGACAGGAGGCACAGCAAGCTCAATGTGTGTCATGGAAGGATGATAAGATCCTAAGAATTGCTGCGGCGCTTATCCGGGTGGTCTATTTATAGGCCGTCATACAAGAACCTTCACCGAATGATGCTAGGCGGTCATTAAAGTGTAAAATCGATACTATAAGCAGGCTTTCGGTCCGTTACAGATATTATAGATCCAATTGCAACAGAATATGACTCATTGCCAATTACTACCATCCGCAGATCTTGTTGATATAAATACAAAGCACAAACCATCGCCATAACCCTCTCCGTGTTTCATCACAGGCCACTCCTTTACAGCTTATAGGTTCCCATCTGTCGAGGGCTGACCTTGTTGTGAAACATGTGGTCAATCTCATCATATCGTCGTCCCTTGAGCTCAGGAACATAAACCCAACTCCAAATAAAGCCAATCAAACCAAGACCACCAAAGATGAAGCCAACCTTGCCCTTGAGATTACCCTCATCAGGGTTGACCATGTACGGAATGGCAAAGTTCATGGCGATACCCATAACAGATTGTGTGGCAGTGGCAAGCGCCATCGTCTTGGCCTTGAGGTTGAGCGAGGCTGTCTCGCCAAGAACAGCGAAAGCCATGGCTCCGACAGTGGCGAAGTAGACGTAAGCGTAGATGACTGTGCATGCGGCTTGCACCCACTTGGCAGCTGACGTAGGGACTACATCCATGATACCGATGAGGAATAGGAGGACTGTGAGAGCTCCCATGCCGGAGAGGAAGATCTTGCGACGACCGAAAGAGTTGACGACAAACCAACTACAGATGTTGCCGAGAACACCGCATGCTGTGACGCCAACGCCGAGATCGAAGCTGCGAGAGGTCTCAAGACCGGCAAGTTGAAAGAAGTAGGTTGAGTATCCGAGAACGAAAATGATACCGACGAAGTGTTGGCAGACAAAGACACCCATGCTGATCATAGTACGGATGAGGTCGGTTCCCTTGAAGCACTGGATCCAAGAAGCTTCTTCGGCCGAGGCAGCTTGTTCCTCGGCGATGGTCTCCTTGATCGTAGCCAGCTTGGCGTCAATGTCAACACCAGATCCGTAGAGCTGGATGAGTGACTTCTTCGCCTCCTCAATCTTACCCTTGCGAACAAGATACCATGGAGTCTCGGGAGCGAAGGGCAGACCAGCAGCAAGGATAACAATAAAGATACCCTGCGTAGCCAGCGCACCCCTCCAAGCCCAATGATCCGTCCTCTCACCAAAAGCCTTGATAACACCATTTGAAACCAACTGACCAATCGCGATTCCAAGGTTAACGCCCGCAGTAGCAATACCACGAAACACCACAGGCGAAATCTCCGACGTCGCCAAAGGGGCAAGCGTCAAAAAGAAACCCAATCCAAGACCAATGATGAGTTTGGACATGAGGAATGCGACGTTGGTGTTGGACATGCATTCTCCGATCGTACCGCCTGTCGCGAGGAGTAGTGCCATGACGAGAGAGTTCTTTCGGCCGACGTAATCGCAGATCCAGGAACACATGAAGCCGCCGAAGAAGCCGCCGACGGAGCTGATGCAGTTGAAGGCGGTTTGCCAGTCGGCGGGGAGGATAGCTTCGCCGTTTTCGACGTATCTGAGAATTGTTAGTGGTGGTGAGAAGGGAGGTCGGATATCGGGCGTACCCAAAGTCACGTCGGAAGGCGGCGACGGAGATCATGGCACCGTTGATCTGAGCATCGAAGCCCCTATAACAGAGTGATTAGCTATCGGGATCTTGATGACAATGCAGGTATTCGTCTTACCAGCCTACAGCTGCGATTGACCAGTAAAAGCACCACCAAACAATAGCCGGATGTTGCTTAAAGCATTGCTTGAGCGTCAACTGATGCTCAGCCTGACGGTCTGCCTCGACAGCATGGCTCTTGGCATCAATGAACTCAGTGCCAGAGACCTTGGCCTGGAGTTCAAGATCTGCTTTGCCGGTTGTATTCGACGTCTCCATGATTGAAACAGTAGACTCTTGATAAGATAAAGTGGAAACTGATGATGGATGCTGGGTGATAAAGATGGGGTCAACTGCCGAGTCTTATATACAGCTGCATAACCAAGTCATGAGCGTAGTATCATCAATAGTTTCCGGTTAAAGACAGGCCATACTCATACTGGTTGTCAAGTGTGACATGGCATGACAAGAAAAGAAGCACAAAAATCATGCGCAAAAAAGAATTGGCTTTAGCTAACACGGTCTAGACCAGTCTGGGGTTTGTGGGGAGACCGAAAATCTGGGGATGGTGAAAAGCTGAGCTTACCCCAGTTTGGCTGATACGAGCGACATTCCCCGATGAGAGCCCACTTTACGGCGTCACGAGTCAAGAGGTATAAGGGGCGATATTCCCCGACGTGGACATCCACATTCGTTTCTCCTCCTCCACGTTTCTGCACCCTTCATCATGTCCCCGCAAACATCAGAAATGTCAGCTGAAGCGGATCGTCGGCCGGGGAAGAGACCAGCGCCAAGGGGTACAGCGTTTTATCCCCGCAAACGAGCCAACACGGCATGTCAAGTGTGTCGGGCTAGGAAGACAAAGTGCGATAACCAAAAGCCTGCTTGTTCATACTGCGTCAGTGTTGGGGCGACGTGCATTCAATCCCCGGTTGATCTCTCGGCATTTGACCCTGCGAGTCTCAAGATCTTGGAACGTTTGGATGAATTGGAGAAGTTGATTCGCGAGCCAAAGCCTGACACCACCAATCAAGATGTTGGACATGAACTGTTACCCGAGGAGTCCCCTACGCAGTTATCCCCAGAGAGTCTTGGCGACATCCCCCTGCGAAGCATTCTCCCCGAGAAGATGGAAAGCCTGCTCCTCTGGTCCGTACTCTCACGCGACATGTCATCCCACACAACTCTCCACCCCGATCCACCACAACCATCCCCATCTTATTCCCCCGGCTGCACATCGCTAGCCGACATTGCAGATCTCGACACACAAGGCGTAAAAGCACTTCTCGACAACTTCTTCGATCACGTGCACTGCAAAAACCCAATTCTCGAAGAAGCAGCTGCTAGAAAAGTTGTTCTCAACGTGGTCATCGATGGGATCGATTGGTCGCCTGGGTCATGCTTGACCTTGATTATCTGTGCGCTGGGAAAGATTGCGACGCCGCTTGATGCGAGTTTTCATCTGAGGGCTGATTCGACGCCGTATTTGGAGGCTCAGGCGCTGTTTCAGGCGGCGCAGAAGAGGATTGGGACGTTGATGGCGAGATCGGATATTATTGGGGCGCAGTGTTTCTTTCTTTCGGGTGTGTTTTTGATGAGCACGTTCAGACCATTCGAGGCTTGGCGGTATTTCTCGCAGGCTTTAGCGACATGTCAGACGTTGCCGTTCCTGCAGAGAGCGCAGTCTCTTAGTGCAATGGATGGGTCAGATCTAGCGAGACCAGAATTGGGTGAGACCCAGCAAGAAGCTGTATATTGGTCTGCTTGGAAGTCTGAGAGAGAATTACGAGGAGAGCTATCACTCCCAGACTTTAGCATGCCATATTCTTCAAGCGTGCTATATCCACCATTCTTCCCAACCCCTCCTCACCCCTTGGAGTCCACCAAGACCACAGCATCAAGTCGCCAACACACAGCCTGGCTATTCTACCTCTCCGAAATATCCCTCCGACGTCTCTCAAGCCGAACATGCAACGACATCCTCGAACTTCATCGCGCATCATCATCAAACCTCGACTTCCTCAAACAACTCTCCCTCCTCATCCCCGCCTACGAAACCCAAGCCAACGAATGGGCCGAAAGTCTCCCCCCCGAACTCTCCATCGCCTCGACCCCCCTCGAAGACAACGTATGCTGTTTCGTCCTCCGCGGGCACTTGGTAAACTTCTTCGAACGTCTCTACTGGCCTTTCGTAATGGCGCATCTCGCTGCCTTAGAGCGCGGCGTAACTACACCCATTCCCGGGCGACAGTTTGTAGAAAAGGGCTTAGAGTATCACGTTCTTAATGTTGAGATCAACGAAGCGGGCTTTTTACATCGTCATCACGGGACGTGGCTCATGATTCGAGCTTTAGTCCGATCGGCGACGGTGTTGCTTGCAGCGCGGCTCTTGGGATCGGGAATGCCCGCGGGGTGGAGGGATGCGTGTGAGAGGATTATGCAGGTTTTGAGGGCGTGGGAAGATGATGTCCCGGGATTGTCGAACCATCGGAATTTCTTGGAGGAGGTTTTACATGGGCTGAGCGTTTAACTTGTGATGTACACTAATAAATTTGTTAAAGCGTACTTCCCCGTGTTTTTACGAATAATGGTCTTGGTGAATTATGGGGATTCCGGGGGAATGGTTCTTGGTGGTGTCGTGGCGGATCCCATCGGGGAGTGTCGCTCGTAAGAAAACACCCCACTTTGGGTGTACGGACTATTTAGGTGAAGGCTGTAATGACTTTCAGAAACAAGCAGACCTCACAGAGCATCACTCGCATTAGCGACTTCGTCGCCTATTCACTCTTCATTGTCTGATTTCCTCTTTCTTCAACCAACATCTCACACTCTCTACCATGGTCGCAACAGCAGACAACTCCGGCTCCTACGAAGCCGTCCCCAAAGCCGTCCCCCAAAAACCATCAACATGTAAAATGCTTCATACCGAGGGTAGTCGCATCGTCGACCCCTCCGGCAACACCGTCATCCTCAAGGGCGCTGCCATCGGTGGCATGCTCAATATGGAGAACTTCATCACCGGCTACGCAGGCCACGAACACCAACACAGACAACAAATGGCTGAAGTCATCGGTGAAGAAAAGGCAAACTTCTTCTTTGACAGACTTTTATACCACTTCTTCACAGACTCTGATGCCGCTTACTTTGCGTCGTTGGGTCTAAACTGTATCCGCATCCCGTTCAATTATCGTCATTTTATCGATGACATGGATCCAGATTATCTCAAGAAATCTGGTTTCGATTGGTTAGATCGCTGTGTGGATATTTGCGGAAGACATAACCTTTACGCTGTCCTTGATCTACATGCCGTTCCTGGTGGTCAGAACCAAGATTGGCATAGCGATTCTGGGCTTTCACGCGCGGCGTTCTGGGACTTCAAAGACCATCAAGACAGAGCTATTCAGCTATGGAAGGCTCTTGCAGCTCACTACAAGGGAAACCCCGTCATCGCAGGCTACAACCTCCTCAACGAACCCGCCGACGAAACCAAGACCTCATCAGGCCAATACGGCGCCAAGCTCGTAAAATGGTACGAACGCACCGAGAAAGAAGTCCGCGCCATCGATCCCGATCACATGATCTTCATCGACGGAAACACCTACGCAATGGACTTCCGCGCCTTTCCCCAAACCCCTCTTCCCAACGCTGTGTACGCCTGTCACGATTACAGCTTCTACGGGTTTCCTCTTGGAGAGCAGTACGAAGGTACAGACGAACAAAACACTAAGCTGAGGAAGAGCTTTGAGCGCAAGGTGCAGTTCATGAGGGAGAAGAACGTGCCTATTTGGAATGGAGAGTTTGGTCCTGTTTATCAGAATGAGCATAAAGAGGGTGACGACGCCATCAAGACCAACGCCAAGCGCTTTAATTTGCTACAAGAGCAGTTGGCTATTTACAGAGAAACAGATGTCAACTGGTCTATCTGGTTGTATAAAGATGTCGGCTACCAAGGCATGGTATACGTCGATCCCGAGTCCCCCTATATGCGCCTCATCGCGCCCTTCATCGCCAAGAAACAGCGTCTCGGTCTTGATTTCTGGGGCGTCGTCAACAAAGACGGCGTCAAGCACCTCTACGAACCATTCATCCAAGGCTTGAAGGAAGAAGTGCTGGAGAAGTACAGAGATACGAGATATCCCAAGATCTGGACTTTCGAACGACAGTTTGAGCGGGTTATTAGAGAGTGTTTGATGAGTGAGTATGTGGGATGGGAGTTGGCGGAGTTGTTTAGGGATAAGAGCAAGGAGGAGTTGGAGGATCTGGCGAGTAGCTTTTCATTTGAGAAGTGTATTAAGAGGGACACGCTTGTGGGGATCTTGAGTCATGATTCGATGATCTCGGCTGGGAAGCAGTAGGAATACATGGGTATGGGGATTGCATCTTGGCGTTTTTGTTGGTTATTCGGTATGAAACTTAGTATGTTGGATGAGCACGCACAGGGATAGAAATTGTGTCATATACAGATAAATACGATATTTCCCTTCTTTTAACCGATAAGCCTTATATATACTACAGTAGTCCAATGTGGACTTCTTCTAATCACTTTTGCACTCATGAGTTCATGCTAGGTTCTAGTCGCCCAATCAGACGCCAAACTTAGTGGTGGGTTACTTTAACGCCTTCCACTCTCGAGTTCAACGGGGGCATCCTCTTGAGCCTCCTTATGCTTGATAGCCCAAGCAAGCTCCTTGTCAGCCTGTGCCGCTCTCTTCTCATCCTCAGCTCCAAGCTTAACATTGCGAACAAGATAAACCATCACCAGGAGAAGTCCTGATACACAGACTGATCCAATGGCCAGGGTCTGCTGAGTCTGGCGGTAGCATTCATCAACGGCATTTCTATCAGTAGTTCCAGCTTCGTATGCACGCGCAACCACGATAGAACCAAAGATCTTGCCGCCTTCCTCCTCTCCGAAGTACGCTTTGAGCTTTCGGGGGAGGACAGAGTTCCAGATGGCGCCGCTGATGGTTACTCCAAGGTTGGAGCCAAAGCCGAGCGATGAGAGGAAGACGGCTGTTGCAATGCCGACTTGCTCGTTTTCAAGGACGGCCTGGAGTGAAACTTGAAGTGGGACCTGGGTGAAACCACGGCCAACTCCAAGAAGGGACTTGGAGGTGATGAATGCAGCTTCGCTGGCGATGTGGGTGCCGGAAATGTTGGTAAGGTAGATTGGAAGACCACAGGCGAGGATGATCAAGACAACTCCAAGCATGATAAATGGCTTTGTGTTCTTGGCGAACTTCAGTGAGAGACCAGCGACGAGTGCACCGATGTTGTATGCGACGCGCTGGGCGTTATCCACACGTGTTGCAGCTCCAGGAGAGTAATGACCCGCAACTTGGAGGAAGCTCGAAAGGAAAGGTCGGTAGATACTATCAGCCATGGCGATGACGATACATGATGCGCATGCGACAATGACGTTGCGCTCGCGGATCGTTCGGTAAGGAATAATCGGGTTCGACGCGAACTTTCCGTCCCAAACCAGGAAAGCGATGAAGGTCAAAACACCAACGATGATGAGAACGATAGACGAAGGCCTACTCCATCGATCGGTATTATTCCTTCCCGCAATCGTCATCGGCAACAGCGTCATAGCCAAACCACCAATGAGGAGAAGAGCGCCAATAAGATCAAGCTGCGTAGCAACATGCTTAACCTTCCCAACAACACCAGGCTCAGCACCATGCATGAACGAGATCTTCTCCGTGATCAGACCAATGCGCTTAGCCCGGCGATTCATCCAGATCATGATACCAATCGTCGGAATAGCAGTGACGGGTAGAATGATAGCCCACATACCATAACCCCATCTCCAGCTTGAGTGCAGGAGCATGTGTTCGCCGAGATAAGTTCCGCCGTAGAGGGTGGGGATCGCGGAGAGGGATTCGGGAAGGGTGAAGATTATACCACGGTTGACGAGGGTTGTTATGTCGGCGACGAAGATCTGCTGGATGATGTTCCACCATGTATCGCCGAAGACGTCAAAGATTCCACCTGCCTGACTTTTGTTAGATTGATAAGGTAAATGGGGTGAGGAGTGCGTACTAAGAAGGTGTCGACGTTGGAACAGCCTGCGTACATGGCGTTGCCGATGGCCATGCAGATAGCAGCACCAGCAAAGCTCTGGGGACGTCCAAAATACTGCAGACTTGATTAGCGATGGTCCAAATCACCATTTTTGTTGGAATCCTACATTGGCGAGCTTAGCGAGCAGTGGGTACGACACGATGCGTACGAGACCATTGACAATGGCACCAGTCGCTAGAAGAGAATGTGCCTTGAAGTGACTCGTCGCATACGGCTCGTAGACATTGCCTGTATAGACGGTCAGGTTCATGAAGAAGAACATGACAAGAATACTGCCCAACATTAGCTTCACCAGACTCCAATCAAGCCACAATAAACTTACCATCCGATGGCAAAACCAAGGGTTCGTTTCGTCCATAGCTTCCTAAAAGCCTCATTCGTGGAACCAGGCCTTGAGATCTCCTCCTCCACCACCTCTTGACTCTTTCGCTCCGAATTATCTGCCATCATTACTGACTTACGGCAATCAGAGTCAGTGATAAAGATTGCCAGGTTAATCTCCCTCAAAATTCTGGGAAGGCCGCATCTTATGTGTCAAACAATCCCCTCAGTCATACGGCACTTATTTCCTAATTCACTCACGCATCACGATGATCCTTTCTCCTAACAGTAAAGAGAGCTGATTGATAGCTAGTCTTGGCGTGGACCCCTTCTTCGTTTAACCTTGCTTTTAAGCATGCCTGACAAATCCCATTACTGGTGCCAAGCAGCTAAGTACGTAAATACGGTATTTGACTTTCCCTTTAACCATTTTGAGGGGTCTCCGCGGTTGGCGAGATGGAAAAATGCTAGGGTGCTGATTATCAGACCGTTGAGATCTTATCTGATCGTGTCAGAGATTGGTCAGTGGGTTAAAGCCCCCACAGGGGAATGGGCTGATGATGGGTTGGGTTTTTTTAGGTGTCCACTCATGTGAGTTTTGGGTGCTTGCGCTAGGATGGAATTGTATAAAGGGCCTTGGCGGTGGTGATTCCGCTGATGCGGATTCATGGGCCCGACTGTCTGGACTGGAACGGGATTTGTCCGAGGGGAGAGCAGAAGATGATCAGCACGCAGGAGATGCTTTAGAGGCGGGACTTTGCATTGTTGCATAGGTTTATGTGACATTTGACATGCTGTTTGGTAACACTGATAGGGCTGATGCCGATACTGCTACTATGAGTGACTGGCATGAAAGAGAGACATAATGATAGACCAACGAAAGAATGAAATTGATGGCTAGCAGTAACCTTGTAACCATATGCAAACCCAAATGCAATCTGAATAACCTAACGCGTCGTAAAACCCTTCCTCTCCTTTACGATGATCCTCCATAACCCAGTTCATGCTCATCTCAGACATCTCCCTCAACCCTTCGCAATCTTCTCCGCCTCCTCCGTCGCCTCATTAACAATCTCATCAGCCTCATCCTTCGTAAACGCATCCGTAAACTTCACCCAAGACCCATGCGCGAGCCCCGTCCCCGCCCCAATAAGCAATCCCAAACCCGCCGTCGGAATCGCCACAACTCCCGTCAACAGCGCCCCTACCCCGAGCCCCAGCCCACTAGCTACACCCGCACCTATCCCCGTTCCCATAGCACCGCCCTGTATCCATCCTTTCTCCAGCCTCTCCGCGATCTTCATGAGCTTGGCAGCCTTTTTATCGATTTCTCGTGCTTCATGCCGTATGTTCTCCGCTTCTTCGGGATCTTCTTCCTTATCGGCTTTTTCGTGCAGTTCGAGGGATTTTTCTTGTAGGCCTTTTGCTTCTTCGACGCGGGAGTGGATTTCTTTGGCGATGCGCTCTTTGGTGTTGGATTTGCTCTCGGAGGGGCCCGCGCCGTCGGCGGGCTTGTTTTGGCCGCCCATGAATTGGCTTGGTATTGCGCCGGAGAAGATTGATCCTAGTGCTTCGTTCATAAGGGGAAGTATAAAAAAGTGATTTTGGGAAAAGATGGGGTTTATTGAAGATGTGGCTTGATGGGTTGATGAGCTAGGAAACCTGGTTTGTTTTATGAAACTTGTAGGTGGGGGTGGCGGATGACGTAGTATCGTGATCCACGTATGTCGATGCAGGTAATCGTTGCTATGATGCTATAATATCGTTGTGTGCATCATTCACGAGATTCGTGTCTCACAGCATCGAGAATATCAAGTTTGTTGCAGATGGCTCCTAATAATATGGCAATGTTGTGTCGCGTGGATGAACTGGTCCGAACTCAACGGTAAGCTGTGAGCGGTAAGCATAGTGAAGAGAATGGCCAAGCTCTTGAGATCAAAGTGCGCCACGACATATCATAGACTCCACCCAACGGATTCAATTATAATTATTACAGGAAGCCGTGAGCTCAATTTTTATTAATTTCAATTGACTTCACACGACATTTATGCTGCGTTGCTTCAATCCCTACAATCATGAACTTCTCAAGTTCAGCTACCCTAGATCTTATCGCGCTTCAGTCTGCTTATCTAACCCGTGTCAAATCCCCAGCTCAATCATCCATGATTGGCCAAGATCAGCAGTCATCATCCCTTAACCATCCCTTGCACCCCAAGAACTCAATCTCAACATAAACCTATCCTCTCTCTCAAACCCATCCCTCTCTCACTCAATTACCTCAATTGAACCTGGCTCCATCAAAATGTCAGCGCGAGGCCTGGGCTCCACATCGCCCGACCCGGGCGCGTCATCTCACGACCAGCACCCTCTCATGGATCTCGTAGACGGAGAAGAAGCGCGTGGGAGAAGCCATCCTGATGGAGCAAGCGGTGCTGCGGCGGATTTGATGAGGAGACTTGGTGTTTCGCCCGAGAGGAGGATTAAAGTTACGCCTGAAGATGATGCGCGCGTGTTGAGGCGGATTGATATGGTTGTTCTGCCTCTCATGCTAGCAGTTTATTTCCTCCAAGGTAAAATCTCACATCACCGATTGAGAAATAATATTGATCCCTGCAGGTCTTGACAAAGCAACTATCGCATATGCATCCATCTTCGGTCTCATCGAAGACACGAACCTCAAAGGCAACCAATTCTCATGGCTAAGCTCAATAGTCTACGTCGCCCAACTCATCGCGCAATTCCCGCTAGCATGGCTTCTCGTCAAACTGCCCATCGGAAAACTCACAAGCTGCATGGTCACCCTCTGGGGCCTTACCCTCACATTCATGGCGGCAGCGCATACCTTCCGCAGTTTGCTTTTCGCACGTTTCTGGCTGGGTGCTTTTGAGGCTAGTATTGCACCAAGTTTCGTGGCTATTACGCAGATGTTTTGGAGGAGGAGGGAGCAGCCGCTTAGAATGTCGTATTGGTATGCTATGAATGGATTTACTGGTGTTGTAAGTTGAGAGCTACATGATGGGATTGGATTGAACTGACGGGTTTAGTTTGGGAGTTTGGCCACTTGGTGGCTTGCGCAGTTACCGTTTGGACTAAAACCATACCAGGTAAGTTCAAGAGCAGCCCTTTCTGTTGCATGACGGTTTACTGATATGATAAGACCATCTTTGTTGCCTTTGGAATCATCACCGTCTGCTTCTCCACCGTTCTGTTCTCATACATGCCCGACTCTCCCGCAGAGGCCAAATTTCTCGATAAGCACGATAAACTTATCGCGATTGAACGCCTGAGAATGAATCAGACTGGCGTCATGTCGAGGCAATGGCGATGGGACCATTTCTGGGAGACCATGCGAGACCTGAAGACTTGGCTCTGGTTCTCTCTCATTTTCAGTATCTCGTAAGTGAAACATAGTCTTAGCGTGAAATAGGAGCTAACAAGATATTCTCCAGAGTACCCTCTGGTGGCGTCGGCTCTTTTGGCCCTCTTCTCATCAAGTCCTTTGGCTTCGATTCGTTCCAAGCCATCCTCTTCAACGCTCCGTTTGGTGTTGTTCAGTTCATCTCTACAGTTGGGGGCTCTTATGTCGCGACTAAGTACCATAAGAAGGGCCCAGTTATTGCCTTTTTGGCTCTCTTCCCAATCGTTGGCTGCATGATCATGCTCTCAACGCCGCATACGCCTGATGGCAGGAATACTTTGCTTGGCGGATACTACATGATCTCTGTCTTCCCAGGAATAAGTACGTCTCTTCCTACTACTATATGTCTCGCGTACTGACGCTATACAGTTCCTCTCATCTACTCATGGTCGTCCTCCAACACTGCTGGTGACACCAAAGGCAAATGTAACTCATCTGTCCTCTTCATCGGCCAATCCCTGGGAAACATCATTGGCCCTCTTCTCTACAAACCATCCGAGGCTCCCGAGTATCATCGAGGATTGTACTGGAATCTGCTCCTATACATCGCAATTGTTGGACTCGTCGTAGTCACCACTATGTACCTGACCTACCTCAATCGCGATCATAGCCGCCGTCGCGTCATGGCTGGAAAAGATGCAGTGATTGTGGACTACAGCTTATACTCACCTGAAGAAGCAGATCGTCTTCGAAGATCTAAAGCGACGGAAGGACAGCATATCGAAAATGCGAAGGATGCGACGGTTGGAGATCATGCGTTTGACGATATGACGGATTTGGTCAACGATGAATTTGTATTTGTATTCTAAATCAATTGGAAGAGCTCCAGATTTTCCTGGAGGCTGTTTGCGGTACTGTTTTCATAGCCTAGGTATCTCCAAAAAACCATCGATACCATCCGTAGATCCAACCTCCGCATCATGCAAATCGGTCTTCTCCCCGCGAACGACATTCAGACCCATCGTTGATCTTACTATCGTGAGGTTTTTGAACCAGTTCGGTCTCAAAAATAGCGACCGACCATAATTATAGTGGAAACAATTCTGAACGATCCCCAAATCATCCAACGAGTTGAAACGACGAATGCCACGAATCTTGATATTCCAATGTAACTGGCCAAATCAGGCCCGATCTGCACTTCAGCCAAGCACCCTCTCCACCTCTCATATGCTGACAGTTGTACCTCGTTCGGCAAATACTCCCCCGAATCAACGCGGGGTACTCACTCTGAGTAATCCGACGTCGGATTACCTCTTCAGGGTATTTATACATCCTCGTGTCCATGAGGGGTTCATCATTCATCGTCACTCATACACAGAATTTTGGACTTTGTTATTTCATCATGGCTACTCCTCAGGTTAAGCGCTATGTCATTGTTGGCATGGGCGTTCGCTCGGCTATGTACTACCAAGCTATCATCCAGGACTTCAAAGACGTCGCCAAGCTTGTTGGAATCTGCGATACGAACCAGACTCGCATGGACGTAGCAAACGAGCACATCGTCGAGCTCGGCGGTGAAAAAGTGCAAACGTACAAGGACACAGAGTTTGACAAGATGGTCAAAGAGCAGAAAGCCGATGTTGTCATCGTCACGACAATTGATCTTTTCCATCACCATTATTGCATTAGAGCAATGGAGCTAGGCTGCGATGCCATCACGGAAAAACCAATGACTATCGATGAGCATAAACTCCAAGCTATGATTGACGCAGAGAAGAAGACGGGGAAACAAGTCCGTGTTCTTTTCAACTATCGGTATGCGCCGCATCATACTAAAGTTCGAGAACTCATCGACTCTGGCGTCATTGGCGAGATTTCAACAGTACACATGGACTGGATTCTCGACTGTGCACACGGCGCAGATTTTATGCGACGTTGGCATCGACATAAAGAAACTAGTGGTGGCATTCAGATGCACAAGTCAATCCACCATTTCGACCTTGTGCATTTCTGGCTCAACACTGAGCCTGAGCTTGTTTACTGCCTTGGTGATCTTCGTTTCTACGGCAAAGAAAACGCTGAGAGGCGTGGGGAAAAGAATCTCGGTGAACGGTATCAGAACAATGAGAATGCGAAGAACGACCCTTTTGCGTTCCAACTTGATGAGAATGAACGCATGAAGAAGTTGTATCTTGACGCTGAGCATGAAGATGGTTATATCCGAGACAGGAACTGTTTTGCAGAGGGTATCACCATCGAGGATAACCTCTCCATGATCATCAAGTACAAGAACCGCGCCGTCATGACATACAACACATACGCCTACGCCCCATGGGAAGGATATCGCTGTGTCTTCAACGGCAGCAAGGGCCGTATCGAAGTCAACGTCGTTGAGAGCGGGTACAACCCCCTCGGCGATCCCGTAACGAAGGACGCTTCGGGAGAGGACGAGAAGTACATCCAGGGTGGTGTCGAGCAGACCAAGATTGTTGTTTATCCCCTGTTTGATAAGCCGTATGTTGTGGATGTTGTGAAGCAGGAGGGCGGTCATGGAGGAGGTGACCCTGTGCTGTTGAAGGATGTTCTTTTGGGGGGTGAGGTTGATAATTTCAAGAGGGCTGCTAATATTCGGGATGGAGGGAATGCGGTTTTGGTGGGTGTTGGGGCGAATCATAGTATGAAGAGTGGTATGCCTGTTAAGGTTCAAGAGTTGGTGAAGTGGTAGTTGCAGATAGTCAATTCAATTCTGAACAATCACGAAGACAATTCTGCCAGCTGAAAGAAAACAAGTGCTTTTATAGTCCGTCCCAATATGAATACATGTCTCGCTCAAAAAGAATCCACAACCATATCATTCGCTCCACCCTCCTTACCATTCCCTTCATAATTCTTATCATTCATATCCCCCATCAATCCGTTAAACATATCATTCATCCCAACCTCATCAACTCGTCCAACAGCCTGATCAGGCGGAGACCCCAATAAATCATAAGGCCAAAAAGGAACGCCGCCAAAGTCGTTAAAATGTGTTGAATCCATCAAAGACATATCGCTAAAATCCAGCGGTGGAATATTCGTAATTTCGCATAACGCTGCTGTTAAATCAGCGGGGAAGGGCTGTTTATTGTTGAAGAACGCTTCTTGGTCGATGTTTCGTAGATCTTGAGTTTGCAGGCTTGAAGTCATGATGTTGTTTTGATCCATAAAGTCTGTTAGATTGTCTGGGATGAGATGTTTGTTCATGGCGGAGAAACGCTTCATTGATTGCTCGTCGACGGTTGGCATGGAGGTTGCTTGAGATCTGGAGCCCAGGCCCCGACCTGCTTTTCGTAACGATGGAGGAAAGTCGCATTCATCTGGGAGTCTGCCGTTGCTGATACTCATATCAAGCGTCATGACGAGTCGTAAGTAGTAACTCGGTCGTGTTTTGAGCATATCGAGACAGCTACTTGGTGAAGATTCATCCTCAGAAGCCATGGGTGCCGGTGATCGTTGTCTGGCAAGCTCAACGACATGTCGAATAGCCCGCATGACCCAGTCTGTGATGTAATATTTCTTTTTGTAGCTCTTCATTTGCTTGAGAATATTCTCGACGTGTTGTTCCTTTTGGGTGAGTTTGACGCCTTCTTCTGGTGACGCAGGTTTCTTGGGACGGAGAAGTTCGACATCGATCATTTGAAGTGCTAGCGGGAATGCTGTGCATCCGATGCTGCAAACTGTTAGTGATGAGTTGAGGTTATTTGAAGAATGACTTACGCAGTCATTGGGAGCCAGCGTGATAGCCCTAGGCGGTCGAATTCGAGAAGACATTCTGTGACGCGTGATGCTGAGCCTTGAAGATCCTCACTTTGTCGTCGGAGTTGCGTATCGGATTGAGAGGGCGGTAATAAACTTGATCGAAGAATGTTGTAATGGCAGACTGAGAGTCTCGCTGAGCTGTTCAAGTTAGCTTTTGTAGTCCTCATCTTCGCATGACAAACTCACTGGTAGTACATCTCAATGAGATTCTTGAACAAGATAATCGACGACGCCGGAGAAATCTCCTCAGCCATCCTCTCATCCAACGTCGTCTTGGTCTCACTCCATGAGCTATACCACCGACCAAGCTCCATCTGACACAAACTCGCATCCTTGCCAACCTCCATCCTCCCCGACAACATCCACGACGGATTATTATAAAGCACCGACGTAACCGTCAAAACATCAGTCAGCACCACACAAAGATCCACCAGTCTCGAAAGCAACTCAGCATGCAGCGTCTTGGTCGTAGAGTCGTACACATCAGAATTATACAGCTCATCGCACAAATCCGCACTTCCCAACTTTGAGCATGAGAAGCTGAAGTTTGAGGGTGTGATTTTTATGCTCTGGCGGGATGTTAGGGGGAGGAGGCGGTCGCAGATGATGCAGCACCACCAGAGGCGCTTGAGGGTGTTGCGCAGTTTTTGGACCTTGGCGACTTCGGTGTCCTTGTTGGGGCGGAGGGAGGAGTAGCAGTGGGCTTTGGCGACGCGGGCGTAGGATATGGCGATGCCGAGCCAGATTGAGCCGAGGGGCTTGTTGCCTGCTATGCAGCGGGGGATGAGGTGTGTGTGGGCGAGGAGGAGGGAGGCTTGGGCTATGGCGATGCAAGACTTTTCGACGCTGAAGTCATAGAGAAGCTGCTCTGATTAGAGATGTTGTATACTCAAGGCGAGGGAAGTACCTTTGATCGACGATAGAATGCGAGTTTGGCTTGATGTACGTCCGCAAAGCCCAGCATTTTAATCGTTTCGGACGAAACAAACTATACCCGTAAGCATTATCTCCGTCTTCTCAATTGAGCCTCTTACCCCAGAAGAAATGAACAATATTCCCTGCAGCACCAGCATCGGCATCTCATACTCCACATCATTATCCACCGAATTATACGAAAGCCAAAAATCCTTCTCATTCAGTATCGGAAGCATCGGATGAACATGCAGAAAATACTGTCGCAGAAAATCATCCAGCGCCGCGCGCTGCGGCACCACAAAACATCCTTGACTAACGAGGAATGCTAAATCTTGCGGGAGCAGGTCTTTTGTATCAGGGACTTGGAGAAATGCGTAATCGGGATGCGTTGGCGATCCAGCGGCATTTTGCGCGAAATTCGATGCTTCTTGTGATGTTTGCGCGATTGTTGTAGGGGCTGATGGTGGCGATGGCTTCTGTGTTGCGGGGAGGATGTTTCGGGGTTCGGATGTCGTGGTTGTTGCTTCTTCGATGGATCGGGGCGTCGGGGGTTCGTTTGGTCGTAGTGAAGGAGTCGTTGATCTGTTGATCCAGTTAGTAAGGAAGTGTTGGAGTGAGGATGTAACGTACATTATTCCATGGCGGCGCTTGAATGTGCAGACCTTGTCGTTGTGTCTGCAATTGACACAAGGACCAGCCGGATTCTCAATGATGCACCGCACTTTTCTCGCCCGACATAAATTACAAGCTCTCGAGACTCGCTTCCTCATAGTTTTCGTGGACTGCATTTTCCCTCGCGTTTCCCAATAATAGTAAAATACCGAGGTAACAAACAGGGTCTGGTGATAAGATATCGGGCCAAAGGTCGTGATAATGTTGGATCAAAGTTGTCAACTCGCAGTCCTCGGATTGAAAAGCAAGACGTCAGCTGCTCCCTGCCCCCGGGATCCGATGGCATTTGCCGACGGCCTTCCCCACAGAATGGTGATCAATCCCCGCAAGATTTGACTGGCAGGACGGGTTTGGTAGACGCTACAAGTGTGAGCTAAGCGGTTTGAGGGTCGACACGCCGGTGGCCAAGTAGCTAAGGAGCTATAGGAAGCATAATTGGCTTAGCTGAAGCGAGAGGACCAATCTTGGGGTGAGACGGTCATCCTTTGCGTCTAATTCGTTGCAGAGCTGGCGTTTCCATGTGGTAAAGAAGTTCTGTGCACAATATCCACTGAATAATTAATTGATGTCGGCCAACGTTAATTGTGAGGCATACGTCAGAGATGATTATTACTTCGACCAGTGTTGTAATGGGAGAATAGCCTAAGCGATGCGTACCGACTGGGAATAGCTTCATGCACAAGATAAGCACATCTGCAATCACGACGAATTGAATTCATCAAAACACTGCATCAACGAACATCAGCAGCGGGGTACCAAAGCACGCAACATAATGATGACATTGCTCTCTATTTATCCGCCTATCACGCCCTATCTCACTTCATCTCAGATCATTAATATTCCCTTATTTCCCTCTTAATCCCAACCTTTCTCTCTCACTCTTCACGTCAAAATGTCTGCAAAAGAACTCCCCCCTCATCTCAAACAATCCGTCGAGGCTTCGAAATGCGAGTATCGCAACCTGGGTAAATCAGGTCTGCGCATTTCGGTCCCTGTGTTTGGATGCATGAGCTTTGGCGATAAGAGAGTGCTTCCTTGGGTCATTGGAGAGGATGAGGTATGGCACCAATTTGCAGCAGAGACATGTCGCTGATAGCTTTCTAGGCCTTGGGACTTCTCAAAGCTGCTTATGATCGCGGTTTGAACACTTGGGATACCGCGAATACTTACAGCAATGGCGCGTCGGAGGAGATCGTTGGCAAAGCGTTAAAGAAGTTCAACATTCCCCGCCACAAGGTTGTCATCCTTAGTAAATGCCGCTGGGGTGTAGGTGAAGAGCCAGGTAAGCACCATCTCACTCAGTCTCGCTCACTTATACTGACGCATCTGAGGCGCTCGTCACATCAACTTTAAAGACGAATTCGCCATCTCAAAAGACTACCAAAATCAATATGGCCTCTCCCGCGCCGCAATCTTCAACCAAGTCAACGCATCCCTCGCACGTCTCGACACCGACTACATAGACCTTCTCCAGATCCACCGCTTCGACGACGACACGCCCCTCGAAGAAACCATGAAAGCACTCCACGATCTCGTGCAGTCCGGAAAAGTGCGCTACATCGGCGCAAGCAGCATGTGGGCAACACAATTCGCACGCATGCAATTCGTCGCTGAGAAGAACGGCTGGACTAAATTCATCAGCATGCAGAATCACTATAACCTCCTGTACCGCGAGGAAGAACGCGAGATGATCCGTTTCTGCAACGACACGGGCGTTGGGATTATTCCGTGGGCACCGCTTTGTAGGGGACATCTTGCACGACCGCCTGCGCAGTTTGGAGCTACGGAGAGGAGTAAGGAGGAGAAGGAAGGGTCTGGGGAGTTATCGGAGGTAGATCAGAGGATTATCGGGAGGGTTGTTGAGATTGCCGAGAAGCATGATTGGCCTATGGCGCATGTTGCGCTGGCTTGGATCAATCAGCGTATCACGAGTCCAATTATTGGGTTCAGCAGTGTTGAGAGGATTGAACAGGCTATTGGTGCTAGGGGGAAGAAGCTGAGTGATGAGGAGGTCAAGTATTTGGAGGAGTTGTATCAGGCCAAGCCCATCGCTGGACATACTTGAGGACAGCCAGAAGGCTCAAGGTACAGTCACAAGGAACGGGCTACTTGAAAGGAATGGTATCAAGTAAAACATCAGAGATATAATCATCATCAAATACGATTATCGTCAAAAAGTTCATGATGTATTTCTTGACTCTTCAATCTGCAGATCTGTATCCATTCCGCGCAGAAATGTTGATCCGGGTTCGGCAGGTGTATCGGCAAGCTTCACGGAACGGCACTTTAGTTCGGCTGCTAAGCCCACTAAATCTCCAGGCCCCGCCCCCCTGTGATCAGCATTTACAGTGGCACTTAAACCCGCTCAAGCCCGGCGGGACCTACCATCTCAACGTCATTTTCACCATGAGCTCTACTGTCCCATCAATCCAGAAGGCAGCCTTAATCGAGAGCCCTGGAAATGACGGCCGAATTGTAATTCGATCGGATATCCCGGTTGGTAATCCTGGTGAGAACGAGATTCTTGTAAAGCTAGATTTTACTGGTCTTTGGTAAGCGCAGCCATTGCCATGAGATCCATGAACTAACTCGACCCAGCGGCTCAGAAATCCGTGCGTTATCAGGATGGGGTCCCTATAACCCCATAGTCGGTCATGAAGGTGTAGGAACAGTCGTAAAACTAGGTAAAGGCGTCGACGCAGGCCTGCTCAACAAGCGAGTCGGTGTGAAATGGCTCTACAGCGCCTGCGGAACCTGCACTATTTGCAAGAGCGGCTATCCCAACAACTGCCCAAAACAGCTCAACACCGGAAAGCATGTCCCCGGCACTTTGCAGGAGTACATGATCGCTGATACGAGATATGTTACTGAGATTCCGGATGAGCTTCCCGGTGAAGTTGCTGCGCCTTTGCTTTGTGCTGGGTTGACAATGGCTGGTGCTGTGTCGAAGCTGAAGGGATATGCTGAGAAGGGTGATTGGGTTGTCATATCTGGATCTGGCGGTGGGCTTGGACATTTGGGTGTTCAAATTGCTAGCAGGTTGAATGGTCTGCGGGTCATTGCTGTTGATACTGGAGAGCCTAGACGGAAGCTGAGCTTGGACAGTGGTGCTGAGCACTTCATCGACTTTCTAACCGAGAATATCGAGGGGAGGGTCAAAGAGATAACAGGAGAGGGAGCCTCAGCTGTCTTGGTGGTGACTGGCTCTCAAGAAGCTTTCATCCAAGCACCGAGTCTAGTACGAAATATGGGCATCATCGTCACGATTGGCCTGCCGAGGAATGACTTTAACATCCCACTCTCTGCAACAATATGCTCTGCAAGATGTAAGTAATTATCCTGGTTCCTGACTGCAGCCGATTACTGACTCGATATGCAGCACTTACAGTTACTGGCGTTGCCGTTGGCACAGAGGAACAGATGAAAGACCTCTTGCAGCATGCCCTTGATGGGACGATAGTCCCGGAGGTTAAAGTCCTTGAGTTTGAAGAAGTGAGCGATGTAGTTGGAGCTTTGAAACGACAGGAGATTACCGGGAGAGTGGTCGTCAAAGTACCATGAACAAGTGTCTGTCGCTGGACTTGATGGCTAGCGTATTCGATTGGATATATATGACGCTGAGGGTTGAGAATCCAGTCTGGGGAAATGTTCCACCAGCAAAGCCTTTTATAGCTGAAATCTTGCTTTTATAACTTTACTCTTCTCAGTTTTTCGCAGTTTGTAAGAAGGCTCCTCCCGAACAAGATCCACTTGCAATTCCTCCCTCACTTCTCTTAGAAAAAGGGTAGAAATTCCCGAGTACCCCCCATTGATCTGGCCATTTCAACGAGAAGATGGAATGCTTTATTGTCGCTGGTAGATGTCTATATTCACAAATATCCAATTCTGCTGCTCCTTTTACGGGCCGTTATAGGTCCAGTGATTACACCTCGGTTTGTGGTGGGCCTTGTGTTATGTAATACAGCTATGAAATAGATCGAATAGGCAGCAAAGGCGGGCGGGGTGGACAAGCTTTTTCACATTAGTTGAGAGGAACTTTGCAGAGGGTGCCATGTGTGATACCCTTCCTGCAAGTACCGCATATTCGACATGACTCAAGAGGTCTAACAGCTATCGATAATACCTTGTGAGGTTTTCCGTATTGTCCAGATCATGAAAAGCTTCCGAAAACGCTTTCCCGCAACTTTGAAAATGCACGGTATGCCTCCAGATAAACCGAAAAAGACCACTATTCATCGTACCCGAACCGGCTGTTATACGTGCCGCACCAGACGCCGCAAGGTATCGTATCCATAATCATGCAATTGTCTATTTGGGCCAGGCTAAGCATTCTAGTGCGATGAGGCTAGACCAGAATGTGCCAACTGCGTCCGGCTGGGCTTCAAGTGTGAAGGCTATGGTGTGAAGTTGAGATGGGCAAATGATGCGAAAGAGCACGAGTCAGCAGCAAAGGGTATCGATTCTCACCGTACGACAAAGAGAGCTCTTGTTCCAAAAGCTGCGATAGGATCACCAGCGTTGCCGGGAAACCTGCAATTTCGGTCATCATTCCCCTTGGGTTCAGATGGGCGAGATTCTTTACTCTTACGACATTTTGTCACTGATATTTCGACGTCCTTGGCGCCGTTCGTAGATGATGTAACTGGGGATCTGTGGTTACATCCTTTTCTAAGACCAGCAATTATGTCCCTTGCCGCTGCCAACCTCCACCAGCTGCATCTCATGAACCAAGGATTCCCACCTGGAGACTCAACACCATCAAGTAACCCTCAAATGACCACCATAAGCTTTTACAAGCAGCAGGCAATTTCTTTGTACGCTACGGCCGTCAAGACGCTCAGCAATGCTAGCTTGGAGGGTAGCGACGCCGTTGGTCTGTACCTGACTGCTGTTCTCCTTCTTTCACTCTTCGAGTGGGACTTTGGGAGCGCTGGATCTTACTTTACCCACTTGGATGGCGCTGACACTATCGTGTGCTTGGGGTTCGAGAACATCATCAGTCTACCATGGGGACCATTGATCTTGCGAAGCTGGGCTATACTGCGCCACACGAAATTTACCCGACAGCTACCTTTCAGGCCACTTGAGAGGGAAAAGTTCAGCGAAACTGATAGGAAGACCTCACAGTTGTCCAGTCGAGTTCTCGATGGAACGGGGAATCTGCAAGCTCTTCTTACGGACGCGTTCGCGCTGCGTAACCGCCTAGTCCTTCAGATATGTTCAGAAAAGCAAGGGATCGAAGATCATTGCGCACTTCAATACTGGCGACTATGGTACTCAAAGGTATTCGGATTTCCTTACGCTTCAGAAGTACAGGGCCACCACTTGACAGAGATGCACAAGTCTCAAATCCTGGATAGTCTTTATCAAAATGAAGTGCAGCTTCGCGTATGGCGAGAAGCACTACCAAGGATTGCAGAGCCGACCATTCCTCATATGCCGTCGAACAGTAATATTGATTGCCGAGGTGGCTTTTCACCACATATTCTCCACTGGACTTTTCTGCAACATGAAAATGTGTTGAATTATCTCAATTATCTGATGGGTAGGATCATATCCTCGCGAGAAGTACTTGACCTCTATCTACTCGACGACAATTTTCCGGACCCCTTGCTACCCTTGCATCCACTTATTGTTGATGCATTATCCGTCATAGAGACCCTCGATCCAGAAAATTCTATCAAGCACGACATATACGGTAATGGCCCCTTGTGGATCTTTGGCGCATTATCTACATGTGCACCTGATCTTAGAGTTGTGAACTACCTTTTGGATGTGGTATTACCACGCTTTCGCCCATTCGGGAGTTGCGGGCCTTTGCTGGAGACTATTATTCAAGAGACTCAAATCATCACTTGCATCAAATCAGAGATCGAAAGAGGCAGATTGACCTTTCTGTGCGATCCTGATGTTGTCTTGACCGCTGACTTTGCCCTCGACGAGGAATCCATGGTATATACAAAGATGGCAGTGGTGGGACGGCATAGACAAGGATTTCATAGAGATGTTGTAGCTGTAGACTGAATTGTTGAAGTTATTCCAATATAAACTATAGTGATAGCCTCTGGAGTCAAGACTACGAAGTACTCGAGTCGCCTTGGGCAGCTTTCCGTCTCGTCACAGACGTAAAAATAGTCTGTGGGCCGGGAACCTCCAATGTCAAAGCTTGGGCTGATTTGCATTGACTAATGAGATCCACTACCAACTCTCTGTTGAAGAACTAATCTCCATCAGGCAACCAAGAGCGCCCTGTCCAATGAGAGAAGAGGGCAACTATACATCATGACACTATGGGCCTGTGTATACTTGGATATGGAACAAAAATGAGTCAGATACTCGGGTGGGCCGTTAAAATCCCGTCTGAGCTGGGCTATATATGTATAGCTGCTTGAATCCCGATCTTTTCTTTAAATCCAAGCAAAACAATGCGCATACGAATCGCGACAAGAGATGACATCCCCGCCGCGGGGGCCATCATGGCAGCTGCATACATCGACGATGAACAAGATGCATACATGTTTCCTGGTCGAAAGAAGTATCCCAAAAAGTATTTGAAAACAAAAGAGAGTATTGTTCGTCATGGGATGGACGACCCAACCGGAACAACTATCGTTGCTGAACTTGAAGAGGGGGATGAGGGCTGGACTGGACAATCTGAGCTCATGGGATTGTGTATCTGGTATCGAGATCAAGAGAAGGCCGACGAGAAAGCAAAAGAGCCAGAGACAAAAGACCCTCTCCTAAAAAGCAAGTCCCCTTCGATGCCTTCAATTATCCCCCTGCCGTCTTGAATCCAAAGCCCTAACACACATGATAGGAATCAAATCATATATCAGAGGCCTTGAAGCTGTTGACTACATGGCAGACATGCTAGACCCTCTTACATCAGCTTCTAACGCCGCCACCATGGCCCGCACTTGTCGCCTGCCATCTTCAAAACGCTACTTCGGCACCGACCCAGGTGATTGCGCCATGTACGGTATTATGGACATCGCTGTCGATCCAAGATACCAAGGCCGCGGTGTTGCGAGGGAATTGGTAAAATGGGGAATGAATAAGGCAGCAGAGGAAGGTGTCCCAATTGAGTTGTCAGCAACTCCAGCAGGATCTGGACTGTACGAGAAGCTGGGCTTCAAGAAGATTGGCGTTTGGCGATGGAAGCCTGGTATGGAAGGTGAGGATCGCATGGGAGGATGGGATATAATGTGGTGGCAGAAAGACCAGTGATTCTATATTAGGATGGTATTTTTAGCCTGTTTTAGGGAAGGTGATTACAGACCTGGGCTGGCTTCCAGGCTGCCCTTATCCACCCCTTCTATCTGACAGACGGGGGGGTTTAATAAGCTAGATACCAGTTGAGGGATTTGAAACCTTCTTCTAAAGATAAGGAATCGATGTTGCGAGGTGTGAGCGAATATTACAATTACCTTTTTCTAAGTCCTGTGAGGCCTTTCATGATACGTCCCTCGAGGTGGCTGACAAAGAACATCAAACGGCCTACCCAAGTGCCAGGTTCTGTTGGCACAACCAATATCATAGCGCTGTCCACCAGCTTGTCCACAGTATTCGCAGCCCTTGTTATGACCCTCTTGGTGTATCCAATTTCTCATCACCCTTTATCACAGAACACCGTTGCCCAATCTCAAATCGAAAAAATCAGGATTCATCTCCGCAAAAGAATCAAGCTTCTTATTCGCCTCAGCAGTCCAAGGATTTCTCAACCGCCCAGAAGCAAAAGGTTTATACTCCTCCTTCTGACTCTCATCAACTCGGTTCTGCGACTCTTGGGCCACGAGATCCATAATCCGAGGTGTCGTACGACAGATCTTCGAATACAACTCCGGCATGAATCGGACATTTCTGCAGCAGTATAATCGAATGTACGCGATAACCGGGCGTTTTTGAAAGACTCTATGCGGTGCTCCAGGGCCGTGTCTGTACAGCCACTCTCCGTTGAACTTGTCGACGAACCATCTTCTTCGGAATTTGCCGTGGACGAGTAACTTCTGAATCAACGGTTCGAACGTTTGCACATGCTCTCTCTTGTCTACCTTTGACCGACAAGCGTTCTCCATGAGTTGTAGGTCATGAACACTCTGCAACTTTATTCCATACTGGCCGTATAAAATATGAGAGGCATGACGCACGTCAAAGAAGACTTTTCGGTAGGATGGAGAATTGAGGATGTTTCGTAAACTGGCGCCGTAATATCCTCGCGTGGAAAATGCCTGATTTGCGAGGACGTTGATGTCGACGAGGTACAAACGTCGTCGAAATTCTGGCCCGTAGCACAGCAGAATCGTCAAAAGGTTGAGTTCTCCATTTCCGCCGAGACTCCTTGGCTCAATGTCGATGTACAGTAATGGGAGGCCGTTTCTCTGGGAGGCGTTGAGGACTGCGATACCATCGGCGAGGGATTTTATGCCTTGGATCGTGTTGATGGCCTCTACATCCGAGGTAGGCCTTTTCCAAGGAGTCATGGTTGATCGGGTTTTGGTTGTCTCTTTCTCGGCTTCGTGTTGGACAAGAGTATTTATACTTGCATTTGCCTTATGGTAGGTTCGTCTGTGGCTGATTGAAAAAGTGTAACAATTACAATGACTTGGCCAAATGTATTTTGTAGCAATCTTGTATTAGTCTTACACTCTTCTCTTCTATACATATTCGTTCCTTGAAGAATTACTTTCGTGAAGCGCCGGGGACCTTCTATTCTATGGCTCGCTGAACTGATTAACTTCATAACTGACGCCCTTGCCAGACAGATAACGCCAGCTCCTAGAATGTCAAGCTTTGATTGAGCGCTCCCTTATCAAAGTATCTGCCATGTGGCAAATGTCTAATGCATCACCCTTTGGATGTCAAAGTTTAAGAAGTGTGCACGAAGTAAATTTGCCGCGGTCCATGACGATTCAGCCCTAGGGTATTACGACCTACAGGGCTGTCACAAGGTTTTCGGCAGCAAAGTTCACGTGTTCGGTTGGTTCCAGACACACTTCTCGGAGACCATGCGCTTGAGAAATATCATTACCGATAACATGGGACTTTCTCTTATTTTCAGGGGTCTCCTTCAGCCCAGTGACAGAATGGGTGAGTTATTGATGACGCTATTTGACCAAGCGCGGCACTTTAAAAGTTCTAGATTTCCGCGAGTGGATCAGATACGATATCACCAGTTCAAAAAGCATATCACCACCTCATGTTTATCAACATGAATTGTGTAACTAATGGCAAAATATCAGCAACTAGATCTACAAAGAACCTCCATTTATGCAAATTATAGTACTGTAACCACTGCTTGTTGTTGTAAAGTGATGTCTTCATCTCGTACTCCAGAAGAGGAAACGCGTTGGAAAATGACAGCCACAGTCCCTGACGCTACACTTGATTAAGCATAAATCTCTGCTCCAGACCCTTTTTTCCATCGGCCACTATCCTCCAATGGGTTCCATGGCTGAGCTGAATAATGACCTAAGATCCGACACAACGGAGCTATTTGAGAGCTATACGCAACTATCGTTTGTCCGCTTACAAGTCAGGGGCAAAGCGCAATACCCATATCTGCCGTGTAACCGACGATGTGGTAATTAGTTTATGCATAATAAAACTGATTCCCAGAAATTTGCCTGTTGCTTTTCCTTTCTTGAGTATCCGTATTATTCGTGAGTGTTCGTCCTCACAGCCACTCTTTCATCTTTCCCTACACGCTCTTTGACGATGCGCTCCGTCGTAGCCATTGCGGCTTTGGCCCTTAGTGGCAGCTTTGATCTCGCTGCTGCAAGCCTCTGCAAGCCTCGCCCTTCTCACCTCAGCTCCGCTACAACCGACCTCACCCCCTCCGACACCGCGACTTCAGCAGCTGCTTCCGAGACCGCCGGATCCGTTGTCATCAAGAGCGTCGTCGACGGTGGCGGTTTCTCAGTCGCTCCCCCTGAAGGTGGCGTCCCAGGCTTCACTGTCGATGGTGATGCGACCATCGTCGTTGGGCCAGGTTACAAGGGGGATGGAAGCAAAGACTCGGGCTGTCTTTCACTGCAGGCTAGTGGCGACAGGAAGCGTGATCTTGGAAGCTTTGCTGGTGTTGCGCAGTCGCTCGATCAGTTGAGCTTGACTAGGCCTTACACCGTCCGCTTCTTCTACTTGGTTGTTACTGCACCGTCGCTGAACTTCTGCCAATTGACTGCTTCGCTTGGTAGCCAGACCTTCTTCCAGACTTGGATCATCAGCTTTGGAACTAGTGTGCAGTGGGGTATGGCTCTTGAGCAGGTTACTGCTGCTCAACGCTCTGCTCCTCTGTCCATCTCTATGAACTGTCTGGTTGGAGGGTCTGCTCAGGTTTATGTTGACTCTCTTTTCATGTCTAACCAGGTTACGCCTGCGACCATTAACGATCATCCTCTTGATCTTGGTGATTCGGATGCCTCTATCTTCACTACCACTTCATCTTCTGCTATTCAGACAACCACCTCCAGCAAGGTTGGAACTACATCTGTGCCTCCAATCATTCCAACCCATACTGAGAGCTCAGATGCGTCTTCTAACTCTGCTACACCCGGTACTGGAAGTCCCAACACTCAGCCTACTGGCAATCATACACCAGTTACTGGCAGCCCTCACACTGTTCCTACTGGCAATAACACTCCCGGTCCAATTGACAGCCAAACCTCCGCTGGAGGCAACACCCAAGCTACTACTCAGCCTGGCCCTCAGACTCCCGGCGCTCAAACTCCAGGTGCCCGGACTACTACATCCGACACAGAAAAGCAGTCCAGCACTGAGTCAGCTGTTACAAGCGCCAGTACATCAAGCGGCAGCTCCTCCCCTCGCCAATCCTCGACCATCAAGCCCGATGGCCCCGTTAGCCGCGTCTGCGCCAACGTTGGCACATCCTCCATCGCCGGTCGCGGATGCGGTATGCAGCCTTACAACAGCGCCGGAGCCTACAGCCGCTTCACAAGCAGCAACTACCAGAAGGAAGACTGCGCTGCCCTCTGTCTCGCTGATGAGAACTGCAAGTCTTTCGAGTGGAGCTATGGCAACAACTGTGCCAACGAATGTCGTCTCATTGCCTCTGTCTTGAGCGACGTTCCCGTTGGTAACACAGGTACCCAGTTCACCTCTTATGACCGCAGTTGCATCATTTCCAAGCCCTGCCCTAGTTTCCCCGAGGATAGTATCTGTATCAACAAGATGGGCAGCACTCCTAACAAGGGCTGTATCCGTCGTAAGGGAACGCTCAAGTCTTGTGCTCAGGAATTCGCGACTCTTACTGTCCAGCCTTGCGGCGGCGGAGATCAGTGCAGAGACATGTGCGCCATGTACGCTGATTGTCAATCTTACTCTTACACTTCTCTCCTGTCACAGAGGAACTGCAAATTGTATGCCGGTACTACCGATGAGATCACCGATGAGGGAGGTAGCGATTACTTCTCTGATATCGGCTGCTGGGCTTGCGGACAGAACATGGGTTTCTCAACATATGGTCTTCTTACCAACGATAATGTTGTTCTCCCCGAGATGACATGCCAGGCTCCTACCAAGGCTGTCGCGGATACACCTACCACCTTCAACACGAGAACCACTCCAGCCGCTGAGTCTACTTCTTCTTCAGCCGCCGTCCAGCAGCCCCCAACCACCACCACAGAGTCTGCCAGCTCTACAGCTACCGTCATGACCTGCCCCACTGGCATCGCTGCCCCCGGATTCTGTCAACCTCTCGATAGCCTCCCTACTCAATCCGTTTCCCTCCCCGGCATCCTGGACCACTGGCCCCAGAGCGACGGTGACATCGAGCCTCCTGTCCAGCGGACCTGCAACGCCTTTGGTGTCAAGAAGGGCGGCTGGTGGGGACGCACTGTCCAAAGCAACAGACGTCAAAACACCATGGAGGACTGTGCCCTTCTATGTCGCGAGGAGGGATACTGCGAGGCTTTCGGTCTCGATACGACCAGCGGGTGGGGCAATCAGTGTGCTTTGTCGACTTATAAGCTTGGTACTGAGGGTATTGATCTCAATGTCCCGTATTCCTTCTGGTGGAGCGATCTGGATTGCTATGAGTGCCATGATTGTCAGGCTGCTTGAGGTCGCTGATGAACCTGGGAGATGTCTGGGCTATACATATTAAGCACTGGTATCTCCAAGTATTTTACCTTTTAGATTCGCTGTACACAGGATAGAAGTAATAATAATCGGCATACATAAACTGCTAGTCTTAATGACAAGCATTTGACCACGCTGCAACCACCGAGCCTGAGGTCTCGTAGAGATATGCGACCGGAGTAGATGCACTTGGTATATCATATATATACAATTATATACAAGTCAAGGCCTTATGGCTTTCAAGAAGTCAAAGGAATGCTAAAGATGATCGATTGACACTGAGCGTTACAACCACCACAGAATGAAGAAGCTTTCTCATCTTCCAGCGCCTAAAAGCGCCATTATCCGCCACCAAAGATAACCACTATCTACTCGTAGTACTCTGGAGCAAACTTGTGACGCATCAAAACATTTCGATCATGTCCAAGAATGACTGTCGCCCCCGTCGCCTTTTGCAACATGTGCACCAGCTGATTAGACTGAGACCAAGCAGCATGATCTCTCGTCAACCAACCCTGCGTGCTGAGATTATCATAATTCTCCTGCACGATGTACAGATCTGAGGTAAGGATCCAGGTACCGCTTTCTTTCAAGTTGACCTGCATGATGCAGAGTCCCGGAGTATGCCCGGGGCATAAGTGCACTGTGATACCGCGTGCGATGAGGATACTGTCGCCGTAGAGGGGCGTCCAGTTCATGTCAAATTTGAGATAGGTTGGTAAGTAAACTCCTGCGAAAACTGGTTAGTTTGATGTGACGGATGTTCAATGGTGAACATACCAATATCTACCTTGCTAGCAACGCTGTAAAAAGCATTTTTGAGCTCTATCTCATGAACATAAATAGGCACATCAGTACCTCTGAAGTATTCGAGACCACCTGCATGATCCAAGTGCAAGTGTCCAATAATGACACCTTTGACGTCCTTGATGTCATGACCAGTCTTCTTGATAGCTGCGTCGAGCTCCAAGTCTTCGCTATGCTCTCCCCGAGCAAAGATGTCGGCGAGTTGAGGCCCCCATACCTCTGGGTAATCCTTGCCTGCACCTGTTTCGTACAGTAAGAGGCCATCTTCGGGGTGTTCGATAAGGACAGAGATCATGACTAAATCTCTTCTCTTGTTCTCTGAAATTGGATGGCTGGCGGTACATACGTTCCCCTGCTCATGTCAACTGGGTGATGGTCTGTGACCTTGGAAATGGAGGACTGACAAAGGGGACAAAAAAGGCTTCATCTACCACGAGATTGCCGATATGGAGAAGCCACATCCGCGTCCCCTAGATATAGTTAGTAAAGTACAAAACAGCGATCTCGGTCATCAAAGGCATACGTCGGGAGCCACTTGATAGTTGGGCTGCATTATGCAAGGCTAGGTTGCTCATCGGCGTTCAATTGACTGGCGTGATCGTTACGAGAAGCAGCACCTGGAAACAAGACCAGTATTATTTCTGAAGAACTGATATCAAAGGAAACTTGATAAAGGATAGTCTGAGGTTTAAATGTTCGCATTGATGTTAAAAGTTGCTGTGTTATGGTCAATTGCGAATATCCAAAATCTATGCCATGCGACATCAAGCGGACAAACCTACGCACCAACTAGCCAGTAACTTTCGTTTCTTGACCACTTACATGCTTGACAAAGATATAGGTAATACTAACTCCGAGCGGCTGCTTGCCCTTCCGATTGAGCCTAAACACAAGTACGCAGAATATGGTTGGCTAATGAGCTTACAGCGTCGTATTATCCCGTCTTCTCATGACATGGTAGTCAAAACTCTCTCCGCCTTCCGCAGAACTGCCGGTCTTCGAATGCCGAAAGTCCCAGGTCTACATAGCTCCGTGCGCATATTCCATCTAGATTTGGAAGGGTTAGTCGAGTCGAAGGGATTTGCGGGGAAACTGCTCCGACGCTTTGATTGTTAGGAAAGCAATATGTTGGACATGTGAAAGCCAGATCAGCACTAGAGACCAAGCCTCCAGTGAGCATAATAACCAGAGTTCAAATGTAGGCCTTCTTTTGAGAATCATATTAAAGGTCGCCGCTTTTTTAATTTTGTTTATCAGATTACTTCTACGAAATCCTCTACAAGGTTACTTAGCTATTTATTGCAGCAATCCTTCGGCCTGCCCAGGCCCAACTAGGTCAGATCCTACTTCTTCACGGACCTTGCTAATTACACTGAATGGTCGAGCAACCTCAAACCGCCATATCTCTTCTATTCAAGCTCTCTTCGACCGCTTGACCGTCAATAGTAGGGCCGTAGTTTCACAACTATTATTATACCTATCAGAGTCATGTTTCCAAGGCCTAGCAGACCTGGTACCTTTTCGTTCACAGTGATGTCTTTCTATAAAGACAGTAATAGAATCTGCTGTAGAGCAGCTGTTGACCAATACAAATACTCCATGTCCCCCAGGAGGTCGCAACATTTGGTTCAAGAAAGGACTTATTTAGACCATTGAGCTCACCAACCACGATACTGGAGACCTTCAACCAAAGATAAAACCAGCGGTGTGTCGTACTATGGCCGTACAATTAATGTCAAACATTAAGCGGGTTCTTGTACTCGGAAAACAAGAAGAAGTGATGGGGGAGATCACCTAGCTGGGCTATTTTAGTGAAAGATAAGAGCTTATGAATCTTAATATATCTCTATTGATGTTTCTAGTTGCAAGAATGAAATCTACATATTGATCGTAACATTACTAAATGAGTGGGTTGATTACATTAATTGAGTCATGAGCCGTATTTCGCATATCCTTCCTCGTCCTCGCATGTAAAACTATTTAGTAAGTGTAAACCTGTTCGGGACCAAGGTCACCGAACTGTCCAGAGCCAAAAGGATTGGATGGGGTAGTTGTGACCTTCTGGCCGTTGACGTCAGGAACACCAAACCAGGCAAGTTCCTTACCCTTGACAACTGTGATGACAGCAAAAGCAGGGGCAGGTTCAGTTACATAGCCCCAAGAGACAGTAAATTCAGAGCCATCAGTGCAGGGCTCGTTAGACCAGCTCTCGGTGGCAGCATCTTTACCGGGCATACGGATGATAGTACACCGCTCGGTCTTTCCATCTGCACCAGGTGCGATCTCGAAGTTATAATCACAGCCTTCGTTATCCTCGCCGCAGTAGCGAGTAAGATCCTTAATGGTCCAAGTCTTGCCATCAACGGGCTCAGGGCTGGGGTAGGTGATACCCTCAGTGCAGTCGCCGGTAGGGGCGGGCACGGGAGCGGGTTGCACCGCAGTCTTGGAGCCCACGGGGTAGGTAAAATAGCTTGATGGGCAAGATCCGGGGTGAGCAGGGTTACAACCACCAGGAATGCCTGGAATGGAAGTGAAGGTCTCGGCTGGGGCAGTATACTTGTTGGTAAAGTACGATGAAGGGCACGAGCCGGGATGGGCAGGATTGCATCCGCCGGGAATCTCGGTTTTGGTTGGCTGGGCAAGCGATGCTGTAGCAGAAGCGCAATACTCGCGGTTGCGCGCATTATCTTCGCCCACGCAGGCAGTTAGAGTGCATGAGCATGCAACCTCTGGGGTTCCCGCGGCAATGCAAGATTTATAGGCATCCTGGCACTCATCGCGGCGGGATAGAGGGGCAGCAGAGACTGCGGAAGCCACGGCCAGGGCGATGATAAGCTTGTTCATGTTGAACTCTGGGCGCGAAAGACCGATGCAGTGGATAGAGTCTTGGGGGATGGAAGAGTTGAATGTTTGCCTGAGAAGTAGAGAGGCTGGTGCTGATGAGGATGATGGAGTTGGTCCGGTCTG
Organism: Fusarium odoratissimum NRRL 54006; assembly: GCF_000260195.1. Taxonomy (NCBI): domain Eukaryota; kingdom Fungi; phylum Ascomycota; class Sordariomycetes; order Hypocreales; family Nectriaceae; genus Fusarium; species Fusarium odoratissimum. The sequence continues at coordinate 317,569 of NW_022158688.1, read as the reverse complement.
AAGGTATTCAAATTGCATTTTATACCTCCCTCTCGTTTATCTTTGACCCGAGGATCCGTCACTCAGCTGCCCACTCTGCCCAACCTCTCGTATAATTAGAGTTCTATGATCAAACAGCCGTGAATTAATGATATCATAAGGGTTCTAGCGCAGAAAAAAGAATCCGCGCCAATCCTTAGCCATCCCCATATTGTTTAAGTGCAATCCCAAAGAAGCAATAGGTTATGCCAAGCCTCGTATTCAACATCATAATCATGCTGAAATAGACCTGCCCACGTTCATCTTAGCTGAATTTGTTTTGGCCGGAAATCTGGCGTTGCCGATGAACCGACCACTTTCGGGCACACTGCTATCTGATCTACAGTTGATACGATTCCCGGCCCCACTAACACGAGATTATGGTCCTAGCTACCCAAGAGCCGAGCATGTAAGAAATCCTGCTTCTACTATTGGATGGGCAAAGTTCAATCCACCTTGAACTTGCCGTCTTCAGGTTTAAGTTAGAGGGTATGTAGATAGAAGAGTGGCGAATAACCTCTTGGTAATACAAGCAAAGGCTCAACAGCACTTAAGCTTATAGCAGCATTAAAAGTACAAGCAGCACATAGACCTCCAGAGTGTATGTCTGTGGGCTACGCCTAAACTCAGCAACGATGGTGCACGACTCTCACTGATTTCTACCTTATCGGGCCCTGGCTATCTTATCTCGCCAAGAACAATGCTCTCGTACACAATCGTCATCTGCCTTATTGACCTTCAGCGTCTTCACATTCGTGGCGTTCACAGTTCACAAGAAGATGGTACTGTTTGGTCCATTGTGACATTTTGCTTTTTAGAATCAATACTATTTTCTTAATCGATGCTACATGTTCAACTCTCCCTGGTCATCCTAAGTAGCGGGGAGCGGTTGATGCTGTCTACAAGGTTGACGGCCTTCTTGGGGGGGATAAGTTCTGTCCACTTGTACGAAGACTTGTTCCAGGAATAAGACATCAGTCAAAATAATATTGCTTGTTCCCAAGACTTTACAGTGGCCGAAGATAATTCTTTCGCATTTTTTAACATTCTTTAATTGCCGGTGAAAGTGGTATTCTTACCGGAATTGGAGTACTGCCAACTGATTTAACGTTTAGCGCTGTTTGTAGGGTCAGTTATAGTCCCCCTGGGCGCAGCCCCGTATACTACAAGTGTGTCTGATGCTCCTGTATACCCCATCCGCCTTGAGCTAATACCTCCCGTCCCGACTGATTTATGGCTTGACGTTGGCTCGATTGACGCCTCCACTAATGCCGCTGCCACTGCCGGCAGCCTAGCCGCTAATTGTACCTAGACTACAAGGCATCATCGGAAGAAATGCTTATATACACGATTGGTGCCATACGCCATGGCGGCGCTCTATGCGATGACATTCTTCGAGGCAAATGTCTAGGTGCAGTAAGACCATAAACCATACTAGCTATCTATGTGACAACGCCGCGTGTCATCATCATTGTGCCCAGCCGTGGCATAATAAATAAGAGACAGTAGAGGAAAAGAGGCACATTTATCATTGGCTCAGATATGCTCACTTGCCTTGGAGGCCAGATGCGGAATCCATTGCGCGATTTCCTAGGCCTCTGTCTCTCGATCGACATGATTACCCTGCACGTCGAGAAACATGTCACTGGTGCTTGTGACACATCACTTCCAACGGTCTTCAATTACCAGGGTCCTGTGCCAAGTTCTTATCCCACCTCGCATCACCGATATCCGAAATCTGATAAATATCTCTTCCATTTTCTCCTGCACATTTGCTGTATTTCGTTATCTTAGAGGTGGAAAATCCTTCTCTCATTATTAGTCTAGTGCACACATCAACTCCATCACGCGGTACTGTTTGTAATAATTGGACGAATTACTGATCCTGCGGACCGTTAATCCGACCAACAACTGTAATCGGGCGTAAGCACTATAACGCAAAGCTTCAGCCTTGACACGATCCCCTGTTCAGTGACTTTACCTGTTGGGGCTCGTGCATCGTGCGGCTGAGGATCGGCACCAGCGATCATCAAACAATCAGCGAAATGACTCGAGAATGCGGAGCAAAACTTGGCCTTCTGCTCCTTGATCATCGTAATAGACATAAGTTTAAGGTTTAACAGTAAATAACTTGAAAGAATGGGACAAGGCCTTGGTGGCATGATGAGTATTCTGCCTGATCATCACCAAGCTGCAGGCTATGGACGCCACAAAGCGCTATTCACAACGGCTAATGCACGCCCGGACATTCCAGTCACTTAAGGTTAATTGTCCGTCCCAGCCTCTATTCAGTTTCGGCATAGCACAGCGAGATAAAGGCTGCACTCTTTTCATTTCTCAGCCTGATTGCTCTTGGCAAGGTTGACGGTCAGGGGAGATCCTCGCCAGCTAGAAGATCATGACACCACAAAACCCGATACAGAAGAGGGGTAATGCGTTGGCGGCGTGTTATAAATGACTCTTGAGTGCCACGGCCCAGCCTCGCTGTCGGGAGGGGCTTTCAGGCTTGACTGACGTTTATTCTTTTCTTCAAGTTTGAATCCGGCATTCTGCCCAGCATGCGGTTCTATCAGATTGCACCCCTTGGCCTCTGGGTAGGCAAAGGTGCGGCGAGTGGCAGTCAGCTCTTCCACGACACCTTCCAGCTGAACAAGTTACCTGACATGGTGTCACTGGCCGATGCCAAACTGAAAGACATCGTACTCCCCGACTCCATCTCTGAATTCACTGAGTGGATCGGAGGAATCCCAGAACCACAAGCCTTTGGTTTACAGCCCAGACAACGGCAGTGTGTCGACGCAGGATACTGTATGTCAACACCCAAAATTCCGTAGTACGCCGTCGCTGATAAGATCTTAGATCCATGCTCAAGCGGCCTCGGATGCTGTCCTGAAGGTAGCACCTGCGTCTCCAGCGGGTGCTGTCGAGGTAATGCCAAACAATGCGGCGCAGGCCGATGTTATGATCCATCATCACAGATTTGTTGCAGTAGCGGTACCGCTTGTCTCAAAGGTCAGACCTGTGTCAGTGGAGGTTGCTGCAGCAGCGGTGAGACCAAGTGTGGCTCTTCTGGATGCTATAACCCGAACACCTCGGTTTGTTGCGGAGGTATCGGTAGGAACTGCCCCAAGGGATATGACTGCATGCCAGGTGGAGGGTGTTGTCCATCCGGCCAGAAGCGCTGTGGTAATAGCAAGTGTTATAACCCACGAACGACCACTTGCTGTACCGGACCTGGAACTGTCTGGGCCTGTCCAAAGTCCAGTGAGTGTTGTTCAACTGGATCTTGTGCCAACCCCTCGACTCAAAAGTGCTGCGAGAATGGATCGTGCTTGAAGGGGACTACATGCTGCGACAAAGAGTGCTGTCGATCGAATGGTTACTGTGCCTCCGATGGCTACTGCAAGCTATGCCCTGCTGCCACTAAGACCATCAAGTCGACGAACACAGTCACCACAACTAAGATGAAGACGGTCCGCGTTACAACTGACATCGAGCCTGACACTGGCAACGCTCCCGAGTTTACATGTGTGCCCATGACAGCTACCAACGATGAAGGTGCAACACTTGAGCTTGATGAGGGATGTACTCTGCACTACGAGCCTCCTGAAGCTACCACCACTGACAATGCCGCTGCTCGTCTTCGCCGTGATGCCGCAACAGCACCTGCCCACGTCAACAGAGGACACGGTCTCCTGGCAAGACAGGCTTCATGCACACCCTATACAACTGTTACAAGAACCGAATGGGAGACCGAGACCGAGACTGAAACTGGCACAAAGACCATCACGGTCCAAGGCGAAGATGCGACGTTCTCCTGCCCTGAAATGGAAGTCACCAACGATGTCGGTGATACTCTTGCTCTTGATGCCGAGTGCGTCTTGTCATTTACGCCGGCTGAAACAACAAGTTCTGAGGAGGGAGCGTCAGCGCAGGATCGGCCGACGGATGAGCTTCAGGTCCCGGCTGGAACTGGAGAGGAGAGTACTACTACGGTAACAGCTACTGCAGGGAGTGGAGGTTCGAATGATAATAGCGGCGCTATTGAGAGAGCCTCGTTGTCACTAATGTTGAGTTTTGCTGGTGTTGCAATGTTTGTGCTTGTCAATTAGGGGACAACTGTTTGTCTAGTAATTATACACTTTGGGTTTCATGTTTCTTAAATAGCCTTTTCCTATCGATTTAATAATTACAGAGCTCCTGTCTAACCAAGCTAAGTACAAGTTAACCAAAAATTTAAGCATTCGATAATATTATACCAATATAAACAAAGTGGCAGATTGAACTTCTCACGACAGAGATTAAGGACAGCCAAGACAACGGAAGAATTAATGACCCGGGTTTCACTTATCGATCATAGCCGTGATTGGTGGAAAACCCCCTTTCGTGGGGTCCGTAACTGTCCAATCTCAGCTAAGTATTTAGTTGGCTCAGCGCCACCGGCTCACGGGACCAACTGGAGAAAATCCTTCAGTTCTCTTCGTTAAGCTTATTATGCTTCTATCACACGGGCTGTGAATTTTAACCTGAGTTGATTGCCTGGGGACCACTAACTGCGCTGGCCGTAGACTTATTTCATTCACAGCACACCTTTAAAAATGCCTCAATCTCAGAACAAGACACAGGCCAATCAACATGGAGACTCAGAGGCTTCATCTCTGTTGGCTCCAGCGGCTGTCAACAGGGAAGACTCTTCAGAAACATCCTCAGAAACAAGCCCAGACTCCGAGTCAACAGTTTTAGAAAAGTTACAAAACTTTTACTCCCGAAACATCGGTCTATTCTACGTCCTAGTCGCCCAATTATTCGCCTCAATCGTAAGCAAGCCACTCCCGTACCCGATGAAACGGTCACACTAACAAAATCAGATGTCTATGACAACGCGGCTTCTTGAAACGGGGTTTGAAACAAAGTTCCACGCTTTGCAGATCATATTCGTCCGAATGCTGGCTACTGCGTTGATTGGCTCTGTTTATATGTGGGTTAAAAAAGTACCGAATTTTCCTTTTGGGCCGAAGGAGGTTAGGGGTTTGTTGGTGTTGAGAGGCTTTGCGGGATCAGCTGGGCTTTTTGGGCTTTACTGTGAGGATTTTTTCATGACTGGTTTGAGGAGAGGATTTTACTAATGTGCTGGTTTAGACTCACTGTCGTATCTTGACATATCTGATGCAACAGTCATCACTTTCCTTGTCCCGACCCTCACTGCCTTCATTGCATGGGTCGCGCTGCGCGTAAGTCTTTTCTCAACGCTCTAACACAATTTCATCTAACTCGGCATCTAGGAACCATTCACCATCAAAGAAGCAACCGCAGGCTTTATCGCCTTCGCAGGTGTTCTCTTCGTCGCCCGCCCAGCCTTCCTCTTCCCCGAAAGCTGGCGAACATTATCGGAATTGGAATCCCGTTCCGTAGACTCGGATTTCACTGCTGACGGTGGTATCTTGCCACCGGTAAAGGCTACACCACAAGAACGCACCATTGCTATTCTTTGCGCGATCTTTGGTTCCTTTGCAGCAGCCACGGCGTATGCGACTATCCGCGTGATCGGTAAGCGGGCTCATTCACTCGTCAGTGTTAACTACTTCGCTGTGCTTGCGACCGTGAGTTCATTCCTCATCATCATGATTCACCCTGATCTTCAGTTTGAGATTCCGAAGACTATCGCTGAATGGTATGTAATTTCGTCCGTAACCTTAGCCCACTGCTCATATGATTAGGTGTCTACTTCTCTCGATTGGTATCTCGGGCTTTCTGCTCCAGCTTCTCCTCACAGAAGGTCTTCAGCGGGAAAAGGCTGGTCGAGCCACCAATCTTATCGTAAGTTCCTGCTTGCCAACACATTCGCGACCAGTACTAACTTAGTGACAGTACGTCCAAATGGTCTTCGCGCTGATCATCGAGCGAATCGTCTGGGGAACTACTCCTCCAATCACGAGCTTCATCGGCAGTGCTCTCATCATTGGTTCAGCTATCTGGGTCAGCCTTCAAAAGAAAGCTCCTGCTGAACCAAGACCACTTCTTGACGAGGAGAGAAGACAGCAATAGTATGAGGAAGCTCTGCCACAATGTCTATTGATGGGGAAGATCTTACAGACTACCGAAGGGAAAGACAATTTTCCATGCGGCATGGAACATACACGAAAAAAGACTGCGGATCAGACGTCTCGGTTGCAGCTGCGTGCTTGCGATATAGATAATTCATGTACAAACTAATCACATCGCATATATAGAAAAGTTTTATTTGTCAATTAACAACCATTGTCTAGCCTGGGGAAAATCTCTCCTTCGACAAGCTCAATATGCACCTTCAACAACACGCATGGTGCTCTGGCTAGCCTCTCTTCTTCGCCTTCTTGACACAAGCCGGGCAAGTCTCCGGAATATTGTGTCGCTCCACCGATGACTTCCCACAGGCGCCCCATTTGTTCTTACTGCGACCCTTACTGCACATTTTGTAATCTCTCTCCGTTCTGTGATCCTTGCCGCATTTGTGGCATTCAAAGTTGTTGACGACTTCGGTGCACATGGTAGATGTCTGCTGTGTGTTTTCTCGATTTATCTTTATTGGGTTGGGAGTATTCTTGGAAAGTCTGGGGTATACTACGCTGAGGGCGAGAACTTATATACCTTGAAATCGTATTGTGCATGCGTGAATATCCATGTGCAAATGTTCCATACCGTCAGTATGAGCAGGTGTCATACCCCGTGGCTTGCTCTCTGATCAGCTGAGTACATGACCTTGACGTACTTACTTTGATATCATTAAGGGGAGGCTGTATAAAAGAAATATTTATGCACTTTACGCAAGCACCCAGGCAAATGATAGGTGATGACCCGCGGTCTACCTCATGTTATCCCAACTCAACCTTCAATCACAGTGTATCCTTTGCCAACCGTAACAACAAAGATCAATATTTATCACGTTATAATTCTAACTCCGTCCTTAAGCAAACTCTTTCCGGGCTGCCTTACTTCTTCTTTGCTTAAGCACCGCACTTGTCCTTCCAGTATTCATGCTGGATGTTATACTTCCCGCAAGCACCGAATTTGGTATGTTTTCTCCCAACTCTGCACATCTTGAAGTCTTTCCTTGACTTGAAGTCCTTGCGGCATACTGTGCACTCCCAGGTATCAACAACCTCTGTACACATGATTGGTCGTGTATAGTAAGACATCTCCTGTGGAACTAACTATGTGTGAAACTTGTATAGTTGGAGGTTAGAAATGTCTTGAAGAATGGGATTGATATGCATAAATAGTTTAGGTCTTCGAGATACTGGTGCTACGGGTGTGTTCAGAGGAATGGAACACCGAGTTCCATCCAAGCCTGAAGAGAACCGCAGAGCCGCAAGACATTCACATCAATAGGAACCGACTTTCAGGGTTCTGGGGAGGAACGGGCATTGAAGACGCACTTCGCAAGCGAGATATCAGAACTTTACTGTTTGCTGGAGAGAACACGGATCAGTGTGTCGCTGGTACCATTCGAGACGCATACACCAAGGGCTGGGATTGCTTGATGCTCAGTGATGCTTGCGCGACTACGAGTCCCGAGTTTACCAAGAAGTGCACCGAGTATAACTGCGAAGGGGGCTGAGGGTTTGTGTTGAGCTGCAAGGACTTGGCTGATGGGGTGGAATCTATTGATAGGGGAACTCAGCATGTGTGAAGCTGCAATATTTGTATTGCGCATTCCGAGGACGAACATCGACACTGGAAAAGAGACTATAATGTACATATGTACACAGCGCATGAATGCCCCGCGTTTGCTTTTATATGATCGGTAGACCTGAGATCACCAAGCCAACTGTAAACAGGCAGTGAACTTTATTCTTTATAACCGTGGCGTTGAACACCGTTGAAGCGTACGTGATTTTGCATGCAACAGTATCCCGTGCCAAACCTTGAGCCAATTGAAAAATGTTTCTCATGCACCCATCGTTGCTAGCCCCAGGAAGGCAGGTGAAGGATCCTAGGCCTGTCGCGAATGAGTACTAGATTTCGGATACTTTAGGTACCTGTACTTGTCGGTTGGCCACGACATTGGCTGAATCCGAGGGCCCGATACGTTGCAGAAGACTTCCGACTCATGCGTGCCAAAGAAGCTCGGAATAGCTCCAAGTAATTGTGAAGTTGGCAAGTTTTGGCCTTCTTGCGCCTCTGTCCTTCGGTGGGCACATAGGTCAAAACCCCCCGGCAAATGTCTGGGCTTATCAACACAAGTTGACTAGTATCACTTCTACAAACGACCGTTGACACGTGGGACTCATCACGCTGCCAGCCAGCTTGGGGCTTTTCTCCGGGTCACGACGGCGATGGCCCGGAGGAAGACGCGCATGAGGGCAATGGTCAGCTTCCGTAGCTTACTTGGCAGTGAGATTTATGACAAGGGCCCATTAAAGGAAGCTTACGTGACGTAATGTTCCACTGATTGATATATTTCTCGCAGATGATAGGTCGTGATACGGAACTCGCTTCTTTGGAGCATGGGTTGGTATGGCACGCGAAGATAGACGAGTTATCTGATCATCTAATCTGATTATCTACAGGAAGAAGTTCCTGCTACACTTAATAGCTTAAAATGACTCAGCATCCCACCTATCTGATCTATAAAAGGCCGGTGAAACCCCCGCTTAACAGACGTTCAGTCTCCTCATTATCCTCTATCTCCTCTCCTCTCCTTGAACTATTCCAACAATGAAGCTTTCCATCATCTTCTTCACATTTGCCTCGGTCTCTACCGCTATGGCTGCTACTCTCCCCGAACATGAAGTTGAGATCCCCGGCAAGCTTGTTTCTCGCGACGAGTTTGAACTTGCTATTCGCCAGGCGGGATGCTCGGCTTGTATTCAAGGCATTCGCTGCTGCAACGGCTCCTGTATGCGTGGATGCTAAGTCTTCTAGACGGGCTCAAGCGATTTTGGTTGAGGTAACTTGAACACTACCCTCCACCGCCTCACCTTTGCATGAAGGAAGCTGACCTAGGGTTTCGTCAAGGTTATCTGGTAGACTTTAAATCAGGGAAGCGTATAAGGGGCAAAGGGACCGTATTACGCCAGAATGAGACTGCTACATAGAGAATCTGTATCTTATAGATAGCTCCCACCAGTAATAGCGAATCGAGGTCTATTCGTCATCTTCCGGAACAAAGTTGGCCTCGAATTCGCGTTGAATATTGTGGGCGTCGAAACCCTCAAGTTCGTCCCCTCTAATAGACCACCCGTGTGCTTCAACGAACGCTTGCACCTCGCTCTGTAATTCTTCAACATCCTCGTACTCAAGCCTCCAGCACTTATGAACAATCTTTCCCATGAACTCATCTTCAAGATCAGGCATCCAGTCCTCCTCGGCCATCAAGCGTTCAGTCTCGCCCCAATCCCTTCCTATTCCGTCCCCTGGCAGTTCAGAGGTCATGATCTGGTACACTAATCTACCAAACATGAACATATCGGTTTTGGATGTTGGCACTCGCACCGCCCGCGAAAGAGGAAGGTATTCTTGCGAAAACTCGATACCGCTGAAGAAAGAGCCGGGGAAGTTCCAACCATTGCTTGGGTCGATAAAGTCAGAACCGAGGAAGCCTGCTACCGCCATCGATAGAGAGCCTGCACTGATCCAGCAGTTTGTCTCGATGAGCTCTCCGTAAGCGATACCGCGAGAGTGGATTAATGAGAGACCTGATAGTAGTTGTAAGCTCCACTGGTAGGCCAAAGGTCGGAACTCTGGCTTGATCCGGGATGTGGGAGGTGCAGTATCTGCTTCAGCCGTGTAAACCTGAGAGTCATGGTTCTGTATAAAGGTCCAAAGAGAGCCATAAGACGGTTTCTTTAGTATAGGAAGACCTGTCCAGGCATCTTGACCGATAATACTGGTATATTCAGTTACCAGGAGCCGTGGGGATGGTTGCTCTTGATGACCTACGGTACGATTCTTGGATGCTCTTGGCCAATCATGTTATAAGCATAAGACGTTTTAAAGCAGTCGAAAGCCTCTGTGTCTTCTCGCCACAAAGCATCTGGGTCGTCGGCTTCGTTTTCGATCCAGAATCGGGAGCTGGGTACAAATATGACAGATTCAACATCCCTTGAATAAACGTGGACGCCCCCAATATCTATCGGCCACCGAAGACGATGACCTTGAGGGTCGGTCAATGGGACAGACCGAGGACCTGTTGCAGTCCGATAGTAGGTTCCCAGCTGTGCCTTATTGCGTACACCTCGAGCCATTTTGAAATGTGATGGAAGAGATAATGGATTTTGCTAGAGACTGGTGGATAATGAAGTTGTTGAGTTATAGTTGGTTGCATTCCCATTTTCCAGCGTTTTGCTCACAAGGGCGCCCGGAATGTTTATCCGGGCCGGCGCATCCTGTACTATTGGTAATTATTTCAGCTGTGTTCTCCAAGTTTCCCACTCACCCCACTGATACCAAATGGCTGCCTCGCCTAGCTCGCCCATCAGCCCGCTACTATTACATTTTAAGTCCCTTAACATTGCGTGGGGGAGAGAGATGAGCATCCTTGCTAGTCTAAAACAGGTAGAGTGTAACCCGAGGCGCTCAAAAGTCTAACTACCCATGTGCCAACGTTGGTAGGAGCAAACATCAAGATCTTCAAGCTGCATCATATCTGAACCTCGGTGTTCATTAGTGCGAAGGGATGTTCCTGAAGGAGCAGTTCGGAAGGTTGATCAAGTGAAGCCATCAGCACACGGTGGTTCCAATCGAATTAAAACACATAGTCGTTAAGTCACGAAGACATAACCTAAATCATAGCGCTGGAGCCTGCAGCTGAAAAAGGTATAATATAACTTCTATAATAGTGTAATAGGGAGGTCTTGATATTTCTAAAGAGCTTAGAATTTATATTTAAAAAGAATTAATGTTTCATAAACTTTAAAAATAAAGAAGTTAAAAAATATTATCTCTTTTAATTTCTTTAAATTTATTAATTTCTTACTATTATGTTCTATTTACGCTACTACTATATTAATCCACCAAAGCCTGATTTAATATATAACGAGAGATTCAGCTAAAAATAATGTATGCCAAATTCATGTTATCTAATAATAGCAAACGTGGCTTGGCATGCTTACTCTCCTCAGCCCACGTGAAGGGAAACAGGCCACTGTGCCCAGCCTGATTTCCTTCATTCACCGCGCGGTTCTTGAAAGATCAAATATTGCAGCAATCACCCATTTTCTGGATTCAACAGCGAAAAAGACTATCTCATTTTTAAGTACCCCTAGGAGTTTGGTAATCTAAAATGCAGGAACTTTCTAGCAGAATCGCGGAAGCCCAAGCACGTCTCAAGGCGCTTGCTGATGACCATGCGGACCGTGCTTCACAACTATATTATCTTGCAACTCTACTGAATGATCGTTACTCCGTCACTGAGGTGACGGATGATCAAAACAACGCTATTGACATGGTCAAGCAAGCTATCCAAGCTCCTTCTCATCAGCACCCTGACAGGCCAGAATGGCTGAGCTTTCTTGGAACCCTTTTGAGCGAGAGATATACGCGTACAGAAGGAATGAAGACCCTAGAGGAGGCGATCGTTGTTTCAAAACAGGCTGTTCATGAGACTCCCGACCATGATCCCAAGCATTCAGAGCGATTATACAATCTTGCTCTTTTATTAAACGACCGGTTTGCAGTTACAGAAGAACTGGCAGATCTAGACGAGGCTATTGCCAACACTAGGCAATCGATGGATTCTCCTAGCAAGAATCATCCGGACCGAATGGAGTGGCTGAGTAACCTTGGAGCCTTTCTCTATCATCGATTTTTGCTTACGGAGTCGAGGCCTGACCTGGATGAAGCCATCGATCTTGCTCAGGAAGTTGTGGATATGCTTCCAAACTCAGACCCCGATCGATCAACCCTCTTGCAAAACCTTGCTCTCAGACTCGACAGGCGATTCTCAGTTACAGCAGACAAAACAGACTTGGGTTTTGCAATTCAGAGTATCCGGGAAGCCATCTATTTGACACTCAGCGATGATCCCAACCTCGTCGAATACTCATACCAGTTAGCAAACCTTCTAGGGAAAAGATTCTCAAACACCCGGGAGATCCCAGACCTAGATGTTGCTATCACTAGCACAAAGAAGGCTCTGGAGATAACCACAAGTTCAAATCCCATCATGGCAGAAATATTGGAGACTCTTGCTTCGCTATTAGCAACCCGATACTCTATTCTAGGAGAGAAAAATGATATAGACGAAGCTATCAAATTTGCGAAACAAGCACTTCAAGAGGTCTCAACCCATGTTTCTGATGGAGAGTTTGATATAGCTTCAATGCTCAATGCCCTCGGTATATATCTGGGCGATCGATTCTTACAACAAGGTATATTACCAGATCTGGATGAGGCTATTGCAGCTGCGAAAGAAGCTAGCGAAATGGCCTCTTGTATTCACCCCGACCATCTACAATATTTGGACACTCTCAGTGTGCATTTAGGGAATCGATTTTCTCATGTTGGGACCTTTGAAGACTTGGAAGAAGCCATCGAAGTTAGTCGGGAAGCGATCAAGACAACATCATATGGCCATCCTGAACATGCCACAAGATTGAACAACCTTTGCGTTCTGCTTGGCGACCGATACGCTGCTCTTGGAGACGCGACGGATTTAGAAGCGGCGGTCCAGGTAATCCGAATGGCCATCCTAATCACTTCCGATGGTAGTCCAGACTTGGCGGTCCTTTTGAACTCTCTCAGTGTTCGACTCGGTGATAGGTATTCAGCTCGGGGAAGCGTAGCCGATTTGGAAGAGTCTGTCATAGTCGCCAAGCGAGCAATAAAGACGACCCCTGTTAGCCACCCCAACAGAGCCAAGTTCCTGAAAAACCTCAGTCTTCAATTGGGAAGGCGGTTTGCAACCATTGGAGACATGACGGACTTAGATGAGTCTATTCAAGTCGCCAGAGAGGCCGTTGAACTCACACCTGAAGACCGTCCGGAACGGCCAATATTACTGCATAATCTTGCTTTGCAGCTCGGTACACAATTCTCCCGTACAGGCGCCACCGGAATCTTGGAGGAAGCCATAAACCTTGCTAGGAAAGTTGTCGATATAACTTCCGACAGCCACCCCGATAGCGCAGCACATTTGAATACCCTCGCAGTGATCGTTTGCACTCGATACCAGCAGTTTGGAGCGATAGCAGATCTTCATGAAGCTATCAATGCTTCGAGAGATTCTGTGAACGCGACATCTGACGGTAATGCCAATCGGTCCTTACGGCTGAACAACTTCAGTGCTCATCTTTACTATCGTTTTAGTCGATCGTCCGACTTGGCGACGGGATTAACTGACCTTGATAAGGCCATTGATACTGCAAGAAAAGCCATAAAAGCATGCCTCGATGGCCATTCTGAGCGACCCAACCTGCTCAGCAATCTTGCTGTCCAACTTACAAGCCGTTTCTTGAAGACAGGGGACATGAAAGATCTAAAAGAATCCATTGACTTGGGTGGGGAAGCTGTCAAGATGGCCGACATGGGTCACTCTGAGCGAGCGGCATGGTTGTTTAACCTCAGCCGTTCTCTAGACCATTGGTATATGAGCACGCATAAGATAGAAGACTTGGAGAAGGCCACAACGGCTGCCAGAGAAGCGGTAGAGGCCACCTCCGTTGACTATCCCGGCAGAGCAGGGTTATTGAATAACCTAGGACACCAGCTGAACTCTCGATTCATACGCAAAGATTTGAAAGAGGACAAGATAGAGTCTCAGCGCTGTTATGAAGAGGCCTTGGTGTCAACAGTGTCTCTTCCTACCTATAGAATCTTTGCAGGTCGCTACCTCCTCTCGACTCCAGAAATCCTTCAGTACGGTCAAAGAGCGTATCAGATCGCAAAAACTACTATTGACTTGATTCCGTTGTCAGCACCGAACTCATTAGCCTCGGTTGACAAGAAGGTTATTCTTTCTCAAACTGCTGGTCTTGCCTCTGATGCTGCTGCAGTGGCCTTGCACACAGGTCAAGGAGCCTCAGCTGCCATTCAACTTCTCGAGTCAGGACGCGGTCTGCTAGCTGGCGCACTTCGTGACCTTCGCACCGATCTATCCTCCATTCAGGACAAACGTCCTGATCTAGTTCAGTCGTTTCACGATCTTCGTCGTATACTCGACTCCCCAACGCAGACGAATGTCATGATGACTGCCGATGCCGCCTCTGGTTCTTTCGGAGTTGACCGAAGGCACTGGGCGAATAGTGAGATGGCCACTCTCTTGAGCGAGATTCGGACCATCCCCGGTCATGAACGCTTCCTGCTACCGGCTACCGACACCGAGATGCGTTTGGCGGCTGAGCAAGGCCCTATTGTCATGGTTAATGTGAGCTCTCACAGATGCGATGCCCTTCTTGTTGAGTTAAGTAGTACCCGAGCTTTATCCCTCACAGCCCTGTCCGAGGACGAAATTTCTAGACGAGCGCAGAGTCTCCAATCTCTTGAAACATTAGAGTGGCTCTGGGACGTTGTGGTCGAACCGGTTCTCAAAGCTCTTGGTCTCAATCGGCCCTCACCAGAAGATCCCTTGCCACGCATATGGTGGATTCCTACAGGGGCGCTGAGCAAATTTCCTTTCCACGCAGCTGGTTATCACCTTGAATCTAGCGGCAGGACGACACTCGATAAGGTGATGTCGTCCTACAGTTCATCCATCAAAGCTATCATCGACACCCGCCAGGAACGCAATAAGACTATAGATGTCGATTCTGATAGCGATGTCGTACTTTTGGCGATGAATGAGACCAAAGGGCAAAGCCGTTTGAAATATGCAGATGCCGAAGTTCGGGCTGTGAAGTCAATGTTCGATTTGGTGGGACTACCAGTTAAACATCCGCAGCCACGGAAGGCTGAGACTTTGGCGGCCCTCCAGAAATGCCGTGTGTTTCACTTTGCAGGTCACGGCAGCACGAAATCAGACCCCTTGAACAGTTTAATCTACCTTGAAGACTGGCAAGATCAACCGCTGACAGTAGAGAGTCTGCTTGAGACCAATCTCCGCTCCGGCGCACCCTTCCTCGCCTACCTCTCCGCCTGCAAGACGGGTGAAAGCTTGGATGAGAAGCTAGCCGACGAGAGTCTTCATCTCACAAGCGCATTCCAGCTGACCGGCTTCCGACATGTCATTGGAACGTTGTGGGAGGTGGACGATGCTTTGTGCGTTGACATGGCGCAGATGACATACAAGGTTCTGGGGGAGAGTGGATTTCATGATGGATCCGTCAGCCAAGCACTCCATCGAGCTACTTGTATACTCAGGGATAAATGGCTGGCTGAAGAAAGGACGAGAGTTAGGAGCAGAAGTGAGCGGGATATCATCTCGTGTGACGACGAGACACGTAAAACTCCGCTCTGGGTGCCGTATATACACTATGGAGTCTAAGTAGATCTTCGTGGCGCAAGATAGAATCTGAAGTGTATACTTTTTCCCTGCATCTGAACTCCTAAGAGTTGACCCGTACAGTTAATCGTCGACGTTGCAATTTTCAATGCTTATATTCTTGTTCCTGGTAAAGTGTATCGCGCTTCATTGGTATCGCTGTACAGAAATTCCTTTTCCAACTGCAGCTGGAGGTCTGCCAGCTTTTATTTGTAGTCTGAAACGAGAGTCTAATAGAGACTTTCGCATCTCAAATCACTGTTCGTTCATATGTAAACCATAAACATGATTGGAAACACCTTACCCTAGAGTTTGTGTGCTGATATTTGGCTGACCAATCACAGACCTCAGACCCCTGTATTTGTGGGTTAGCAACGAGCACGTAGCACGCACCCCACGGAACAGCCGGGAAGCGACATCCATTTTTCACGACTATTTCAAGCCACTCTCTTCTCAACCGTTCAAAGGCAACAATATAGTGGCGCATCACCATGAGTCTCTTATCAGTATACGCGGCATTAGAGCCGTATCTCGACATTCCATTCAACGCATCCCTCAGTGGGATCCTCTTTCTCGCTTACCGCTGCCTCATCTCCAAACCGGGCCTTCTCCTCACCATCGTCTACACCACCAGCGCCATCATCGTCCTCTTTGATCGAACCTCCACCAAAGGTGAAATGGCCAAGACTATGGCCGAACTGCCCTTAGGCCTCGGCTCCGTCCTTCTGTTTATCGTCGCTAGCAGGCCGACGAAAGCGCAATGGCTTCACGCTTTCACCATTTACGTCAACTTTGCAGTCTATGGCAATATTCTCATGATGGTCGCGACGCCTTCTGGAGGGTCCTTCCGTGGCATTTGCTGCAAGGCCGCTTGTATTTCTCTGTCTGCCTGGATTGTCCTGCAAGGGTATAGTGTGCAGTGGAAAACTATCATGCTACACGATGACCTCTTCGTCTTCACCGCTGCTTCCAAGAGCTGGATTTTTACGCACGCAGTTTACAGGTTTATTCTGCTCACGCTCCCATGCTTTGGATCTGGGAGACGTCACCGGCTCATGGAGGTGTATTCTCTTGGTCTGACGTATTTGTTGTCATGGAGTACTGGACTGCCGTTTGAGTACTGCTTCGGTATGGCGGATACGGTTGTGGCGCCGGCAGTCACAGCGTGGTCTTCCATTTCTAAGACCTTTAATCTCATTCCGCGTGATGTAGAAAAGGGTCAGTCATCTGCGAGCGGTATCTCGGACACCGGCGATTTCTATTTGGGGATCGTTGCACTGGCTGTTGCTGCTTATGCTTGCTTCAACATGGCATACCCGGGCCATTGAGCACCTTGACTACATATATCTCATGGACTATTACACTACCCACTAGGCAATTCACAACCTTCTCATTCACATTAGGGACCCGCCTCGTCCCATATGACCTACCACTTATGATAATAGAAGAGTGTAGTCCTAGCGTTAATCTTCATACTGAAATCCCTAGTATGGTCTTAGAGATCCTCATCTTGTTGTATAGAAGAATAGCGTGCTTTGACCCTACTCGGTATTCCTACGCTCTGCGATGATTGTCCAGAAGAATACCCGACTTCATATTCTTCCTCCTTTGCCGTCGTTGCAATGCATGCAGCACAATTCATCATTTCCGGATCGTTCTTTGACAGAATTGCATCGATAAGGAATTGGTATGATCTCCAAAGAGCTGATAGGATGACTATTGTATTGATGATGACAGAGACAATGAGCGTTGGCTTGCTTTTCAGACGAGGGATCTGACAAAGAAATGTAGTTGAGATGACAGAAGGCTTGATTCCTAACTCCTCTACAGGGGCGTCTTTGGATGTGAATGCGCGATGAGCTAACCCTTCCGTGGTGTTGACTCTGAGATTGTCGCCCCAAATAGGCGTGCGATTCTGGATAGCTTCATAGTCTTTGGTGTAATGGGTCAGAAGCTCAACGTTGTCCAGAATATTCAGTCCCGAGTCTGTCTGTCCAAGATCGGCGAGAATGGTGAAATAGAAGGCTTTAGCCAGGCTATCTGCCGAGATCCAAATACCAGGGAGAGGCATCAACTGGTCGCTGTCGTCCGCTTTGGATAGCTTCTCGATCAAATGTGAGTTTTTCATTTTCTCATGGCTGCAGTAATAAACGTTGGGAGATACGCCATTATTGCTGAAAGGGACGAAGAAGCAGCTGACTTGGAAGAAATCCAGCGCCTTGATATCCTGCGTTGATGGCACGACTGTCTTTCTTTTCGTGAAGGAAATATGACCCTTGTAAATTGGAGGAACATCTTTGTCATTCTCTCCCCGGAAGAACTTCTCGTTAGCAACGTGCATGTCGTTGGTCAAGGCTATTGAGTACCAAGCAAGAAGTGACTCTCCCCACCATAAGCTTGCCTTATCTGTGTCGTTCCGACCTGGGAACGCTGTGCCCACATCGTTATCGATGCCGTTGACGTCGTAGGTTGTTGTCATGTTCACGGTCGTTCTGCCGCCAGGCGTGTCTACCTCACAGGATAGCGAAGCTCGTAGCTTGGCGCCCCATTGCTGAAGCGCAATCTGAGAGGCACTGCGATCGATGCCCTCAAACTCAATCGTGATACCGTTTACTGCACATGATTGGAAGGGGTTGTTGAGATAGGGCAATGATCCCAGCAGTGCATCTGGCTCTTTTGGATTGTCGCCGCGCCAAATCTTGGTAACTGTATACTTGAGGGCGGTATTGTTGGTGTAGAACTCAGTGCCGATGGGGATCGTCGTGGTGGAGCAGAGCGACTTTGTGTTTGCGGTCAGGAAGGAAGGCCAGTCCGAGAAAGGATTACGATTTTCGCTGGTCGTGTTGGGATTGGAGGTAGCCATGGAAATAGTCTCGTAACCTTGTGTCGCGACGCTCAGAAATGCGATAAGTGCTGTCGCGATCAATCCACCAACAAGAACAACAGGAGTAAACCATACATAAGGGTATGGTCTGCTAAGGTTGTATGAGAAGTATGAAGCATGCATGGTGAGTTTTGGCGACTTGTGGGTAACTTGAGTAAGCAATCTAAGCTGGAGCAGGGCTGTTCTTGTATTTATCACTTAGCGCGTAAGACCAATTTATATGCAGCCATCGTCATTGAGCTGTTATAGCAGTATTGGTGAGATTTCACTGGGGGCCAAAGAGAAGCGCTGTAGAGTCTTGCAGAGATGCCCTTAAACACGGCACAACTAGATGCCGACGGGAAGGGTTAATGAAGAGTTATGCTTAATAATTACCATGAGAAAGGTTGTGAAAATCGTGGGGTTAGTGACCGCGCATGAGGCGGAGTACGTGGAAGGAATATTGCCGCTTACAATCCCGGACATAAATAGAGACCTTAGCGCGTAACTACCAGTAGCAGCTCGTCTGACCTCAGCGAAATCTATGCGCACAGCCTCAAAATTACCCATGGAATTCCTATACAGTTTCTTGCCAGCGATTGCTAATCAGTGTTGACACTCAATAATCCAGCGAAACCAATCTTCATTACCTGGGAAGCGGTACCTTGAAAAATGTTTCATGAGGAAACGAAAATGCTCAGAGCCATTCAGAGTTGAAGAACGAGGTCGGCTCTCCGTATTACAATTACTGTATAAGTCAAAAAAGCACACTTAGAGCATAGAAAACATTCCATATTGCGAGGTCTGTGTCCATTCCAAGCATGGCTTCCAAAAAGCCTCTCGTAAGCCACCAGCCCAGTCCCTCCAGAATATCATCTTACAGTTCTCCCATTACCACAAGTCCAGATCTTCTCCCAAAAGAAAATATAAAGCTGAGTTTAGTTCGATACGCCAACTGGAGTCAAACAAACAAGAGCTTGGCCAAGCTATAGTGCGAAATGAGTCAGTATCTAGTGTTTTCCGGTTCAAGAAAAGGACTTACCACAGGGAGGACACAGCATCGAGCTCGCTGACCACTAGCTGCGCAGATGGCTTGGAAGTTATCGGCATCGGTAGGAGACTCGGTGGCTATTGGTCATGTTAGCTATGATATGTCTTGGGCTATGAAGGAGGTACTTACGTGAATCGCATTCAACGTCTGCAACCCCAAGAACGTCGACGGAACAACACTGAGGGTTTCCATAGAGACTGTCGGGGCAAGGATCAAAGTTCGCGGCCGCTGCACTGGTGGATGAGCTAGGAGCGGACTCTGTGGAAGAACCAGGGGCAGAGGTAGCTGCTGACGAAGCAGGGCTGGAGGTGGTAGGGTTGACAGGAGAGCTGGTATCTGCATCGCTCGTTGAAGGGGCAGAAGATGAAGCAGGAGAAGTGGCAGGGGTGCTCGTCTCTGCGCCAGCACTGGATGGTGTCTCAGACTGCGTGATTGATGATGCAGCTGAACTACTTGCAGGTGCGCTGGCGGAAGTGCTCGAAGCAGCATCATCTGTAGTCGCTCGACTGCGACTAGAATACTCCGGCACAGATGAGGATGGTCCAGCATCGCCAGTGCTACTAGATGGAGCGGCGCTATCGCTAGGCCCCTGACTAGCAGAGCTGCTAGTTCCAGAGGAATCAGGACCTCCAGGCCTGCTGCTTCCAGGTGATGTAGCCGAGGGGCTGTTGGTGGGGGGCGGGACTTCAACAATAACGGTCCCGGGACCAGAGCTTGCGGTGGGGGTGATAGTAGTCGTAGAGGGCTCACCATTACCATCGTCTCCAGTAACAGTGCGGGTAACGAAAGAGACAGGGGAGGAGGATGCGCCAGAGCCGCTAGGGGAACTGGAAGGCGGAACCTCCACTATGACAGTGCCGGAACCTGTTGACCCAGATGGGGAAATAGTCGACGTGATGGGATCATCCGTTGGGTTGAGGGTACTACCAGTGGTGGTAACAGTAACAAATGGGATCGAGGAAACAGATGAAGCCTGGGAGCTTGGAACCACAACAATAACCGTGCCAGGATCCGTAGGGTTACTGGGAGGAATAGTGCTTGTGCGAGGGGCGTCAGTTGGGGCAAGGCTTCCTGGAGTAGTGACGGTAACATAAGGTGCTGAGGGAGAAGCAATCTTGGTGTTGGGGATCTCAATAATAACACTACCGGTTGCTCCTGGCTCATCAGGAGTGATAGTAGTCGTGACAGGGCCGGTAAGAGAAGGGAAGTCTCCAGTGGTAGTGACCGTCACGTATGGGACAGAAGAGGTAGGGATGCCATCAGCTCCAGGAGGAGATGTTGGAACCTGAATGACCACAATGCCCGGCTGGCCGGGCTCAGTTGGGGGATATGTCTTGGTGACAGGATGATTGCCAATATCATCAGGGTTCGCAGGAACGGTGAAGGTGAGATAGCCTCCGTCTGGCGGATTGCCGTTGCCGTTGGAAGCACTACTTCGAAATGATTAGTCAAAAGCCAACCCAACTGTAGAAAAAATGGCGAACGAACCTGGTCAGTGTAGTCGAGCTTGTCGAGACATCCGTCAGAACAGTGCTCAAAGAGGTTGGAGCATTGGTGACATGTACAACGTGGCCATCATCGAGGACAATGTCAGTGTTGGCAGGGAAGTAGGAGTCGATGAGAACAGGCTGCTGGAATCGATATTCAATAGGCTGAAGATTGATGATGGTAGAGCAAAGAGGATCAGCAGAAGCTTGGGCAAGAGCAAGCTCCATCACTGTTGAAGCGGCCATGATACTCTTGGACTTCATGGTGATCAATGAGTGTTCAGGGGAAGAGCAATAAGCAAGTGATTGGAAGCAAACGAGTGTAATCAGAAACTGATGAGAAGGATATCGCTGACATTGAACTCGGGCTGAGGAGTAGCTGTATATACATGCCCAACTGAGCAAATGTAGATGTTTATTCTTGAATAATAACAAGTCACGACTTTGAGGTAATTTCTGATGTTTGAGTTCAGAAATGCCGACGCGACCTCCATGACCCGACTTGCACCGCAAAAGTGAAGCCTTTCAGCTCCCATCGCAAAACTTTGTCTCTTGAAAACCCAACTATTGACACTATCTCCTGCTTGTCTCACATTCTCTCCGCTAAGCGAGGCTACACCGGAGATATTAGCCGTCGATCAACTTCCCGAAACAGCTTTGACGTGGGAACTTGTATGCAAGGTAGCGATATCAATATTGCCTCCTTGGGACGGATCAACAAGCATTGAGTTTTTGCTTCAGCTGCGTTGTGCATGATTTGGTTTCAAAGTTGGAAGTGCGCGGACTATTGTGGAATATCGGGAGGTATGGAGGTGCGAAGGTAATTTTAGAAGAGTTTGGTTACTGAGACGTCGGCGATATATAATACTTGAACGAAGGGATTTTTTCGCAACTGCAGACATACAAGTCATTTGACAACTTTCACTCGTTCACACATCCTGTCACTCGCTTCATCACTCACCTCAACAATGCAAACTTTCAAGTCCCTCATCCCCTTCCTCTTGACTGCCAGTCTTGCAGTCAACGCAGAAACAACTTCCTGCGTTACCTCAACCAAGACCTTTCCCACCATCACCTCCATCATAGTCGAGCCGACCAGTACTTGGTCCGGCAACGGCACAGGTGGTCCTCGTACCGTGTATACAACTGAGTATCAAGAGTTCTGCTCCACGGGTCTGCGTCTGCATACGTACACCATCACCGAAGGTTGCCACAAGGAAAAGTGTCAGCCTCGCACGACTGGTGTTCCGCCTGGTTTTACCTCAATTGTTACTGTTTGTAACTTTTGTGGTGAGAAGCCTATCACTGCGACGCTCACTGTCCCGTGCCCTGAGGCGACTCCTACCAAGGGCCCTGGCAAGCCTCCGAAACCGCAGCCCGAGCACTGTGAGACATGCCATGATCAGGGCAAACCGTCTGGCAAGCCTCCAGTTCAGCCACAACCTGTTTCATCTGCCCCTGCTGTGAAGCCAGTCCCTACGGGCCCTCAGCCAGAAAAATGCACCACGTCCGGCGGTCCCAAACCTCCATCTCCTGCTCCTCCTCAGCCCCCCAAGACAACCAACAAACCGGGTGAGGGCAATCCAGAGAGCCCCAATTCCCCTGCAGGACAGCAGTCTCAACCCTCTGTTCAGCCCAACCCTCCTGCTGCATGCACGACTTGTGGTTCTGGAGGAGAAGCTCCTAGACCCCCTGCATCACTGGCAACTTCTATCATACCCAACCCCTCTGTAGAGAATCCTGTTCCTAGCCCTACCAGTGGTCCTGCTCCGGGAGAACCATCTGCCATCACTGCTGGGGCCACCAAAGCCTCTTACGTTGAGTTGGGTCTTCTTGGATTCTTTGGATTTGGATTCATTCTGTTCGGGATTCCTCTCTAGATCATCTTAGTATACCTTGACTAGCTGAGTTATGTTGTCTAAAGTGTGAAGGTGGAGGTAGCTTTAGTTGCTCTGTTAGGTTCGGGAACATGCTTCTGACTGCATGTGCTTAGTTCCGAGCTTGGCTACTTGATCTAAGGACTTAATAATTTCCCTTCTTGTACATAATCGCATGTTAGCTTCATATTTAAATCATCGAATCGAAAAGACTTTGTCAGTATTGCTAAGTATGGGATTTTTTACTGGCCTTCATATGCAATGCGTTGTAACAGCATTCAGTTCAGCTCTGTTGGTAATTTTCTGTACGCACTAAGTGATGCATAGCAGGGAATATTCTTTTTGAATATAGCAGTGATCATCAACTAGTATTTCCTTGCTGTCACTAAATCATGTCTATGCGGGGTTGCCATATTGAAACAAGTAGAGATCAACAGCTATTCTCTGACGTCTGAGACATTGTCAAGGGAGAAGCTGTCAGCCGTGTTGCTGGTAACATCGCGGCGTGGGGATCTCTGTGACTCCAACTAATTATGGGAATTCTCCGCATACAGAGACAAGATCGGCGGCTGGTTCCTGGTTTTGTCTAAGACATCGGCACGGTAGTTGCATGTTAGTTGCGACCGAGTAAGTGGCAGCTGATTCATGATATATCCCCCGCAGCTTCGGCAATTAGTTGCTTGTGACAGCGAGTTTCGAAATTAAATCCAAGGGATGCTCCTTGCATTTCTCTTTCTTGGTTCAATCAAAAATGAATTCGATTCCCGTCACTACTATACCGTGTCTCAGAGTGGATAGCATAGCTGTTGGTAAACAACTTTATTTAGTTATTGTTGTTTTCCATCTCCTACATCTATCCGATTTGAAGACTGAAAACTCAAGGTTATTAGAAGAAAGATATCAGCAAAATGTGTGTAATAATTAAGTGACATACAGCTGCCTTACCAGAGACGCGGAAGATCTATCGACGACCTAGGCTACAGGGAGAGTAAACTCGTCCATTATCTTGTTAAAATCTAATACTCTGGGGTAGGCCACTTTGTAGACATTGGGACATGATGATCTGCAAATGAATCAAGTTAGTGTCACGTAGCTTGACAACCTGGTTTACCTTAGCAAGGCCACGGTCCATGCTCATGCATCAATAGAGGACGATGCAGAGCTGAGAAGCATTCCAAGCTTCAACCTCCCTCGTCAAAAGCGCCGGAAACAGAAGTCATCTTGAACAACTCAGGGCCCTTGAGGAACGGGAGGTTGGAAAATAATATCCAGAATACCTCGGAGAGATGACTTGTCTCACCACTCTTGAGCATCTTTCTCTATAAAGACTGCATCTTGCGCCAGCTTTCCAGATATTTCACCATCATCACTCAGCATCTAAACGACCCCTCACAACTCTTTTCAATCTTTCCAGTCCAACCTTTCAATACCGCAAACATGCAGTTCTACACCATCGTCTCTCTATTCCTCGCTGGCACCGCCTACGCCCTGCCGGCTACCTCCGCCAACGGCTATGAGGCTTGCCCCAGCGGCGGTCTCTTCGGCAACCCCCAGTGCTGTAGTCTCAACCTCGTCGGAGTCCTCTCTGGTGACTGCCGCGCTCGTAAGTTCACCCCCAATACGTTCAATATCGACAGTTGCTAACGGTGATAATAGCTACCAAGACTCCCAACAGCGCCAAGGAATTTCAGGCTATCTGCGCCGAGTCTGGCCAGAAGGCCCGCTGCTGTGGCCTCTCTGAGATTGTAAGCTGCTTCTATAGAACTAATAATGATAAGGAGACTGACTGGAATGCAGCTTGAGCTCGGTGCTTTCTGCCAGAAGCCTGTTGGTGTTTCTGCTTAGGCCCTTTATGGGCTTGTCACTTGCTTTCCGGGGTGGGGTGGTTTGAAGTTGTCGGCGCGTGTACTAATATTTGTGGAGGATACTGAAAACTGCAAGTAACAGTGGACTCTACTCTAGATCGGTCGCATGATTAGGTAGCAATTCAAGGTTCCTGGTTATCTTTGCAATATGATGTCTGCTCACCTGTTTCAAGCTACCCGTGCTATGCTTCTGTAATCCCAAGATAGGACTGGAAGTTGTATTCTATAGCTAATAAGAACAATTTCAAACACCAACCGTGAAGATCTTGTCCAAATTTACTGGGATGACATCTCAGAACGACTAAACGAGAGTGACAGCCTAGATGGGAATCATCATAGATGGTTACGCTTATTGGAAGATACTGTGATTCGCAGAAGTTACCTCAGTACGATTGGATAAATCTCGACGATGTAATGTGATCAAACTGGAAAGGGGGGCCGCGTAGCTGACAGACAACTGCCAAACTTACAGACTCGTCAGTCTCCGAAGGCCAAATCAGGCGTCTGACATCCGGATATACGGTCTTACACGTGTCAATAACTCCCCGTTTGTCACCAAGAGAGGCTATCCCTGCAACCTCAGTGCAACCACCATGCAGGTGAAGACACGTTTTACCCAACGGCTAAAGCACGCACCTCGCGTTCTTGCGCCTGTAATTGGTGCACAAATCGCCACACCTGTCCCTGCAGGGTAGGCGAACGGAGGACAGGAGGAAGGTTTACTCCGTTTAGATAAGATTGAGGCGCAGGAGCCAGAATACGTAAAATGCTCAACACAAACGAAAATAGATTGCTTACAATGGGTCGAACTTGAGAGTGCCCCACTGACGGTTCCTTCGATGACTTAACGTACGATCTCGGGATGTAAAGCTCGTGATTGCGGTGGGTTTAGGACTCCTTTTGTTTTGTTGGGGTTGTTCCTGGACTGTCGGAGTTATTGGAGATGATCGCGAATCTGCTTGACACCTGCGCTACAACGTGGAGTAGGGTACCGTCGAAGGGACAGAAGGGCGTTCACAGTGACGTCTACGCATTGTGCAGCATGATATGATACAAAGCCACTCGCAAGTTCACGTCAATAATCACAAGAAATCTTCTTTTCTCGAGAGAACCTTTCTAACGCTGGCGAATTCCCTCCTCTTCCGCTGCACGCCAAGATTTGATCGCCCAGCTCCGACTACAGGGCTGACGCTTGCAACTGAACATGTTTCGCCGCGGCGTATCCTTAGGTGAGATTGGCGGGCCACTAGGAAAGGTACATCTTCTCTTGGCGGTACGATTTTTTTCTAAAGCCCTCAATTACCGATTGAGCTTCCCATGCTGTACTAGTCTGACGGGTAAGCGGGAATGGCACAAAATTACCCGAAGCTAAGGACCTACCTACCGTGATGTCTGCAGCGAATGGAAGGATTCTTGTTCTGTTTTTGATGTTTTGGGGGTCAGATATGAATGCAACGTCGCGTAGATGCGCTGCATGACTTGTGAGGTGATTCATCGGATAAGAATAATCTCCTTCCGCCTGGACTTTTGCACAACTGCAATGATGGAAGATGCCGAACTTCTGTGCCGCCCAGGGGTTTGGATCCTTTGCTGTGGGTGGTACGATGAGTGCGTTATCACAAGAATATGTCCTTTATTGTCACAACTGCCCAATGCGTAGGTTTTCAAGCGCCCACTAAAGATCCATCCAACAGTGAAACAGGGGGGTTGCAGGGGCCTGTTTGCCAAAAGCAATAATCATCTTCCTACAAGGGACAAACGTTGAATCTTATTCTCGACTTGGACATTCGTAAAAGCATGTCCTAAAAAGGAACGGTGATCCCGAATCCTTCCATTTGGGATACTCAATTGCTACATTACCATGCAACAGAACAACAAAATCCGCTGGTAATTTCTTCTGCCTTCTCATTTCCGTGAGTGAAACCCCAATTAGTTATTGCATTCTCCTTCTCCGCAATAATGCACAGTCCATCCGGAACACGACCCAAGAAGAGACTTGCCTGCGACAGGTGTCACTCTCGTAAATTACGCTGCTCTGGTGACTTGGATGGTTGTTCACGATGTCTTGGTGACGATTCGGCCTGCACTTATAGCCCTGCTCTGAAGGTTGGACGACCTAGCAAAGCGTCGATGGCTGGCAGAGAGATACAGCAGACACAATCTATTTGTGATGCCCCGTTTTATGGCATTTCAGATGGAGATGCATTGACTGCTGATTCGGGGATATCCATGCCGCCGTCACCTCCACAGCTCGGCGATAGTTGCATTACAGGTAAGTCTCCGTCTTTCGCCAATCTTGTATGCATCGCTGCTGATCTCCTTTCAGATCATACAGTGCTCTTTGGCTCTTTCGACTTGACCAACAGCCTCGGCAACTTTAACGCCACGCATCCGTTCCTCGATATACCCATGGATGAAGACCCGTGGTCTGTCGCGACAAGCCCACCTGTCTCTTCGCACGATCCCAATATCGATCCACGTCTATGTCCAGCAAATGAAACAGCAAATGCATCCAGCCCGCTCGAGAGATTATCGAGCCTCCAGCAAGAGCTTTTACGCACGAGACTACCGCCCGCTCATACGAGAGGCGTTAGCACTCAACCTCGACCGGCGAAATACATAGAGGCAGCCATGCGACCTGTCCAAGAGACCCTGGGCGTCGTAACCGAGCTATTACATCAATGCGTGAAAAGCAATGGCGATGCGACCGACTCAGTTTGTTCCAATTGGCAAACAGTTCTTCACCTGGTTCTCACTCCCTTGTCTCTTCTACTATCTACATACGATCAAATATTACACGAGATCCGCAACGCGGTATCATCATCTGTATCGCGCCAAGATTGTACGCTGTTCGACTCGGTAGACTGCCGCGTCGCAGGTCTGAAGCTTGATCCGCCGTTGAGATTGATCTTGCTGGCGACGGTGGTAGACTACCAATTGAAACATCTGTATCACACAGTGAGGACATTTCAGTCCAAGTATATGCATTCAGGGAATCTGGGAATAGCGGATTGCATGTCGTCGTCGACTATGGCTGAGGTTCAATCTACCATTCGGTCGCTGCTGGCGGTGACGAGAAGTACATTGCAGCAATCACAAGAGACATAGATTAAATACCGACAAAGGTTAGAAGTTGACGATTATATAAAACCTGGAATAGATAGCGGTTGTGTATGGTGATGCATAAGAGGACAAGCACCAAGTAGACGAGTAGTGTTGTGCACAGTCCTTTCTAATGCGATAAATAGGCCTTATCGGCGCTCGACCGTAACTGAAGAATTCCCAATGAACTTACCCGTTTTCCCTTTCCAAGCAGCATCCTTATCTCATTACATAGTGTTATGTGAATACGTACACATATCTGCCTGAACTGTCTCCAAACGTTGCTAATAGGCTGACCGTTGCCAAAGAGCTCTCAAGCAAGCAGAACCATCGATAGAAGATCATTCGCGCAGCCAGAACCAAGCAGCCGGCTTGTAGCCCGGAATCCAACATTATAAAAACTGCTGGGGACTGATAGGCTAGCGAAGACCGGACCGGGACCGGCTGGTGACGCTCCCCTCACCGAAGTGGGGAAATCCTCTGTTCTGCTGCGATCCGTGTTATCGGATGATCGGCAATTTACTTTAGGTCGTAGCTCCTTGATAGATCTCGCATGGAGTGTAGGCTAGGTGACTACTCAAGATTCATGACAAACCTTTCACTGACTAACCACCGGCTTAGATAGAGGACAAGAGTTTCATGGCGCGAAGGATCTTCGTTGTTGTATCCGGTCGTCCACAGACTGTGACAGAAGGCTGTTACCGTACATTGTGACAGAGCCGGTCGCACTTTTCATGTCCTTAATACGGCCTCAGCTTAGACTATGGGTAGATTATATAAGTCCGTTTGATGTCCAAAGTAATCTTGTGTATACCCTCATCGACTTCAACATTCGAGTACTCACAATTCACAATAGCAACATGACACGAAACTTACCTTTCAAGGTCTTGTCCCTTTTCAAAAGCCGATACATCCTGGCCCAAGACTAACAAATGCCTTGCAGCTTGACGATCCGTCTCTTCTTCACGAAGAATCGCTGTTAAACGGCCAATGGGTCCAATCTCAGTCTGGAGAACGTTTTGACGTTGAAGGTAAGCTTAGGCCAGCATGAGCAGAAAGAGAAAGAAAGAACACAAGCTCATACAATGTTTTGCAGATCCTGGCTCTGGTCACATCTGGGCGGCCAGTCCCACCAACAAAGTCTCCGATGTTGACAAATATGTTGAATCGTCACACGCTGCCTTCCAAAGCTACCGCCATGTCAATCCTCGCCAACGAGCCAAGATCCTTCTCAAGTGGCATGAGCTAATTACAAATGCAAGACAAGACATCGCCAAGATCGTCGTCTTCGAAACCGGAAAACCGATGGCAGAGGCTGTAGGTGAGGTTGATTATGCCCTTGGCTTCGCTTGGTGGTTCGCCGGTGAGGCTGAGCGTATCAGAGGCTCCATTGCTCAACCCGCTGTATCTGACCGTCGTACTTTTGTCATCAAGCAGCCGATCGGTGTATGTGTTGCCCTCGTCCCCTGGAACTTCCCTGTTGCCATGATTATCCGCAAAGTTTCGGCCGCACTAGCCGCAGGATGTACCATGATCGTCAAACCATCGCCCGAAACACCATTTAGCGTTATGGCTCTGGCAGACCTGGCTCTTCGCGCGGGTCTGCCTCCTGGAGTGCTGAACGTTATCTCAACTGATAACGCTAATACCCCATCGGTCAGCGAGACACTCTGCAAGCATTCGCTCGTCCGCAAGGTCACCTTTACGGGTAGTACTTCTGTAGGCAGTATCATCGCAAGGCATTGCAGTGGCGGGTTGAAGAAGGTCACTATGGAGTTGGGTGGAAATTGTCCTTTCATTATTTTTGATGACGGCGATCTTGAACAAGCAGTCGCAGCTCTTATGATACTCAAGTGGCGAACCGCAGGCCAAGCATGCACCCACGCCAATCGAGTCTATGTCCAAAGCGGCGTTTACGACAGGTTTTCGCAGATGATGCTCAAGGCCACCAGCAAGATTCGCTTGGGACATGGAGCTGAGTCCTGCTCCACTATGGGGCCACTAACTACTGCTCGCGGTGTTGACAAGGTCAAGAAACATGTCCAAGATGCTGTCAGCAAAGGAGGAAAGATTCTGTGCGGCGGCAAACAGCCAGAGAATCTGGATGGATACTTTTTTGAGCCAACTATTATCTCGGACATGACCTCGGATATGCTCATAACTCAAGAAGAGATTTTTGGACCTATACTGGGCCTGTACAAGTTCAAAACCGAAGAGGAGGTTGTGCAGAAAGCAAATAATACGTCAATGGGCTTGGCATCCTACTTCTTCACCAAAGACGTCTCCCGAACCTGGAGGCTTTTGGAAAGCCTAGAAGCTGGAATGATCGGAATGAATACTGGTATGTTTATTTCTGTCACTGAGTTGTCCATTGAGACTAACAACTCTACAGGTAACGCCTCTTGTGCCGAGTCTCCATTTGGTGGAATTAAGATGTCAGGCTATGGCAAAGAAGCAGGCAAGGATGTGGCTATTGAGGAATACCTCATCCAAAAGACAGGCACTTTGACTGTTGAGGATGGACCCAAGTTGTGAGCTGATTGATGTGCAGTTAGGGGAGCCTTGTTGAAAAATATGAAAGTCGATGCTAGGTTAGTCGAAGGTTTAGTTACTTTTCGTACTTTGATGCATTTTGAAACAAACTCTGATGTCCTTGTTCTCTGAGAGTCTGCTTTCAGTGGGGAAAAAAACTGCGAACCTGCATGTCTCACCGTTTTCAGCATCAATGCCCATAAAGTCTTACTGAAGGTGATTTTGCATCAAGGTGACAAGACGTAATCAAGAAATCTGTTGATACCACATTAACTGCCGTGTTCATCCGCGACACAAATGTAGTAATACTCTAGACGCCGCTTTATCGACTACGGTGTTTGCGATGTACTCCGTATGGCCGTACTGCTAATTCGTGAATGATTTCTATGCCAGAATTAAGGCACCTTTCCAAAATACCAACATTAATGCCGTCGAGTCATTGATTCTCAAAGTCATGCACGTAATAGCTAAGTAAATAAACAAATCCCATTCTGGTGAGCGAAATCTAATGACCAAACCCCGATAGCAATACACAATTGCAATTCTGTCCTACGCATGAACCCAACAACATTGTCCACTCCTGTCCTCCATTTCTAAGCTCCTAAGTGACCTGCTTGTTATCAGGTAAACCCTCGATCACTGGCTCCACATCTATATCCGTTGCAGCGGGGGCTTCTGGAACAAGCCTAATCAGGAACACCATGCAGGGCACAGTAAGGCACAAGATCACAGCGTGGACATAGAAGGGGATTCTGGCGTCGGAGCCGCTGTGAGAGTTGAGCGCGTAGGAGACCGTTTGTCCAGCCGTCTCAAAAGCCCTGAGCAAACCGCCCGAGCGGGCAGAAGATCCGGTGTCAGTGGAGAAAGTGCCGAGGATCCAGTATAGAGATAACTGGCATACGTAGCTAGTGGACTGCATTATCAAACATGGGAGGTAGGCTTCAGCCCATCTCCTGGTATTGCTTTGAGAAAATATCCATTAGTAATCCAGGCAAGAGAAGATACGGGGCCAAGGAGGAGCCTACCTTTCATAGTCCAGAGCGCTTTCAAGTTTGCCTCCGCCAAACTTTGAATATTCGATACCAATCCATATGAAGCATGCTGTTTGGGGAATCAACCAACAGGCAAAAGAGATCCATGCTCGCTTGGCCTGAGACCAGCGGGTCCTGTCCAAGACCTTCCCGTAAGCCATCACCATGACGATGGACAGGGTCGCTAGTGGATGATACGAGATTAACATTTTAAGCGTGACTTGAACGGATGCAAATACATACGGAGAAGTAGAGAAGATAATGCGCGAGCTCTAACGGAAAAGTGCAACGATAGATAAGTGCCCATAGTTCCACCACAGAAGAAGGAGTAGAAGGCGGGTAATGCCATGAGCCAAGTCTTGACTCAGTGCCAGTCAGTGCTCATAACTGGAAATAGACAAGAACCTACCTTTCGGCGCTGCAAGTGCCTCCATAATGCGGTAAACTCATGTTTCCAGCTGGCTCTCTCGGATATGGGAACCTTGCTGCTATCACGGCGTCGTACTCTTCTGGTAGGCGATAGCAGGAAAGCCCAAATCAGACCGGTACATTCTATTAGTCCCTCGTCAGCCGGCTTTTCAACATATTTCTCAGAAGCTCTATGAGTGCGACTTACCGAAAGCAATGAAGACGAGATAGGTAGACCACGCAACGCCACCTGCTTTGGAGTCGCTGTGATTGTTGGAAAGGTTGATGGCGCCTCCAATGACGCTACCTGAGTTTCTCATGGCCGACCAAACACCTGATCGAAGCTGTTAGTAGATACTTCATATAGAGGTTAAATGTTGCTCGCCTAGATAGAAGCCCCTGTCGTTTGCGAGGGGATATGACAACATGGCCGTAGACTCTGCGACGTATAAAAAGCCATAGGTGAATCCTGTCAGTATCTATAAAGCCCATCAGCGACGGCAGACCGAATTTAGATATAGGTTGCTAAATTTACCTTTGCAAAAATGAGATACCAATTTACACGGTACTTTGCGCATACATAGTACGCAGAACCGGAAAGAGGCATCCCCACCGCTGCTATGATGCAGGACCACTTGATACCAAACTTGTTGATCAAAGGGCCTCCGAAGAGGGTAAGCAGACACCCAGCCGTATAGTTCAATGATGTCGCCAAGTTTGCCAGATACGGAGTGGAGAGACCTCCGCCTCCAAGGTTGGAAATGGCATCAGACATGGCTGGACCAACACATGAGAGACTGGGAGTATACAAAAATTAGTAATTGGTGATTTTGGGGAAGTGACGGACGGCTCACAGTCCAAGGAGAATCATCTGGAACAAAACACTCCTGTAGAACTTTGTGAACTTTGGAGCGTTGAGATACCCATAATCAATTCCTGTGTCGAGGACTTCGCCATCAATGTAGCTAGTTGTTGGAGCAAGATCGTTATGTCCGCTAATCTTGGTGTCGTCCTTGGGGACTGAAGTCGCCATGTTATGGATTACTATTCCGTTTATATGATGAGATATGCTACCACAAGCATGGAAGGCTTAAACTCGAATGTAATCTTTCTTCTGGCAAAGGACAGTAATAGCATATATATCATTGGCTACCATCCTACCAGCTTAGGAGTACAACCTCACTGCTCATGGCGTAGGGCAGCAGTGGGAGGGCTGCCCCTCATTGGTCGGTTTAACTGCTTAATCGCGGGGTATGCCCAGATTAGGTTCAGCTATCAGGCACTAAATTGCCGTGTTATCCTGTCACATGCTGATCGGCCGCATAGGGTATGTAACAGTAGATAGCCTTGTTACCACAGAGCGTAGCCCTGCATTTAGACCGGGCCGGTGATGACTGGACAATTCTTTAGTAATTATCTAGGTTTAGATCTTGTTTTATCTTAGAATAACCGAAGGTAATATGTGCGAGAGATTGATACTACGTTAATATGCTCTTCAGTTGAACGCCTTTGCCGCCCAAACAACCGGGCCGGTCAACTGATAGCACGTTATTGGGCTTTCAATGCGTATAATAGAGTTTACCTTTCGTTGCTTGTAATCTCCTTGTCTTGCTACCACGGTGGGTTATATCTACATTGTTTATGAAAGGCAGCACTTGGTCATTAAAGCAGGGGTTATCGACTGCTTATACCTATTTTACTGAACGTCTCACTACCTTGTTCTTCAACAGACAGATAACAACTAAACCAAGATACCAGTCCGCAATCCATTCAGCCACAATCACCTACCATGTCACCTTCTCCTCTTCCTGTTGACAACGCCACAACCTCCTTTTGGAGGTCAGAGCCGCATCCTCTCGATAAGCATCGTTCAACACCTGAACTCCCTTCCCAAGTCGACATTGCCATCATCGGTGCGGGATACGCAGGCGTCGCGACAGTTTATCATATTCTGGAGCGATGCAAAGCTCGAGGAGTTCCTGCGCCAAAGATTGTGATTCTTGAAGCTCGTCAAGCTTGCTCGGGAGCTACCGGACGTAATGGTACGTGATCCTCGATCTTCAATGTATAATTCACCGTTAATATTGTTGTTTAATGCAGGCGGCCATCTCAAGCCCGATCCATACAACAGACCAGCGAATCTTCTGGCTACTTACGGTGTCGAAGCTGCAGCTGAGGCTGCAGAGTTTGAGGCCAAGAATCTTGCTGCTGTCAAAAAGACCATTGAGCAAGAGGGCGTTGACTGCGACTTTGTATATACCCGTGCTGTCGATGCGCTCATGTCAGATGCCATACTGGACAAGATAAAAGCGGGAGTAGATGCTCTCGGACAGAACGGGGTTTCCGTTATGCAAGATGTCTACTTTGCGCAAGGTACTGAAGCTGAAAGGGTAAGCAATATCTGATTCCCACTGAGTACTTTAAATCGTACTCACAGTCAGTATCTTAGTTATCAGGTGTCAAGGGAGCCAAAGGCTGCTTTTCTTACACGGCAGGCCACTGCTGGCCATACAAGCTCATTCTCCAACTGCTGTCCAAGGCTGTTGATGCCAATGTCAATCTGCAGACCAACACGCCAGTCACTGTAGTTACTGAAAAGCCTGATCAGGAGGGCTATCTGGAACTGACGACTCCTCGCGGCATGATACGCGCTGCAAAGATCATCTATGCAACCAACGCCTACACATCGTCCATCTTACCCGAGTTCGCGGAAAGAATCGTCCCAGTGCGGGGAATCTGCAGTCACATCAAGCCCGGCAAGACCCCAGGACCCTTACTGCCAAACTCCTATATTATTCGCTGGTCTGATACCAAGTACGAGTACCTCATCCCGAGGCTTGACGGAAGTATCATAGTTGGAGGGGCACGATCAGTGTACTACCATGATCTTGACAGCTGGTACAACAATGTCAACGATGACCAGTTAATTGAGTCTGCCAAGAATTATTTCGATGGATATATGCAGCGCGTATTTCACGGGTGGGAGGATAGTGGCGCGTATACATCCACGGTTTGGACTGGAGGTGAGTTGACATACCTCTCTTGTTTGAAGAGTTACTAACACTTGGACCAGTTATGGGCTACTCTTCCGATGGCTTACCCCATATCGGTGCTGTCCCGGGAAGACAGAATCAGTATATGCTTGCTGGCTTCAATGGACACGGTATGCCGCAGATCTTCCTGTCAGCGAAAGGCGTGGCATCTATGGTGATGGAGGGCTTGAGCTACGAAAAGACAGGTATACCGAAACTCTACAAGGCCACCCAAGAGAGGCTAGATAGTCCCAACAACGCTATAATGGACACTTGGAAGACCGTACAGAGGAGGGAAGGAGCAAAATTGTAGATAGTGCTTTGTAACCAGGATCTATTGCAGACATACAAATGCCGATCTTGGGGACTACATCCTGATCCTGACTGAACTACTCGTTGCTCAATACCATTGTTCATTCGACTCTTTTACCCCTCAAAGTCAAAATATTTACCGAACGTCTGGTATTTACTCCTCACCCTGCGAGGTTACATTGCTAATGTCGCCTGTACAAACCTACCAAAGAGGTCCTCGGCTAGCGCACAAATACCTCTCAACTATCCCTCATGACAGGGCTAAACCCGAAGCAGTAATTTTGATCCGGTGGGTTCGACCGGCAGACCCTTTAGCTCGCAATAGACTAGTATGTTGCATCAGATCCCAATCCATCTTAGTAAATGTTACTGAATCCCATATTGCAATCTGTTCCCCGCTGTTGATTCTGCTACTACGGAAGTAATATAGCCAAAAGCGCGCCCTCTTTTAACATGGTAGCAGCAACCGATAAGATGAGAACAGGGCCGGCATCGTCAATCCGGCTTGATACATGGAACGCTTATCTGAGGAAGGCCGTAAAGCTTTCACGGTCAATGCTTTAAAACAAATCATCATCTATCATTATTCCGTCCTAAAACCCCAACATTTCTGAGCTTACCGGGACTCGGCGGGCCCGGCTGGTCTGATCGTTGCACTTACTAGCATTCATAGCTAACTGCAAGGTTGGTCCTGGAACACATGAGCTGGCGTATACATACGTGGGCTAAGCGTTTCAAGATCCCAATATCGATCATGATGGGTAGCTACAATTATGGACACTAGCTCTATATAGGCCAAAATGCCAAGTCGTGAGAGACGTCTGAAGGTACCTGTGACAGACAATCTTCCATTACTACTTCGAAGATATACATAAATTCCTGAAGATTTAGCGACCGTTTAAGAGATCGTAAGGGTTCGTTTTTGAGTCTACAATAGCTATGGAGTTTATGATATGATTTGCTCTTATAAGGTTATGAAGTTAAAAGAGGCTTCAGCCTCAACACTAAGATAAAGAACATAAACGGTATGACTTGCAAACAGCGTTGGAAGTATTGCCATGAATTTGGTACATGATATCACTGGTATCCTCACCTCGCTGTACTTGCTGTAGAAGACTTCTCAACGGATGTCCTAACGACTTAGAAGTTATATATAATATAAAGAGCTTGTCAATCCGGAATATGCCTTGTAGAAATTCGACTTCCGGTCCGTGATAGCCGTTCATGTGTTACTAACAAGGCATCAAGTCCAAGAAGTGATCGGTCCGGTGAGAGCAGTCCGGTTCAATTGTCAATGAAAGGATTATGCAACCGGTGCTGACTCCTCTGACCTGGCCATCCAAAGCCGGCAAGCAAACGACTGTTTGATGAAGTTCCAAAGTACCTTGATGTCGCATGAACGCTTCCGTGTTACATTCTAATACGGGAATGATACATCCACATGCCCTGATTGCTAGCGACAAACCTACTATTTAACCCCCTTCACAATATCAGCCAAACACTGTGCAGGAACCAAATTGACCATTATCTATCTCGTTGTATCAATAGCACTATCAAGATATCTCAAATATAATGGCTGCTCCCAACAAGAACGTTGTCTTCGACGTGGTTGGCACACTTGTTAGCTATGATCATCTTTATGAAGCCATTAAAAAGCGCCTGGGCCATAAGCTCATCCCCCAAGGCATTCAGCCCACGCTCCTCGGCATATGCTGGCTAGAGATGGCAGAGCGCGAATACACATACCTCTCGCTCCACGGCCAATATGTGCAGTTCCTCAAGCTTTTTGAAGCTCTGTTCTACCGCTGTCTTCATTATGCTGGCATTGAAAATCCCCGCTCCTTTGCAACTGCAGAGGATGTTGACTCCTTAATGCATGAGTTCAAGGAATTGAAGCTTACGGATGGAGCTGCAGAGTGTATTCAGAAGCCTCGCGATGCGGGGTTTACTGTCTGGTGCTTCACGACTGGGGATATCTCCCGTGTAGGGGGATATTTCTCGAAGGTTGCCGGCTGAGAACCTACTGTCTTGCGATATGGTTGGAGTGGCGAAGCCATGCCCTGAAGCGTATGAGCTTATTATAAACAGGCTTTCTACTTTTGAGTCACAGTCTTGGTTCGCGGCTGCGCATCTTTGGGACGCGTCTGGGGCGCAGTCAGTTGGGTAAGTCGTATCTCAAAGGGCTAAGTATGGGACATAATTAACATGCGATGCTGTGGGTTCGATACTGCTTACAGTACGGTATTGGAAGGCGAATACCTCTCCGAGATACACGGAGAGCTGGATGTGGTGGCTGAAACGCTACCTGCAATGGCAGACAAGATTATCACAGCCAGTAAGCAATAGAAATGTGATAAGAGGAGATTATTCATGATAGCCAATGTCAAAGATACTATGGAAACTCCATGATGATGAATTTGTCAACTGAATCTAAAGGTACAACAACACGCCAACACCGATAACGCCAATCAATTACCCAAGTAACTATCACAAGACCTTAATCAAGCATCGCCATCATGTGCCTCCTTGCGCAGTGCAGCAGGAAGAATCTTACTCTTGAGCGCAATATCACCCGCCAGTGCATTCAGCGAGCCCTTACCAAGGACTTCAAACACTGCTACATCCGCCTTGGCTTCTCTAAACAGCCAATTTCTCAACTCAACTGCCACAAGCGAGTCCAGTCCATAAGCAGCCATAGACTGAGACGCATCAATGCTTTCAGCAGGCATGCCCAGCATCTTGGCCATCTTCTCAATGATGGCGTCGCAGATGAGATTAGTAGCTTCAGCGAGAGACTCAGCTGCAGGGATTGACTCGGTGAGGCGTAGGCCATTTTCTGAGTCTGTCTCGTGGACTTGCTTTCTGCCCATTTGGAGAAGATGAGAGAACTTGGCATCGCGGAACCAGAATGGTAGTTCATCGGGACTTGCGTCGCTACCTTCTTCAGCCATGCCCTGAGTACCAAGGCCAGTAACAACTTGACAGTTCGTGGCAGAGCGCTGGGGCTGAAGAATAGCCTGCTTGATCATGGAGAAGAACTCGGCCTGAGAAATGGTCAAGTAACCCCATCTCTCAAGGTTGACGACGTAATCTGCATTCTCAGCGACGAAGCCAACGTCGTCAATGCCACCGAGATCTAGAGTCACAGCTGGAAGACCTTGTTCGGTGCGGAAGTGAGCAAAGGCATCTTGGAATGCACCGCCGGCTGCGTAGTTGGCTTGACTCGAGTTACCGACGACACCGGCGGCTGAGGAGAGCATGATGAAAAAGTCAAGGGGCATATGTTTGGTGAGGTTGTGGAGGTTGATGGTTCCAGTGACCTTGGGACGGATTGCATCTTGGTATTGAGCATAGGACATGGCTTCGAAGATGGAGTCCTGTAATTGTCAGTGAAACATTTTTGATGCGAATGCTTGGGATGAACTTACGTTGAGAACCATTCCACCATGGATGAGACCTCGAATTGGAGGCATCGTCTTGAGAGCATCGTGAACACCAGCAGAGAGCTTCTCATAGTCTGACACATCACAGCGAAGAACAGCGACATTGACGGCATTCTTCTCAAGACGTTCAACTAGTGCGGCTGCTTCAGGCTTGGAAGTTCCCGATCGCGAGACGAAGATAAGGTTCTTGGCACCATGCTCAGCAAGCCAAGCAGAGGTGGCTCGACCCAAACCTCCAAGACCACCCACGAGAAGGTATGAGGCGTCAGCGGGCAATTGAAGAGTCTCTTCACTCTTGGGAAGAACCTTGACAAGATCGTCTGCGCCTGCTGTGATGATGAGTTTGCCTAGATGCTTACCAGCTTGCATCACTCGGAAGGCATCCTCAATTTGGGAGACCGGGTATGTAGTGATGGGACTGATCTCATGAACCTTGTTCTCTCGGAGAAGATCCATCACTGAGTTGAGGGCAGCGGCACCGAGAGGCTTGCGATGACGGAAGATGACTGTGAGATCAACAGAGGCAAAAGTGACGTTGCGAATGAAGGGCGTCATCTCGAGCTTCGTGTTAATCTCGATATCCCGCTTGCCAATCTCAATGAAGCGCCCAAACATTGAGATACAATGCCACGTCTCACGAAGTAACTCACCCGCAAGCGAATTAAGTACAACTTCAACACCCTTCCCATTCGTCATGCGTCGGATGCCATCAGCAAAAGAGCTATCGCGACTAGAGAAGATATGATCATCAGGAATGCCATACGTCTCGATCAAGAACCTCCGCTTATCAGCTGTTCCAACAGTCGCGTAAATCTCTGCGCCGACCATCTTGGCCAGCATGATAGCAGCTTGACCTACACCACCTGCCGCAGCGTGGATGAGAATTCTCTCACCCTTCTGAAGCCTTGCAGTGTCGATGATGGCGAAGTAAGCTGTGCAGTACACGATAGGGAGAGAGGCAGCGACCTCAAAGGCCATTTCGTCGGGGATCTTCTGCACGAGGGTGGCGGGGTTACGGACGTATGTGCTGTAACAGCCAAGGGTCCAGGTACAGACGCGATCGCCCGGTTTGAGGTGCGTGACGTTGGAACCGACTTGAGTGATGGTACCACTGCATTCACAGCCGAGGAAGTTGTCGACAAGCTGACCCATGGCGACCATGATATCGCGGAAGTTGACACCAGATGCAGCGACGCGAATGTCGACCTCATCATCGCCGATTGGCGCCTCAAAGGTTGGGTCATCCTTGAAGCGGAGTGTATCGAGCAATCCGGGGATACCAATCTCGAGCTTCAGGGGCCTGCCGGGCTGATGGAAGGATTGTAGTTCAGGTACAGGCTCCTGAGTCTCGTGAGCGATGTACTGGTTCGCTGGAACGTCCTCAATAACGCGGGGAATCATAAGCCGACCATCGCGCTCGCGAAACTCCCAGTCATTCTTGGAAATGTCATCCTCGCGACGGAAAAGACCCTGAAAAACTTCAAGGATGGTGCTGGCAGCGTCTGAGGCTGTTTGAGAGGTACAGTTGTCGAGGTCGAGAGTGACGAGGCGCTTGGTCTGATCCTCTGAGCGGATGGATCGAGCGAGCCCGGTCATAAGACTGACTTCAGGGAGAGTTTCGCCAGTTGTACCGTTGCGCGAAACCCAAAGAAGACCTTTGCTGGATGAAACAATGCTGCGGACCTTGAGAAACTTGGCTTCGTCAATCTGGTGGACAATTGGCTGGACAATCTCATCGAGACAGACGCAGACCTTGTCAGAAACATCAGTCGAAGCGTACTCATCCAGACTACAGATCTCCGGCTGAACACCAGTCAGGTTCTTCAAGCCTTGAATCAATTGCTTCGTCGCTACACCATCACAGCCAAAAGAGTCCACAATGACAGCAGACGGGTAAGTGCTCTTCTCCTCCCGTTCAGCAGTAGTGACGATGACACTGTACATACACTCCTCATAGTCAGGGAAGTCTCTCAGACAAATATCCAGTCCCGAGAACCCAGTGTCGCGCAAGAGGTCAGACCACGACTCTTCAGTCAGAGTAGGTCCATGAGTACGGCCTTCACCTGCGCCGAGCCACCAGCCGGGCAGGTTGCCAAAGATGACGGAACCACGGAGAAGAAGATGCGTTACTTCCATGAGGATGAGCTTGCCACCTGGTTTCAGAAGGTTTCGCACGTTCTGCATCGTCTTCTTCATGGTGCCCGTGGCGTGAAGAACGTTGGCTGCGATGATGACGTCGTAAGACCCAAATGCAAAGCCCTGATCTTGCAAGTTACCCTCAACGTCGAGACGTTTGAAGTTTACGAATGGAGCCCAGGCTTTGAAGTTCTCTTGAGCCTTCTCGAAGAACCCACTCGAGATGTCGGTGAAGTCATACTGTGCAAAACGAGGGTACGATCCAGGCTCATGGCCACCAAGCGTCTGGAGGATAGGCTTCGTCGCACCGCCTGTACCAGCTCCAATCTCGAGGATCTTGAGATCGGGCTGTTTGTGGGAGAGTTTCTGGATGACCTTTGACATCTGCTCGTAGCAGCGGTCGGTACCCAGGGCAGTACGATAGAGATCGTAAAGAAGATCGTTCTCTAGCATAAGAGTGAGAGGATCGGCTTCTTGACGAAGAATTGGAACGAGATTCTCGCCCATGCGACAGATCATTTCACCCTCAGCGCTGAATGAAGCAACCTTCTTCGCCAAGTCTTGACGTTCATCATCAGAGAGAGACTCCCAAGATGAGGACTGAAGAGCAAAGTCCTTCTTCTCAGCACGCTGACAGACCCCGACCATTTGATCGTAGAACAAACGGTGGTGCGAGGACATGTTAGCGCGTTCCTCTGGCTTGAGAGTCTCAACAGCCTGCTTCATGTATAAGAACGCTGCAGTCTCCATGTCGCGAATCTCAGCTGAGATCTCGTCGGTCGCAGCCGTTGATGGAAGGACCTTGTTGAGGTTTTTGGCCTCCAAAAGACTGAGGTCGTCATCCCAGATCATATTGAAGCAGAGCTTACGACTGTCGGTGTTAGTGTCGGCAGCGACCATGTGCGCGATTGAAGAGCATCGCAAGCCCTGAATCTCAATCATCGCCAGGCCATCACTAGTATCCAGCGCAGTGATGTCAGCATCTGCGTGTCTGAAGCCCTTCCATAACGCTGATGAGGCAACCTTAAGGACCTGTCCGGGCGAACTGCAGGGCCTGTTGGCAACCATCATTCGCTTGATGAACGTAGGTACAAGAGGACTGGACAAATCCTTGTCGCCAGATGCCAGAGCGGGGAAGATTGTCTGCAGCACAGAGTCGAGAGTGACAGGGTGCAGAAGATGAGGGAACTCAAACTTGTGAGGCATGAGTTCTGCTGTGCCGGGGACTGTAACGTTGGCGTACACGAGAGGTTGCTTCTTGGCGCTTCCAAGGTTGGAGATGTTCTGGAATGAAGGACCGTAGTAGAGACCGACGTGTTCGAGGTCATCATACATACGACGAGTATTGACAGCGTTGTCGCAGGCTTCTTCATGTTGAGCGACGAGATTGTGCGATGTCTCAGCGCGGAGCTTCGTTTCTTTCGCACCGCCGAGGTCGCCAGAGGAGTAGCCCTTCACAGCAGCGATACAACCACGGCAGTGCTCACTCCAGCCTTCGTTTTCGCTAACAGTGAAGAGTCGGAACTCCCACCAATGATTGGAAGACTCGACAGCAGAAGTACCCCACGGTCGTGCGGTGAACATGGTCTCCAAATCTCCGTCTTCCTCACTAATCATAATCGCCTTGCCGATCTGGATGTCGCGCAGCTCAAACTCGGTGACTTGATCAGCATCAGCCAATTGTCGCATCGCTTCAACAGCCATGGCGATCATGCCAGCGGCTGGGTAGAGAATCTTTCCCTCCACCTTGTGATCCTTGATCCAAGGGAGTTCAGACAGACGAATGAAGCCTCGCCAGCGGGGTTCAGTCGGGTTCCAATCGGACACTGGTGCGCCGATGAGATCCTTGCGAGGCTGGTCTCGCAGACGATAGTTCTTACTGATTCGAGACTCATGCCAGTATCGCTGTGAGTGGTTCCAAGGATATGGCGGAAGATCGGGGAGGACGCGAGGACAAGGACCGTCAATTGGCTCGTTGATGCGCGCGAGATTGACGGCGTATCCGTTCATGAACAAATCACCCGCAGCTTTCTGAACAGTACAGAGAGGATCTTCTTTGCGGACAAGACAAGAGGTGTAGGGGAGCTGTGCCTTGCTGCTGAACGAAGGATCCTTGAGGATGCTCTTGATGGGGCCAGCGAGGGCAGAGTGAGGACCAACTTCAACCAGCATCTGCACGTTCATCTTGTTACCACGAGTAAGACGCTTCCCATCTGGCTTGAGGCCGAGACACATGCTCTTCAGAGAAGACGTGAACTGAACTGGTGAAGTCATGTTTCGGACCCAGTACTCAGCGTTGAGTTCAGATATGGGCGTCAATGTGCCAGTGACGGAAGAGTAGAACTGCACGTCTGAGTCACTCGCTGCAGGCTTGGGAAGAGACTCGAGGGACTTGCGATAAACGTTGGCAATCTGCTGCATGTGAGGAGAGTGGTACGCGACAGGAACCTTGAGACGGCGGAAGAAGACGCCTGTGTCTTGCAGTAGAGACTCAAGCTCATCGAGAGCGGGAACATCTCCAGAGAGGGTGACATTGTAAGGCGCATTGTAGCAAGCAATCACCAGATTTCCTCTAGTCAACTTGTCAAGATATCCTTGAGCTTCATAGGGCGATAGTCCAGCAGCAGCCATGCTCCCATTGACACTAGAGTCCGCTGCCAATTTCGATGATGCGACACCACGGTAGTACGCCGCAATCACGGCAGCTTCATGCGACAGAGCACCGGCAGCATACGCAGCTGCGATCTCACCACTGGAGTGTCCCGTAACAGCAGTAGGTTGAACGTCCCACGAGCGAAGCAAGTCCACCAGCGCAATCTGCACAACCGTGCAAAGAGGTTGGCTGTACAGAGGCTCATTGACAAGGCTTGTCTCAGCATCCTTGGAGAGTTCTTCAACAAGATCCCAAGTACATCCAATGTTCTTGAGAGTAGCTCCAGCGCGATTCAGACTATCGGCGAAAACGCCATATTGATGCATGAGTCCAACACCCATTTGCGCAGTCTGTGCACCTTGACCCGTGAAGACGAGACCAAGACGCGAGACCCTCTGCGACTTAACGAGACTGAGCTTTCCGTTCTCAAAGGTGTCAATGAGTTCATCTACAGAACTTGCTGAGATAGCCATTCGGTAGGACAATTGAGAGCGACGCTGGGAAAGAGTGTAGGCGAGTTGTTGAAGAAGGCGAGCGTGTTTCTCGGCTGGGATGTCGCGGAGGTAAGATGCCATGCGAGCGAAGAGCGAGGATGCTGCTTCTTGATGACCTGCTGAAACTACAAAAACTCTTCGATCGATGTCTGTGTCGATAGTCTTCATCTCGTGCTGCGTTGTGTCGTAGCCGTCAAGAACGACGTGGGCATTCGTACCGCCATAGCCGAAGCTGTTGACTGAAGCACGGCGAGGGACGTCCGCGGGCCATTGTGTAAGCTCCGTGGGAACCTATCCAAGTCAGTAAAATGATCCGCCGCGGCACCCGTCGTACATACCTTTATGTTCCATGCCTCGAGGTCAAGTCGTTCATTCGGCTTCTCAAAGTTCATATTCGGCGGAATCTGTCCTTTCTCAAGACACAGCACCGCCTTGACGACACCAGCAAGTCCACTCGCACCCTCCAAATGCCCAATATTCGTCTTGATTGACCCAAGATACAAAGGCGAAGAGCGCTGGCGATCAGCGGTAAACACGCGATGAATAGCACCAGCTTCCATGGGATCTCCAGCCTGGGTGCCTGTACCGTGCGCTTCAAAGTATCCCGTCTCAGCAGGATCAAGACCAGCGTTGGCATAAACCTCACGAATAAGCTCAGCCTGCGCATCACCATTCGGAAGCGTAATGCCCGCCGTTCTCCCATCAGAATTAACGCCCGTTCCTCGAATAACAGCGCGAATAGGATCACCATCCCTCACAGCCTTATCCAACGGTTTGAGAACGAGCGTCGCGATACCTTCACCCCTCGCATAACCCTTCGCCCTATGATC
This sequence comes from Fusarium odoratissimum NRRL 54006, assembly GCF_000260195.1. Lineage (NCBI taxonomy): Eukaryota > Fungi > Ascomycota > Sordariomycetes > Hypocreales > Nectriaceae > Fusarium > Fusarium odoratissimum. The sequence continues at coordinate 273,038 of NW_022158688.1, read as the reverse complement.
AAAAGCATAAGACCTTCCATCCGGGGATAAAAAGCCTAGTAAACTCATAGCAACCATGATATCAGGGCTGAAGATGAGGTTTGTTCCGCCAACTATGGCCTGTTCGGCTTCACCCATTCGTAGGCCTTGGACAGCGAGGTGTAGACCCACGAGGGAGGAGGAACAGGCTGTGTCGACGGTCACGCTGGGGCCTTTGAGGTTGAAGAAGTAGGAGATTCGGTTTGAGAGGATGGATTGGCCGTTGCCGGTTGCTTGGTAGAGAGGGCCAGTCTCGGGGTCACGACACATTATGTCGGCGTAGTCTTTGTTGAAGACGCCAATGTGGACGGATGTTTTTGTGCCCGAGGCTTGGTCGATTGAGATGCCGGCTGATGATGTTAGTTATGTTAGCGGCCTGAGAGAGGGACTGACCGTTCTCGAGAGCCTCATAGGCTGACTCTAACTGCAGTCTTTGTTGAGGGTCCATGGCCTGTTATCGTCAGTGCTGTAAAGCCAGCGTATCTGGTGGTGGTCGTACCTTGGCTTCATTGCGGCTGATGCCAAAGAAGGGCGCATCAAAGCACGCAATATCTTCATCCAAGAAATGTCCACCAACAACATTCATCTAACACGTATCAGGCCACATAACTCCCAATCAACTCAATTAACTCACAGCGCCATTTCGGTCTGGGTCAGGATGATAAAAGGCATCCAGAGCGAATCTATCCTCGGGCACCTTTGACCAGGCACTTTTGCCCTGGGAGATCATTCTCCAAAGAGCTTCAGGTGTATCAGCACCACCTGGAAATCTCGTGCTGATACCAGTGATGGCGATTGGCATGTTCGGGTCAATTTTGGACTTGTGGGCGCCGTTGGCCTCCCCGTTTGTGCCATTATGACCCTTGGTATGGCTGTTGGTGCCGTTTCCGTTCATGTTGAATAAGGACAAGTTGATAAAATGATGAATAATCTAACGAAAGGCGCTTGGATCTATCTAATTTGAAACAACGTTGGGCTTTTGGTCCTTCTATATCGACGTCTATCCTGACTTACACCATTTTCTGGTTGGGTGAAGTCCACGCTTATCGACATATTGGCTATTCTGATTGGCTGGCCACTTCCGACGCATCAATCGTTCGATCCAACAGTCTCAAAAGCTCAATAGAGAAAGTCGTTGGTCCGAAGGATTCTCGGCAGGGATTCTCGGGTAATTTAATGGAGCTGATCTCCCGCTCGGCGAGTTTCTCTTGTTTTCTATTTCCCCCGCTCTACATCTCCATCTCGCCGATATCAGCTCAGGCTGCCTTTTTTGCATCGCCTTACGAATGCGCTGTTGAATCAACTGTACTCTCTACGGGCGCCTCTTGGTTCTGTGGCCTCTATCGCAATCATGACTCCTCCGAACCCACCTCGTAAGGTTTTGATGGTCGTTACTGTGGGCGGCTACACTCACGCTGGTAAGACTCCATCACCGGGCTTTGGCCTCCCATCGCTAACGCTTCTGTCCGTAGCCCCAGTTCTGGAACTGGGAAAGGTTCTTGCCCAGCGAGGCCACGTTGTTGACTTTGCAACTCTTGAAGGTCAAGAGTCATGGACAAAAGGCTACGAGTACATCAGCCAGCTTCACCTCATGGGCCCCGGCCCTTCACATGAAGAACTCGAAGCTCATTATCTCCGCATGCGAGAATGGGACGCCTCAAAGGGCTTCGCTGGTGTCATGGACTCCAAGTATCTGTTTGACTCGTACTGGACACAAACTTATCAGCATCTGAAGCGCATTGTCGATGATCCTGCTACAAAACCTGACATGATAGTCGCTGACTTTTTCGTCGACGCCGTCAAGGATATCCTGTACCAGTATCACATCCCCATGACCATGGTGTATCCTCAGATGCCGGCTTTGATGTGTCCTTGCTCTTACATCCCCGGTCAGCCAGGGTTTCAGATTGAAGGGACATTGACTTCTGAGAATGCTTCGATGTGGCTGCGTTTCAGGAATGAGCTTGTTATTTACAAAGCGTTGCCTTCAATCATCAAATGGGTCAAGTGGACCAAGAAAATGAGACAAGATGCTGGGGTGAACTACAAGCTACCAACTCCACGCAAACCTAATTACCTGGTCTTGATCAACTCATTCTTTGGGCTTGAGGTGCCAAAGGATATTCCGCCGCTGGTCCAAGCAGTTGGTCCTATTCTTGCCGATGCTTATCCTCCCCTCTCAGAGCCGTATGAGTCTTTCTTGGAGAATCATAAGAAGACCTTATACTTGGCTCTTGGTACCCATATCATCCTGTCTAACGACCATGCCGCTAAACTCGTCCAAGGACTAGTCGCTGCAATGGACCAAGGTCTCATTGATGGAGTTATTTGGTCCATCTCTGAGGCTGCACGTCGAGATGTTGATGCCAGTCTTCACTTCACTGACAAAGGTGGCAAAGCTTTTACCTTTGCATCCTTGTTCAAGGGTGAACACCCATCCTTTCTCATCACAACCTTTGCACCACAGCGTGCCATTTTAGACCATGATCACACAGCTATCTACCTAACCCACGGTGGTGGCTCCAGTGCCAACGAGGGCCTTTACCACGGGAAGCCGATGCTGGCCATTGGCTTCTTCTTTGATCAGATTTCTAACGTACCCCGCCTTGTCGCAAGTGGAACCTCTGAAGCCCTTGACAAATTCCGCTTCACTCCAGAAGAAGTCTGCCAAAAGATCAAGTTGCTATCCGAGGACAAGGATGGATCATATCAACGTAATTGCATACGTATGCAGCGCATCGCCAGAGCCGCATCACGCCGTAAGGAACTAGGTGCAGATCTCATCGAAGAGGTCATGTACGATACTGAAGGATGCTTTGATGGCAAGAAGGAACTGCGACCGATGCATTTGCAGACAGCTGATATGCGGATGTCACAGTTCAAGGCTAAGAACTGGGATCTATGGCTTGTTGGGTTATTTACTCTCGGGCTTGTGCCTTTGGCTTCTATTACCGTTGGGAAGTGGGCTTGGACAGAGAAGAGGGCTATTGGTGACTGGGCGGGGGAAACTGTGAAGAAGTGGATGGGCTGATTACAAATAGTATATCGAGAAGTATTGGGTTCTAATACCTGAATATTTAAACTAAATGAATGAATGGTGTCCCATGATCTCCTCATCATCGCAGTAGACCATTATGCTAAATGCCATCAAGTACTAGACGTTCTGGTCGAGTGATACTCTATAGCTCGCCTGGGAACCGAGGCATCTCGAGGAAACGCTCGACCATGACGTTGAACGTCTCTGGGTCTTGCATGAAACTGTGAGAAGTTAATTGATGTCGCATAGATACCTTGATGCAGTGACTTACGCAAAGTGGCTGACTCCGGGTAGGATAACGAGGTCAGAACCCCAGATCTGATACACACGTCAGCAAGTAAAAGAAGACTCTGTAAGGGCTGACTTACCCAGCTATGAATCTCGCCAGGAGTAGAGCGAGTGACAGCCTCCTCAGAGTCTCCATCAACAATCCACATGATGGGAGCATTAGGATCAGAGTATGGCGTAGGAATCTTGGCAAAGGATTTTGCATCCCAGTCTGGCAGACTCCCCCACATCGTGTTCATTCTCTCCTCGAAGTCATGGAACGAACCCTTTGATGGCGAGTTCTTCTTATACTCCTCCTGAACTCTCTCCATATACTCCAAGAACACAGGACTCTCTGCAGCAGTAGTGTTGATGTTCTCGGGGCTGTAAGTACCGCCGAACGCAAAGGAGCGGTCGAGGCGAGAGGTGAAGTTCATGGCGAGGTCGAAAGAAATGCATGCGCCGTCAGACCAACCGACAGTTGAGAACTTATCAATTCCAAGGTGATTCATTAAGCCAATGACGTCCTCGGTCATGAGATCATAGGTTAAGGGGCGGCTAATATCATCTGACGAACGACCCTGAGCTCGAGAATCGATTGTGATCAAAGTGTATTGGTGATCCTTGAAGTGGTTGATCTGGTTGGCCCAGTAATCACTGTTGGCAAAGCCACCATGGAGGAAAACAACAGGGTTAAGGCCTTTAGCCTTAGTCTCTTCGAGCGGCGCGCCGAATGTCGCGTACCATAGATCAATGCCGTCAATCGGTGCTGTGCCCTCGAAGTTGGCCTTGGGCATAGGTGGAAGCTCGGGAAGAGTCTGCCAAGGCGCAGTATACTCGCAAGAATTTCCAGCCTTGGCGTCAACTTTAATGCTTAGACCTGAGACCATGTTGGCGAGCATCAGTGCTGAAGCTCCGAGATGTGACCAAGACTGCATGGTGAAGGTCTGCGTGACTGGTCCTGGGACTGAAAATATGACATGGTGATGAGGTTGAGATGTATTACATAAATTCTAGGTGCTATGTGGAGCTATTTGTCTTTTTTTAACATCCTAGAAAGTCAAAAGTGCATGATTCAGTCCCGTAGTCCTTTTGACCGCTCGCTTCGCGATTAGACTTTTGGAAGCAGGGGTACCTTCATAGTGGTTGTCTAAGGATATTTTAGCTGACAGCCTCAACAAATGCGTATTAGCGTTACATGGCAGTGTTGTACTGAAGGTCGGCATTACATGCCGCTGCAAATGAGATTTGATATCAGGACGTGTTATGACAGTACTTGTCTATGAACCATGTTGCCACGTCGTTGAGGTGACGAGCGACCCTGAGACCCTGATCGGGTCGGTGAATTGACCTATCAGGGATTGATATTCTGGCCTGGCAATCCCTGTAAGGGTGTTGAAGGTGGGGGAATTGAGTTCGGAAAACAAAGAATGACGCTAGGAGATTTATGCGAACTCGGAAAAATACGGAGAATTATAGATAGCTCCAGGTTATGGAATTCTAAAAGTGATGGTAATGAGCTGCTACGGATTAACTTTGGCATTAACAGTATAATTCAAATACTGATTCTTGTAGTAACAAGAGAAGTTACTATCTACTGTACCCATTAATACTTAATTGGACATAAATATCATGAAACTTGGCGTAGTCAAGCTGCACAATAACCCACAAACTTACGAATAAAGTCAGACCTTGTCATCAGTGCGCTTCCAGATTTTATTTAACATATCCATTGGGCGATCCACGGTTCCTTTGACGCTGCTCACTAAACAGTCTTTGTGCTAAAGGAACTATAAGCTTCTGTAGCAGCAACAATTCACAGCCCGGTGACCCCATGATGTCATGTTTCCGTTGATCCGAGAGCTTTTACATCAATTATTGATCAGTACCCTGAGAGGCAAGGTCACACGGCATGTAATCGTACTTATAACCAACCCGAGAAATTTATCAACAAGCAAAATCTGCCTTCGCGCTCAAATTCTTAAACATCTGCGCCACAACCCCGGTCGTCTGAGGATTGACCGGCAACGAATGCCCCTGCCCATGGTCATAAATCTTGGCAGAGTGAGCATCACAAAGCGCAAACAACCCCAGGCTCTCTTTATACCATTGATCCTTCTTGCCCACCACATGCACCGTAGGTATCTGAACAACAGGCTTGCCGCACTGATCTATACGATTCATGCCATCGTACGTAAAGGGCTTAGAGCCGCAGATAAACATTGCAAACTTAAATAAGTTGGTCTGGGGCTCGAGTGGGTTCTTTTTGGAGTAGTGTGCGAGCACGGATGCTGTTATGGCTGCGCCTTGGGAGAAGCAGACTACACCGTCGAAGGGGCCTTCTTCTGCTATTATGTCGAGGACGTTGTCGATCGCGTTGGTGGCGGTTTGGGCCGGTGGGATCTTCTGTAAATGGTCCCATAAGTACCATTGGTAAAAAGGTCCCTCGGATAATGCTTCGATGCCTATATTGTATGTGATTAGGGTAGGACTGGCGCAATTGGGGCAAGATCTTACCTTGAGCAGGAGGGCATTCTACTTCTGCATCGTAAAACTCGAACGAAAGTGTTGGATCATCTTGGAGGAGATGGTGAATTACAGGACCTGTTAGAGTTAGCTCAGGATGTGCAGTGCGAGGATTGACTTCATACCAAGCTGGATTTTAAAGATCTACCCATCTTGGTTAGCTATCATCGTCGGTGCGTTATCTAGGAACTCCTTACCTCGGAGTTGGTGCCAGCACCATGGAGACAAAGGATACGCATATTGAATGAATATTGATATAAAATATATGCCCAAAAGCCATTGAGAACGAGGTGGGTATTGTTGAGACTTTACTCTTAGGTATTTATTCAATCTGCCTAGTATAAAACTCGGCTCGGCGAGTATTAAAGTGGGATATGAAACCCGCCGAGACCAACCAATATCACCACCTATGCTGGCTAGCACTCGTCTCTAACTGCTAACAGTGCCTGAGCCAGGTGCTAGCCTGAAAACACCTTTCTTGGTGTACTGTCTCATCAAGATGATGCCAGCAGCCAGCGCAGACGGTATAGATAAGCTGGCCATGACAAAGAATTGCTCGTTGTAGATATCCCCATAGGCCGATTTATTGTTTGCGATCCTGGATGCCTTGTCAAGTTCTTTGTTGAGAATTGCGCCGCAGACTGCAATTGAGACGCAGCCGCCCAAAGTTCTGAACATATTCACGAGGCCCATGGCGGTCGCTGAGATGCGGGTTAACGAAGGTAGCCACTTTGATGGTGTTTACTTACCGTATTGTTCCTCAGATACCCAATCTCGCGCGAGAATCATGAAAGATGGAAGCATGAGTCCAAAGCCAATGCCTGTCATGACTTCAAACCCATATTGACTGTTCGAAACAGATGACCCAGTTGGTAGAGTAGACATCAGCCCGACACCAATAACTTGAAGGACACCACCGCAAAAAAGAAGCAGAGGTGTCGCTGCAGGAAACTTGCGATAAAGACCTCCAGATAGCGCAGAGAAGCCCGCTGATGGGAGAAGCACTGGCAGGAGAAGAACGCCTGCTGTTGTTGGGGACTTGCCATTGACGTGTTGTAGACGCTGGGGTAGTTGGATAATGGTAGAGTAGAACGAGCTACCCATGAAGAAAGCAGATCTAAAATTCCCAAGTCAATAGAAGACTGAGATACGGGATTGTTCGTACCCACATCATGAGAAGCGCAATGTCCGGCTGCAGAAGCAACGGAAGAGGGAAGAATGGAGCAATCGATGAGTATCGGGGGAGCACCAATTCATACCCAATGAACATGATCAGCGACACTCCAGAACCGACTAAACAGCCAATAATGGCCGGGCTCGACCAGCCGTTTCCATCACCAACCGTCGAGGCACTCTGTAGAGCGTAGATCAGAAAAATCGTGGCAGCCAAGAAGAGGAACGCGCCGGGTGCGTCAATTTCCCTCCATCCATTCCTCACAGACTTGGAATCATTCTTCCATCTGAGTGACGGGAGCAGCAAAAAGGCACATACTGCTGCACCGGGTAAGCTGAGGCATAATCAGTCCTGGAAGTATCGCGGCCGTGAATTCTCACATACTTGAGTAAAAACACCCATCTCCACGTCGAATGCTGGGCCAAAACGCCGCCCAACACCGGGCCCAAAACACTCGAGAAGGCGAACACTGAGCTCACAACGCCAGAGTACAAACCCAGCCAGCGATCGGGAGTAACGTCAGGGACAATCACCATTGTTAGTGAGAAAAGGCCAGAGGCGCCGAGGCCCTGGAAAGCGCGGAAGACAATTCTCTCGATAATTAGTCACAGCAAGTGACTGGGTTGAGAATAGCCGCTTACAATTGTGTCATGGATTGTGCTGCTCCGCAAACGCCAGAGAATAGAGCGAAGATGGCGAGGCAGGCGTAGAAGACGGTGAAGCGGCCAAAGACATCGCTCAATCGCGCATGTAGAAGCAAGAAGCCTGATCGGTGGTTGGTAAACGGCATCAAGGTAAGTTGAGAGCTTTACCGTTAAAGGTGACCATGTAAGCAGTGACTATCCACGAGTACTCGCGCTCATCGTCAAAATGCTTTGCGATGGTGTCAAGCGTTGTCGATACGATCGTCGTTTCCAGCGCAGACAGGAAGAGACCAAACGTCAATCTGTAGCAGTTAGCATCACTCCTGGAATTGTTTCCGCGCGTTCCACACCCAATAACCGAAAGATGAAGCCTATAACCTTCCATGGTTCTGCTAGCTGCGCGAATCTGCGCGCTCGACTCTTCTTCCGCCATTGTTGAGCTTCTGTACTGGTCGCATTGTTGTGTCGCAGGATTTAGGCCTGGAGGAGTGATTTAGTGGTGCGATTCGGGTGATATATCACCTGAGGTGTTGGCTCGGGGCATTTCCGCCATTCTCGGCGAGTTTTGCGAGTTAACGATACAGCGTATAAAGAAGACAACGTAATATTAACATATTTTACACTGAATTTGAATCGTTCAATCGTGTCATGATGCTGAACCTGCTGTATTCTTACACCACGTTAGCGCTGTTCGCTGTAAGCCTAGAGCTGCTGCGACGGGTACTAAAGGCGCTAATCTTTGGATTTACTGGTCCCCTGTCCAGAGTTCCAGGGCCGTTCTGGAACAAACTCTCACCACTGCCATGGCGTTTGGCGTTCTTGAAGGGCACTGCACCTTTTCTCGCACAGGACCTTCATCATCAATACGGCGATGTCGTGCGAGTCAGTAAGTCTCCCAACATAGATAGCCCATGCAAGTTTACTCAATCTTACAGCCCCGAATCTGGTCTTGGTGTCTGACCCAGTATCGGTCCATCGCGTTCTCGTGGAATGGGATCTGCATAAGAGTCCTCTCTATGAGAAATATCGACAGAACCCGCACGTCGCGACGTTGTTTACGGAGAGAGACAAGGCCAAATATCGCATTAGAGTGAGAAACCGGTACGAAATAGCATATAGGTCCTAACATTGTTCCAGCGAAGACTGCTCTCGAATGGCTTCTCAATGAGCTACCTCAAAGCACTGGAGCCGCTGATGCACGGCTGTGTTCAGGTTCTGGAGGATGTACTGGAAGAGCGCTGCGCTGCTGGCGGCGGGACAGCGACTGTCAACATCTATGATCTGCTCAGCAGTCTTGCTTCAGTGAGTACACTCAATTCTTACACACGTTTGGAGATAATTGACAGATCCAGGACATCATGGCTGAATGCTCTTTTGGAGGCTCCTTTGGCCTTGTTCGCCAGGGCCACCATCCGCTAAAGACGAGGATCACCAACTACATGAAGAAAGCAGCCCTGTACCAAACTGTGCCTCTATTGAGTCTCTTTGGTAAGCCTCGAGATGAACAGCTCGATGCAATTGTCCAAGGCATCATCGACAAGCGGCTGCACAGCCAGAAGGAGAGCGAGCGGAGAGACCTTCTTGACATGCTTCTCGAGGCTTCAGCTGAAAATCCTGATAAGTTGAGTATGGAGGACATCGAAGCTGAGATGTTTGTGTTCCTGTAAGTCCTCATTTTCCTTGCGAGGGCATCAATTGCTGATAACATGGAGACTGGCTGGGAGCGACACATCTGCCGTGACGGCAACTTTCTGCCTGATGAAACTTCTAGAGAACCCAGCTGCTCATCAGGCACTGAAGACAGAGCTGGATGAGCTTCTCGCATCATCGAGCGATCCGATTGTCGACGAGAACACTCATAACTTGCCATATCTGAATGCAGTCATCCACGAGACACTTCGCATGCTACCCCCCGCAGCTGGCGGTAAGTTGTTCATTTATTCCTTCTCAGGCATGGTGCTAACTAGTGTCAATTAAAAGGCTTTGCGCGACAGGCTTTGGAGCCCGTGACGGTTGGAGATTATGTTCTTCCGGCTGGTGTAAGTCACTGGCGTTGTGCCTGCAAAAACGCGACTAACAAAATTAGACATTGGTTACAGCAGACACAACAGCTCTCCACCGTGATTCTCGCGTCTATCCCGACGCTGACAAGTTCATTCCTGAGAGATGGATCTCTGGGCATGCAGGCGAAAAGGCTGCCGAAAAGAATTGGTATCCGTTCTCAGCAGGCTCACGAGTGTGTATTGGCAAGCAGTAAGGTCCCGTTCAGTCTTTTCGACGATAGGTGCTAATTTTGGCAGCTTCGCGTTGAAGGAAGTCCGGCTCATCCTGGCTGTTCTGCTGCGACGATTTGACCTCACGATCGTACCAGATCAGAAAATTCAGTACCGGCATCATAGTGTACTGTACATTGCCTCGGGGGAATATTTGGTTGGTGTTCGTAAACGGGTGGCGTGATGGCTCTGAAATGTGCTGGAAATCCTCCGAGGGCGATCTGCGATGCCGGAATAACTCTCAGTGCATGATCAAAACGTATATATGTTAGGATGATTGAAGAGAAAATAAATTGAAATCTTCGTGATTAACTATAATACTAGAAAGAATTGTTAATTACTCGAAATGGCCGACCAACCTAAGCCTATCCGTGTTGCCGTCATTGGGGGTGGAATCGCTGGTCTTCTCCTCGGCCAGTTACTCTCCTCGGCTCCCGGTATAGATGCACACGTTTTTGAACGCTACCAAAACGAGTACAGCCTCTCGGGATACCGCATCCAGCTAAGTCTTGAGATCCTCAACCTTCTGAAGACCCATCTACCGCCCGAGACATGGGCCAAGGTCCTTCCGAGCGTGGCCAAGACACCAAAAGAGGGCTACTACCACTCGTGCTTCATGCGGCCAGACGGACATGTTTTCTACACATACCTACCCGAGGAATTCCGCAAGACAGCCGCAGTCTCACGCCTCAGATTGAGGAAGGGCCTTCTCTATGAGTCGGAGAAATGGTTGACAACTGGCAAGAAGTTTACAACTTACCAAGAGCTTCAAGATGGAACGATCAAGGCCGTTTTTGCAGATGGGAGTAGTCATGTTTGTGATCTAATTGTCGGAGCTGACGGGATCACCTCACGGGTCCGACGTACTCTGCTACCCAGCATCCAAACTGTTCAGACAGATCTGGTCATCATCTACTTCAAAGTCCCCTACACTCGAGAGGTAGAAAGCATGATTCCGTACAAGACAGGGAGTCTGGTGAGCATCAAAGGCTCTTTCATGTGGGGTGATACTGATCAACTAGGTCCTGTACCCCAACGGCCAGGAAATCACCATCATGACATGGCAAAACCCCGAGCAGCCTTACGCCAAGGGTCTCGATCCCGAGCACATCGACCCAGAAACATCATACGTTATGGTAGGTTTCGGCAGCCGCCTTAAAGATTTCGCCGATCAGTCAAAATCACCGGCTGAAATGACACCCAATGAACTCAAAGCCGAGTGCATCTCCCGCGTCAACGCGCACCCAACCCACCCCTCCATCAAAGCACTAGTGGAGCTCGTCGTCACGGACTCCGCCTACGCCAACGTCTTCCGCATGGTAGACGTTAGTGAGCCGTGGAATTCGGACAATGTAACGCTAGTTGGTGATGCCACATTCAAGTACGTTCTCGAAACACTTCTGGAATCCTTCGGTATTAATCAGGTAGTATGGCGCCATTTCTAGGAAAAGGAGCTGCATGCGCTATGGAGGATGCAGTGGATCTTAGTAGGACCATCATACGCTTCCCAGGCACTCCCGCTGAGAAGAGGGGGAGTATGCTGAGGGAGTATGTGGATACGATGAGGGCTAGGAGGCTGAAGGAGCGCAAGAGGAGTGCGTTTGTTATGAATCTTTGCTTCTTTGGGACTACGCCCCTCAGAGCGTCTGCCAGGGATTATGGGATGGAGATTGCGAATGTGTGGTTGACTGCTAGTGGGCTCGTCCGGCTTGCTATTCTGGTATTGGTGATCGGGGCGTTTGTAGGGGGCATTTGGGGGCTGAACGGCGAGTTTCTGCAGAAACTGGCCGAGGGGCTCAGACAGGTGTTTGCAACCAAATGATCTTCGGAAAGCCTTTTCTTGCTTCGTAATATTTTGCTGTTAATTGTTATTACAGACCATGAAATTGCAAATTTCGTTTCATTATGGCGCAGCGTATTGAACTTCAGTATGAAGATCAGGGGAGTGGCGATAGAGTCTTCCCGCTCAGCTTCCTCGACACCTACTTCATGCCTGTTGATGTGGTCCTCGTCATTAACGGTACCTTGGACAAGGATCAACTGCGAACATCACTGTCAAAGACCCTGTCACTGTTCCCGCCTGTGTACGGGCGCTTCAGAAGACCCTCTGCAGCTACACGCGGAGAGCTCTCGCTGAACCTCTACCACCCCGTTCCCCTATACTTGCAGAAAGACCATCAAGGGGCATACTATCCTTCTATTTGGAAGAGGTTCATCTATCGCATCACGACTAAGAAAGTCCTGAATGGCCAAGCTCCTCTGTTACAGATCACCGTCACATACTTGCCTCACACCTCTCAGACAGTCTTGGGGGTGAGCTTCTGCCACGTCCTTGGAGATGCCTTGTCACTATACCATCTTCTAAAGGCATGGCATGATATACATACTCAAGAGACACTATCGATATCTCCCCACGTCGCTGAGAGGATCCGCTTCAAGTCTCCCTCGAAAGCGGTATTGTTGGAAGATATACCCCGACGTCTTCCCCGGCGATCACAGCTATTCTCCCCCACAGTGATGAGCAAGATCAAAGCCTATGCCCCACTGGTTCACACGATAGTGTTCAAGACCCTGGAATATGCAAGATTTGATGTCTCGGCAGAAGATCTCAGTATCCTTGTTCAGAAAGCACGGGCTCGGTTACACCCGGCGACATGCTCAACACAAGATGCATTCAAAGCCTACTTACTCAAGGCGCTGAACCGCTTTGTGTACAACGGGCTCATGCCGCATCCGCGTGTTACGCGAATTGTCACCATAGTAGATGCACGAAAGGCTAGAAACATGCCTAGGGAGTATTTCGGTAATTGTATCACAGCTGTTGATACGCCATATTTGCCAGCGTCTAAGAATCTGAGCGAAGTGGCATTTGCAGTTCGCGAAGGAGTCACTGGGCTGACGCCAGAGAAATTGGCCAAGGGGGATGAGTGGATTCAGTCTATTCAAGCTGTGAACGGGCTCATGGATTTGGCGCCCGCATTTGACCCTGATACTTTGTATGTAGATGATTGGACTAAGGTTTCTATGGAGGAGATAAATTTCGGACAGGAGCAGCATATGTTCTGCCAGCCCTTGGAAATGGAGGCTTTGCCTGTCCGAAATTGGTGCATGATTTACAAGGCAAAGGCGGCTAATGATGCAGGCGATGCGAGGAGACTGGGATACCAGGTACAAGTCTCGGTGCCAAAGGGACAGGTAGCTGAGCTCATGAAAGGCATAGTCACGGATCTGCAGGAGGGATTTGATGAGTACTTTTGGTAGGTAGCGGCAATCTAGGTACAGAATTGACGCGTCGCATTCTGGGAGAAATGGGAACGCCCCTTGTCAGCTGAAGTCATAATATGCAACGATAAATCGTAAGATAGGCTCTCGGATGGATATAGGTCTGGACTCTTGCGCCCATTCCTGTATAGATTAGGTTGGGGCTAACAGAGCTGAGGGATGGAGGATCGGGCTGTTCTTGGCATGTTACGATTCATTTCGGCCTCTTTTGGGGGCTGTGCGGGACTCGGCGAGAATATGATTGTGGGTGCTCATTTGGTGCCCAAGTGCATGAGTAGGAGTGTATATAAGGCTGAAGTGTTGGCAAAAAGGGTAGTGATGCTAAGACAGTAGCTCAAAGACTGAATACTCTGTACTCAAGATGTATCGACTTAGTTTGGCGTCTTTACTATCATTGGTCTTGCCCGTTGTGGCAGGGCCTGAATCATCATCAGGTTAGATCGTCCTCAACACCTCAGCCAAGGCTTACTGACATGTCACAGCAATTGACCCTTCGCAATGGCTCAATGCCCGTGGTAAAGCGGACTCACTGATCTCCAAGATGACGCCCAAGGAAAAGTCCTTGATGGTGACAGGCACCTTTGATGGAACATGCATCGAGTACATCGCGCCCATCAAACGTCTTGGCTTCGGCGGTCTTTGCATTCAAGACGGACCAATTGGGCTTCGTCTCGGAGATCTAGTCAGTGTCTTTCCATCTGGCGTTACTACTGCTGCGACGTGGGATAGGCAGTTGATGGCGCTGAGGGGAGATGCCATGGCAAAGGAATTCAAAGCGAAGGGTGCTCACGTCATTCTTGGGTAAGATCTGTCACCATCTTTTTGTATTGTGATCACTGACGGTAGATTAGGCCTGTTGCGGGAGCTCTGGGCAGAAGTCCATATGGCGGTCGCAACTGGGAGGGCTTCTCGCCAGATCCTTACCTAACCGGCATCGCCATGGATGAAACAATTCGAGCAATCCAAGATACCGGTGTCCAGGCTACAGCCAAGCATCTCGTTGGCAATGAACAAGAAACGCAGCGAAAACCCACACTGATCAACGGAAAGATGGTAGACGCAGTATCCTCCAACATTGACGATCGCACCCTACACGAGCTGTACATGTGGCCCTTTGCAGACGCCGTTCATGCTGGTGTAGCATCAGTCATGTGTGGCTACAACCGTGTCAATGAGACATATAGCTGCGAAAACAAGCATCTGATCCATAACCTCTTGAAGAAAGAGCTTGGCTTTGAAGGGTATGTCATGTCGGACTTTCTGGCCACCCCGCCTGGACTTAGTCCCGTCAAGGCAGGTCTGGATATGAACCAGCCCGGACCTGTCAATCTACTTCCCCTAGTTGAGACGTACTGGGGTGATAATCTTGTCAATTGTGTCAAGAACAAGACACTCTCTGAGTCGGATTTGGATGGAATGGTGCGACGGATCTTGACGCCTTACTTCTATCTTGGTCAGGATAAAGGCTACCCCTCTGTGGACCCATCATCTCAGCCCCTCGTTTACAACGGCTTCAAGTACCCTTATCCCGGCCCTTCTCCAGTTGGTCGCGATGTTCGCGGCAACCATTCAGCTCTCATCCGTGAGATCGCTGCTGCCGGAACAGTCTTGCTCAAGAATGAAGGCTCCATTCTTCCTCTCAACAAGTCCCTCACCAACATCGGTCTCTTTGGCAATGATGCTGCTGACCCCTCCGTTGGTACCCTCTTCAGCGACCACGATGGCATCGATATCGGTACTCTTATCTCTGGCGGCGGTTCAGGAAGCGGCCGACCAAGCTACGTTGTCAGTCCCTTGGATGCGTTCAAGTCTTATGCCAAGGACAACGACAAACGGCTTCAATACGTCACCAACAATACTGCTATTCTCAGTAGTATGCCTGGTTTGTACCCATGGCCAGAGGTCTGCATCGTCTTCCTCAAGTCTTTCGCCGCCGAGGGTTTTGATCGCAAGACTCTTGTCGCAGATGACAACTCAGTCCAAGTCGTCAATAGTATTGCATCACGCTGCCCTCGTCGCACCATCGTAGTCACTCACTCTGGAGGGCCGGACGTGATGCCATGGGCGACGAACCCCAACGTCAGTGCTATTGTCGCTGCGCATTACCCAGGCCAGGAATCAGGCAACTCCATCCTGGACGTCTTGACCGGAAATTTCAATCCCTCTGGCAAGCTCCCATATACCATTGCCAAGAAAGAGGAGGATTACAACGGAAAGATCATCAACATCACTGGCTCCGCAGCTGAAGACGCTTCAAATTGGCAAAGTCATTTTACCGAGGGACTGTTCATTGACTATCGACACTTCGACAACAAGGGCCTGGACCCTCTCTATGAGTTTGGCTACGGTCTCAGCTACACCACCTTTGGTATATCCTCCAAGCTCGTCGTCTCCTCAGCAAACAAGATCTCCGCCCGCGCATCCCTCTCCAACGCTACACTGGCACTAGGCGGTAACCCTCATCTCTGGGAAACAGTCGTCAAGTGTTCCATCGAGGTATCCAACACCGGCGGGGTTGCAGGCGCGACAGTCATGCAGCTGTATGCTTCTTTGCCCAAGAACCACATCCCAGCCAACAGCCCAGTACAGATGCTGCGTGGGTTCGAGAAGGTCCATCTTGAGCCTGGGGAGGCCAAGAAAGTGTCATTCAGCCTAAAGCGTCGGGATCTGAGTTATTGGGATGTTACTGCCCAGGACTGGGTGGCACCGAAGGGTGACATAAAGCTCAGTGTTGGCTTCAGCTCAAGGGATCTGAGGTCTTCGACGACCGTTCAATTGGTAAAGTAACGTTGTAGAGTACTTGAGATGGATTGATTATCATGGAATTGAGCTTTGTCTTTCTACTTGTTATGAACTGTATTAGTAAGAGGTTTTCTAGTAAGATTGTATTTCCTCTACTTTAAATAAGCGTATATAAAAACATTTCTCTCTTATTCTACGAGTAATGGTCTTTATAATAATTATAGATTGTAAATAAAGTTGAGAGTGCTATATGATAGGTCTCACATTCCAAACAATGTATGCACTTCTTGGTAAGTGCCAGAGTTGAGATTCATTTTCACAATGGTATGGGCTGGAGCAACAAGCTGGCTTCATCTTTCCTGGTGGTAAAACTTTCAAGATGAAGATCCCGACTTTCAGGACGGATGGTGACATCGAGGTTGGGCTAACGTATCTTGGTAACCAGAAATGAAATGAAACGGGGATATTATAATGAATATATATATACTCCTTGATCATAGTCATTGTACACATGTTCCTCTCTGATCCTAAACCCAGTCTCCGGAATACTAAATTACATTTCTATGGTTAAATGCCCGTTTATTAAAACCCTAAGGGGTTGATGGTATAGGCATCGGAGGTCATCTGTATCAATTCAAAATAAGATTCTCAAAACACTCTTCTCCAGAGCTGCGTAAATCAATGCGCGGTGATATCAATCCCCCCATTGCCAAGTCACACGCGGATCAAATTAATAAGGACTGGTAGTATTGAGCCTGCTTACGAAGCCATCGACTTGACCCTCACAGAAGCTGGAACGGGTCGAAGAGACCTTTTAGATGAACTCGGTTTTAAATACGATGAAGACATAAGCGAATTTCTATATAACCGTGAATAATCTATCTAGTCAGTGATATGAAAATGCTATAGAATGTTGGAGGATACCTTTGTGAACTTGGATTCTGGTTCATCTCTTGCAAAAGCATACCTAAAGGTATCCTTCAATTAAAGCTCAGAAAAACTAAGTTAGTTTAAAGCATGTTACCCTTTTTTATAACAGAAGGAAGACTATTTAACTATAGTACTCTGTAGGGAGCTTCGGGGAAGAACAGCGCCAAGACTGTGCTTTTATCTTGGAAGTACAAGGTAAATAGCAGGTCACATGGCGAGAAGCGGGTTTCTATCCTAAATAGGCATCTCATAAAGTCCCTAGTGGGTCGTGTGATATACCCGTGAGATATTTATAATAAGCTTAAGATGAATCTGGTAGTTAATCGGCATGATGGCTTAGCATACTCTTGGCCATTGAGTCGCTTAGAAAAACACGAAATATGACTGGTGGTCTTGAAGATTATCTATGCGCAGGCTATCTATGTGCCTGCGCATCTTGATCCTTGGCCCGATAATTCTGGGGAACCTTTGCCATAGTTACTAACTCCATCTAGGTATGATATACATGGCTCCAGGGGTTCAATGGCATCTCAATGGTCAGCGACGATGCAGGTTTGATTTCAATCGTCACTGTGAATATTCAGTGTAGTATTGGTGTCCATAGTATTGACTTGGCCCGAGCTAAGTCGAGGACCTTATCGCATATCTCGTGGATTGAATAAGCTGCCAAGGACAAAAGGTCCAGCTTCCAAGAACAAAAGATCTAGCTTCCACTCTGGGGAATGATCGTCGATAGTTTCCCAACTCTTGACTTTGACCTTGACAC
The DNA here is from genome assembly GCF_000260195.1 of Fusarium odoratissimum NRRL 54006. Classification (NCBI taxonomy): domain Eukaryota; kingdom Fungi; phylum Ascomycota; class Sordariomycetes; order Hypocreales; family Nectriaceae; genus Fusarium; species Fusarium odoratissimum. The sequence goes on along the minus strand of NW_022158688.1, from coordinate 255,379 downwards.
CAAGTATAAAGAGTCCCCGCGAGCCTTGTAGTGTTTACTCTGTAGTTTCTCACTCATTACCTCCTTGAAACCTCCCCAATCCGTCAATATGAAGGCCAGCATCACCTCCCTCCTCCTAGCCACCCTAGCGGGCTCTGCCGTCGCACAGACGCAGAGGATCAACACGGCCAAGTACAATGAAGACTACCTCCGTGCCAAGAGTGCGCCTCATGCCATTGGCATGGGAGAGCTTAAACAGCGCAAGATGGCTCTCCATGAGAGCGAAGCTGCGGCTGGTGTCTTCGACAAAGATCGCTACAAAGTGCTCAGCTCTGGCACGCCTTGTTCTGACGGCAAGGCGGAAGGTTACTCTTGTAACAAGATCGACCTCTTGGGCTTCTTGCGCCATCAGGATATGGGCAGCCGAACTCGCGTTGGTAACGATGTCTGGGGTATGTTCCAGAGCTACTTTTATTCTGCAATCCTTCGTTTTGCTAACTTATCCCCCCCTCAGGCTGGACACATGCCTCAAGTGGCCGCGAGTTTGCCCTTCTAGGACAGTCAGACGGCACGGCTTTTGCAGAAGTTCACCCCGACGGTAGCCTAACTTACGTCGGTCGCCTTCCGACCCAGACTGTCGCTTCTTCATGGCGTGACATCAAAGTCATCGGCAACTACGCCTACATCGGCTCTGAGGCAGCTGGCCACGGTCTCCAAATCTTCGACCTCACCAAGCTTCTCAACACCGATAAGAAGAACCCTCCCACCTTCAGCATCAGGAGTGACTTGGCGGCGCACTTTAGTGCTTTCGGCAACAGCCACAACATTGTCGCCAACGAGGAGACCGCGCTTATTGCAGCTGTTGGTACGGCCTACGATCTGAAGTGTCGCGCTGGACTCTGGATGATCGACGTCTCCAACCCAAAGCGTCCTCAGGATGCTGGTTGTGTCGCTTCGGATGGCTACGTTCACGACGCGCAGTGCGTTATCTACCGGGGTCCCCAGAAGGCCTTCCAGGGTCGTGAGATCTGCTTCAACTACAATGAAGATGCGCTCACTATCGTTGACATTTCTCGCCGCACTATGCCGCGCCAGCTGTCGCGCACTACATACAACGGTGCAACATATACCCACCAGGGTTGGCTGACGGAGGATCACAAGTATCTCCTCCTCGACGACGAGCTAGATGAGCAAGAAAAGACCGGTCCTGCAGCTGACCAGCACACCACGACATATATTGTCGATATCCAAGACCTGGAGTACCCTGTCTTCCGTGGCGTATACAAGAGCCCTGTTCGCTCTATCGATCATAACCAGTACGTCGTTGGCGGCGTGTCATACCAGGCCAATTATGGATCTGGCCTTCGCATGGTGAATGTGTCTTCAATTGCTCAGGATGATACTGGCGCTCTGTTTGAGGAGATTGGCTTCTTTGACGTTCATCCCGAGGATGATGCTGTTGGTGGTGAGGCGCAGTTTTATGGTGCTTGGTCTGTTTACCCTTACTTCCAGAGTGGCAACATTTTGGTTAGCTCTATTGAGCGGGGCTTGTTTTCACTTCGATATACCGGTTAATTTAATAGGTCATCGTACATAGAATACCATTCACACATATACTCTGTATTACTCTCTCAATCCTCAATTAAGCTACGTGAAGTATCTATCTCGTTCCATTATCGACCCTCTTATAGGTGGAGCTAGGAACACCCAACCCTCGTGGGTCCCACCAAGTCTGCAGTTGGGAGTCTCTCACGTACTGTTGTCCTACCCTATATTATTTCGCCAATCAAATTCATGTGTCCTCTTTCCGTATCTGTGGGCCATTCGGCGATGTTCCGACAAATCTTCAGAGTATAACTTATAAGAGACGGGTGATTTTAAAAGTCCTCCCTCAAGTTGGCTAGCTGACGCGCCGATACAAAGATGAATGGTTGCAACATTAGTTGACTTGATGATTGAGTTCAGTTAATCGTCGCTGGCACAACACCGCACTCACTGACAAGGCCAAATATCACTAACCTCACATTAACGCTAGGAGCGCTTCCTGGTCTAGTCACTAGAATTCTCTTATTTCTTTATCCCCTTTAAGCTCCCTGAGCCTGTTACAATGGCTAGCTTGCACCCATGCTCGCAAGCCACTCAATCAGCGGTCATCTCCCCCAATTCCACCAGAGCTGATCACAAGTCAAAAGCCGGTGGGGAAGATTAGCGTCGGGGATAAACTCTGGGGAAGGGATCTAGACACTGTAGGTCACTGCCATCTGACCCAGCAAACAAGCAGGGCCGACGCTGCAATGCACCCATTCAGGAACGCGGCCGGTTCAAGCTACCGAACACCCCGGACTTCACCAGATCCTTTCCGTTTTCTCCACAGTCACTATGCAATCCAAAGTCCCTGTTTTGAGATCAACGTCTGTCAATTGCCCCTCTCGTTCCTTGATAAGGCCTTCAAGTCGCATGACGGAAGGTGGCCGGTTCCACCATAAACTTGCAGTCGCTTGCACCTTTTGGTCAATTCCATTAGACATCCTTTCATGCGAGGTAATACGAGCACGGTTCCTAGTTCTGAGTCGGAGTATATGCGCATCAATTAAATTGGTGAACACTTGGCACTTTGCTGCTGGCACTTATCCAAGGAGTAAATAGCATAGAGGGATCAACACTTACCCCCCAGCTTACGACGAATCCTTTAAATCAGCCGACGCGTGGGGATGATTACTTACCCCACTAGTTTAATTCCATGCGGGGTCCCCAGAATCTGGTTCAAACCCCAGAACTTCCAGATGTAGGCAAACGACAGCTCCCCATCATCCCAAAACTGAATACGGAAATTAAGCGCAGCTACAAACACAGCGCAGGGGGGGTAAACTCTTAGCCATTGACGCTACTCATGTTCCCGAGTTCCGGTTAGAGCGAAAAATCTCCCTTGGCGCTACCCCAGCGTATGCGGGGTTTTCTGAATCTCGACCTTTCTAGCCCTCCTGCTTCACGTCCCCGCACAACTCAGAGTACGCGCTAAGATGCGCCAGTCGAGACTACGAACAGGGATGGGATAAACTTTCAAGCGCAGGCATTGCTGTAATTGGCTCAAGACCATTGGACGAGATGCATATATTAAAGGCTGTTCTCTTCCCCATACTTAATTTTCGATCCCCAGATCTTCATCTCCTCCACAGACACAACTCTCCCCCCTTGTGCTGGCTGACAATTTCCATCATGGGTCTCTCCGTCAACAACATCTTCGCCGTCAATGAGGACAGGCCGACTCCCAAGTCCGTTTACAACTGGCGCGTTTACACCTGCGCTGCCATCGCGTCTTTCGCATCATGCATGATCGGCTACGACTCTGCCTTTATCGGCACCACGATCGCGCTGCCGTCCTTCACCGAGGAATTCGACTTTGCCTCGTACGAACCCAATGACCTCGCTCTTCTCAAGTCCAACATCGTCTCCGTCTATCAAGCCGGTGCTTTCTTCGGCAGTTTATTCGCCTACATCACCTCGTACTTCATCGGCCGACGATACTCCCTTATTGCTTTCAGCTTTGTTTTCATGCTTGGCGCGGGTATGATGCTTGGCGCTAATGCTGAGCGTGGCTTGGGACTTATTATCGGCGGCCGTGTTCTCGCTGGTGTTGGTGTTGGTGCTTGTTCAAATATGGTTCCGATCTACTGCTCTGAGCTGTCTCCCCCTGCTATTCGCGGTCGCCTCGTCGGTATCTATGAGCTTGGCTGGCAGATTGGCGGCCTTGTCGGCTTCTGGATCAACTATGGACTTGCTGAGACCATGGCTCCCAGCCACAAGCAGTGGATCATTCCCTTTGCCGTCCAGCTCATCCCCGCAGGCATGCTGCTTTTCGGTTCCTTCTGGATCAAGGAGTCGCCTCGTTGGCTCTTCTCCAAGGGTCGCCGTGAGGAAGCCATGAAGAACCTGTGCTGGTTGAGACAATTGCCCGCCAATGATCTCTACCTCGTCGAAGAGGTCAGCTACATCGACCAGGAACTCGAGCGCTACAACAAGGAAGTCGGCCCTGGTTTCTGGAAGCCATTCACCGCGCTCAAGAGTCGCAAGGTCCAGTGGCGCTTCTTCCTCGGTGGTATGATGTTCCTCTGGCAGAACGGTTCCGGTATCAACGCTATCAACTATTACAGCCCTACTGTGTTCAAGAGCATCGGCATCCAGGGCACCAACACTTCCTTCTTGACCACCGGTATCTTCGGCGTGGTCAAAACCGCCATTACCATCATCTTCATTCTGTTCCTGATCGAGACTGTGGGACGCAGAAAGCTTCTTATTATCGGTTCAGTCGGTGGTTCCCTCTGTATGTGGTTTATCGGAGCCTATATAAAGATTGCAGACCCCGCTGCCAAGGTTGCTGCTGCTGCCGCCGATGGAGCTGAGGCTCCCAAAATGTCGAGCGGTGGAATCGCTGCCGTCTTCTTCTTCTACCTTTGGACTGCCTTTTACTCCCCCACATGGAACCCAATCCCCTGGGTGCTCAACTCTGAGATGTTCAACGAGAACTCCAGGTACGTTTCTTCCATCATCTCTCTATCTAGACACATTACTAACATGCTGCAGATCACTCGGCCAAGCTTCCGCTGCTGCCAACAACTGGTTCTGGAACTTCATCGTCTCTCGCTTTACTCCCCAGATGTTTATCAAGATGGGCTACGGAGTCTACTTCTTCTTCGCGTCGCTTATGATCCTTTCTGCCACCTTCGTCTTCTTCTTCATTCCTGAGACCAAGGGCCTGCCTCTTGACACCATGGATCGCCTCTTTGAGATCAAGCCTGTGTGGAAGGCCCATGGCCAACTGTCTGAAGAGTTGACACTGCAGGAGGAGGAATTCCGACGCAATGCCGAGGGTGCTGATCTTAGTGCCGAGAAGTCTCGAGCTATTGCTGAAGAAAACGAGCAGGTTTGAAGTGGTTGATATAACAGGACTTCATATTGTTAGAGGTTATAGTCAGACTTAGTTTAACAACTAAACAACGTATTTTCAACTTATGATACAAAGATCTTGTTTATTGTCAACTCCATGTGCCATGTTGTAATAGCTATCTAATTCCGCTCTATCAGCTACAACAGTTTCAATTTGCGATTGCTGGGTTGATCAGTGTCGAACCTAAGGAAAAAGTCAATACAAGACTAAACATAAGTCGATTAAGAGAAACTTACCTCCGTCAGGATAAACAATCTGGCCGTTATAAAACAAGCCACCCTTTCCAGCAAGGAAAAGAATAGTCGCAGCCATATCGGTGTCATGACCAGGTCGTCCTGCTGGGTTTGTCATCTTCTTATCAATGTTGCTCTTGTTACCCTCATCAGACTCTCCAGTAGTCATCTCACTGGGGAATAACCCTGGTGCGATAACATTGACTCGCACCTTGATGTCCTTGGTAAGGGTAGCAATCATGCGGCTGAGGTGGGTAAGAGCAGCCTTGGAGGTGGCGTAGGCTGGTTGGCCCATACTGGAACCTTTCATGGCTCCTGAGATCGAGGAGACATTGACAATTTGGGAGGAATACCCTGGAGTAGTCTCACGCCCTTTGGCCAGTAACGGTAGGAAGGCCATAGACATGTAGTATGGCCCTGTCACATTCGTTTTCAGTGTGTCGGCCCACTGCTGTGGCTCAGTCTTGAGGAAGTGCTCCGAAAGAGCCTTGGCGTCACTTGTGTCTGGTTCACCAGCCGAGGCTAGAACAAGACCTGCATCAGCACGAGCTCCGGTGTGACAGATCAGTCAACTTACAGAACTTGGTGTTGTCGTCCTCTGCAATCCCAGCGTTGTTGACGAGTAGGTGAATGCCGTTTGGCTCCTTATTGCCAACCTCCTCCGCAAGACGGATAGCCTCATCTCTCTCGCTGACATCACCTGGCAGGACGTGGATGCTTCCAGGACCTGTACCATAGGTCTTCTGGGTTTGTTCAAGGACCTCTTTGCGACGACCTGTGATGTAGACCTTGGCTCCGTTGGACTGCAGTGCTTGGGCGATCATCAGTCCAATACCGGTTGCGCCGCCTGTTACGACTGCAGTGATGTGAGATACATCGAATAAGGCAGCGGCCTTGAGAACTTCATTCTTCGCGTGGTCTAGAAACAATTCAGCAAATGCTTTTGGTTGAGATGATTTATTGCTGAAAGGGTTAACTTACGAGTAGCCATGGTTACCACGATGCTGAGAACTTAATGCAATCCCTTGGTCCAAATAGAAGATGAATAAAGATGAGAATATTATCCCCCAACACTGCAAGTTTTTAGAGATAGAAAAAGGCTAAATATAAATTTGAAGGAACCATATCAAGCACGTAATATCCTGCAAATACCAGCATCAGTATTCGCGATTAGATATCTGATGACGCTGAGACACTGTAAATAACGGGTCTAACAGGGTAGCCCACGTCATCGATGTTCGTGACGACTTTTCGTTGGGCTCTACCCAATTTATTCAACCCCATCAATGGAGATTAACCAATAATGATGTAATACTATAGAACCGGAATTACCTTCCATTGCCAGTGCCTGCGATTCCTATATTGATGCCTACCATCGGACCTGCGGTACCCTGTTTTCTGTTTCAAGATAGTGGAAGATTCGACAAGTATGAGAAAAAAGGTAAGATAAAGTGACTATGGTGGATGATCCCTGTTACCTCAGGAGGGTTATGTTGAGCCTTTCCAGGAGACGCCCTTAGACTCTTGAAGCCTGGTTGAACCTCCCATAGGCGTATCATACGCAAGCTGAGTAAAGACATCGTTTTGTGGGGTGCAACTCAATCCCTTGAACATGAATATACCGCCAGCTGGGAGAATAACAGTTGCACCCAAAGGCTTGACCAGGTCTGCCACCGCTTCTTTGAACCTTGTTACCCCATCTTTGACAATATCTTATCCAATAGCATCTGTGCTCCTGAGTTCATCACCAAAAGTAAACTTCCATGCACTTACCATGCTTACAACGTATATTATATAGATAACTATGTTATGGGAGAGTAGATTCCAACTAGAAAATCAGATAAGAAAGACTACTACTAAACTTAGCTTTAAAACAGAGCTCAACCTTAATAGACTAAACAGCCTCTAACTAGACCAGAGCCTATATCCAATCTGTATGCTGTCTTATCCTTCCAAATCTCAAGTAACAATATGTTTGTTTAGAAACAGAGTTTGCACGTTGCATAATTCCTTCAAACCATTCGTACCCCATTCGACTCCCAAACCACTCTCCTTGTGCCCTCCGAAAGGTGCCATGGGAGAAAGATCGAAGTGAGTATTAATCCACACACTGCCAGCTTGCATTTCTCTCGCGGCCTTTTCCGCCTTCTTGAGGTCATTACACCATATAGAAGCGCCCAGTCCCATCGGAGAATTGTTGGCTCGAGCAATGACGTCTTCTTCGTCCTTCCAAGACAGAAGGGGGACAATTGGACCTGGTAGTTTGAACATTAGTTACCGGTTCGGCGAATACTTAAAAAAATTCCCCACCAAAAGGTTCCTCAACCACAATGCGAGAATCTTCCGGCGGTCTGTCAATAACCGTTGGAGTGATGAAGTATCCTGGAGAGGGATCAATTTTGCCGCCTGTAGCAACCTTCCAGCCTTGTTTTTCGATGTCTTCGAAGAATGTCTTTACTTTTTCGTACTGCATAGAATTCTGCACAGGTCCATGGCTGATTCCTTCTTTTGATCCATCTCCTAGAGTATAGGTTTTAATGTGCTTAACCATGGCATCTCTGAACTGTTCATAAATAGATTCATGGACATAGATGCGCTTTAGGGCAATACAGACCTAGCATCGACAGAGATAAGCCAGTGGTTTTGTATTAGGTATTCAGGAGCTTGAGGTTTCTTCGTACCTGGCCTGAGTTTAGGAAAGAATAGAGGGCAACTTTCTCTGCAACCTTATCCACGTCAACATCGGGAAAGATAATAGCCGGGTCGTTGCCACCCCTACGCACAGTTAGTACAACTGAACAGTGCTAACAACACAACTTATTAGAACGAACAGCTCAAGGGTAACACGCTTCAGAGTTCCTGCCGCACTCTGAAGAACTAGTTTGCCCGTTGTCGAAGATCCAGTGAAACTGATCTTGTCGATGCCCGGGTGACTCGTTAACCAGGGGCCAAGTCTGTCATCCCCACTCAATGACTGTACAACTCCCGGTGGGAAGAATTGTTGGGCCAACTCGACGAGTTTAAGTCCGCAATAGGGAGTAAATGGACTGTCGTTCAATAAGTACGTCGTGATGGCTTTGGGAGTCTTGGGGATACCGACGAAGGTTTGATGATAACCACGTTCCCCGTCAGCAAGGCCGGGGTGATCTTGCTGGCCGCTAATAGAAATGGAAAGTTCCAGGGGATGATAGCACCAACGACGCCGATCGGGACGTAGCGTGTTATGATGGTTCGCTTGTCGTCATCTTCGATTACATCCTCTGGAAGCTCAATATGCGCTAGCGCCCGAATAAATGCAATAGCAGCATCAACTTCCACATCGGCTTGAGGGACCTGAACAGCAAGGGTTAGTAACATTGAATTAAATGGGCAGAGAGACTTGCAGGCTTCCCCTGCTCGGATACTAAGAGGTCTCTGAAGTCCGTCTTGACTTGCTCCACGGCGTCCGCAAAAGCAAGAACAGCGCTGCGACGATCTTCATATGAGACCTTTGACCAGGTTCTGAAAGCCTTTCGGGCTGCATCAACAGCATGATCAAGGTTATCCTTGGTCGCTACGGGGACCTCTTCTTTTGGTTGCAAATTAGCAGGATTGACGGTGTATCGGGTTTCCTTTGTTATGGAGGGTTCGCCGTTAATGATTTGTACAAAACCGCTGGTAAAATCCAAGGTTGGACTTCCGGCGTTCTTAGAGCCCTCATTCACGGCGGGAGACATCGTGAGAAGAGAGAAGCGGATCCGATAGCAAGTTTGTAGGGAGTGTGAAATGCAATCACTTACTTTTAGCAAGATGCTTAGACTATATACTCGCCTTCTCCTCTAGTAATAAAATACTATCAGTCTATCTGTGCCGAATTCCGAACATGCAGGTAGTAGGCGCTGTGGTATCTACATAACATCTCAGCACCCGCGAGATTCAACCAATAGTCAAGTATGCATGGCTTAAAAAACGTCGAGATGACGTTGATATTACTTTTGTGTGATCATTTATCATCTGATGGCATATGTGGCATCATATGTATAAAGAAAGTTTCGCGGGCGCCATAGTTTCGGCTTCTTCCATTATTTATCTCCTAAGTCACCATTCCCCTACACCTAGTTCACTATGAGGTGTTCAGTCCAACCAAAATGCGCGAGACAAAAGCTACATATTTCTCACCAACCTTCGGCTGTGATAGAAGTTACCAACAGCCCTCAGCTTTACAAATTACAACCTTCCAGGCTACACAATAATATCTGATCTACCCCCCTGAACCCCAGATTATAGGCCATGCCTCTATTATTCGTAATAACATCGAAGCAGCAGTCATTTCTTTGATCTGGCCTGCCCTTGCTTGTGGCCTTAGATACTAGGCAGTCTGAAGGGTTCTTCCGTCGTTTGTAATTGATCTCTCTTTTAAAGTAATTAGCCTGTTGTCCCCTTTCTTTGAGATCCTCATCTTGGCCTGATCAGTATCCCTGTGGCCTCACTCGGAGAATGATATATATTAAAAAAGGCGTTATAAATAAATTCTTGTCCCTTGCTCTGGCTTGTCATTTCATTCAAATAAAGATCCTATTGTAAAACCTGTCAGCTGCAGAAGATAACTATTAACGGGGAGGTGATATTCGGCAATTTTCTTGTAGACCAAATGATTTACTCTGATCAACCTTGGCATAGGATTTGAGCGCCATATTGAACCTAATCAGAAAAGGGCGAGGTTTTCTCCAGGATCCATCCTATCAACGATTTTTCGCGTGGGGCATGTCCGATGTGATCAAATATGTCTTGTAGCCCTCAGATAAAAAACCCAGAGTCCATGACAGCATTTGTTCCTGTCACAGACTCTGATTGGATGAGCAAAATTATCTGGTCCGCGACGTCCTTTGAATGGTTAATGCACCTTGCTTTGTAGTGCGGGCTCTAGGGTATACCTACTTCAACCTTGGTGATTCTCTTGAGAAGAGTCTTGTCTCTAGCCTGGTCTATTTTTGATTGCGGGAACCCGGCAATCCATTTCTGCGGCAAAAAGTCAATCACAGATTTGAATAGCAAAGACAAATTATTTCTTCTTACAGTTTCCATGAACCCAGGAGATACAGCGTTGACGCGAACGCTTGGTGCCATCGCCATAGCCAATGACTTTGCAAGATGAATTTGCGCTGCCTTGGTGACTGAGTATGCCTATTTCAGAGTGAATAGACATCAGCTTGATTTTTCTCGCGTGAGTAAAGAGAATGGAGTTGGGCTGCACTCACAACTACTTATACTCTCTTCCTTTTTGGGCTTTTATAAGTATTTCTTACTATTAAGAATATATATTCTAGAAACTCTAATAAGAAAATTTAACAAGTACTTTAAAATATCCTAAGTAACCTTCTTATAACTTTTAATTATATCCTTAAATATGTTATCTAAAGGCGTAATTAATATATTATTGAAAAGGCCTTTACATAAATAAAAGCAGTAAAATAGCTGTTAAGCTTGATATAACTTTAGGAAGTATTATGTATTAAAATTAACTAGTCTTGGGAACTTGGATGACTGGCTTTAGATTTCTGTAGAACGTGTGTCATAGGTCAAAAATTACCACATGGTTTCTTCTTCATTTTACTGCATTCATAAGGATATGGCTATTATCCGCAGTATTCGTATCATAAATGGTTCCCCACTGCGGTCTTCCATTGGGATCATGCTCACGTTTGGTAGGTGATGCGCTACGTTAGTGCAAGCCGATCAAGCTATGAGAACACCGAAAATATCCAATTACCACCAATTAGAAGTTTCGATAGCTACGCTTCACACCAAGAAAGAGGCCAGCACCGTTACAACGAAAGAGTTGCTTCTCCAAGACTATATCCTAGACCCGAAAACCCATACCAATTAAGAGATGCCTATAATCGACGACCGCTGGCACAGAGCTTCGATACGAATGGGTCTTTGGGATATCACCAAGATTATACCATGCAAGGCCATGTCCCTTCATACGTTTCCGAGCCTACTCGTTATCCAGCTCATGATATGCATCCCTACAGTTCGCAAACTTATGATGATCAAGCCTATGGCTCGCGAAATGACGATACCCGCCCGCTGCATACAAATTCCTATGGTTCAAACCCATATCCTATTCAGTCTCAAGGAAGTTTATCCTACCAGCCTGTTATGAACCCTTCAAGACCAAGGGGCAACACTGTTTAATGGTACTTTTTGAATTGTAGTAATCCCTTGCCAGGATGTGTTCTGCGCTGTCCAACTTGGCGTCAAAGACACCTAGATCGCCTCGAAGGCAACGTGCACTCACCCGAGGTTCGATATTGCATCTTGTGCACAGCACGTGCTTATCCTCCATGCATCTTTTGCCAACGTCATTTGGACCAGCTGCGCCGTCCTTTGACGCCCGAGGACAAACGTAATCTTGGGAAAGAAAGAATCTGTTATAGGTGCGGCACCCAAGAAGCGCTGCTCAATCGCCCGGACTGCCAGACTTGCAGAGACAATCATCAAAGAAGATACAGAGACCGTAAACAGCGAAGAATTGACCAAGGACTCTGCTACATTTGTGGAAAGGTTCATGTTACTCAACCAGGCGATCGTCGCGAAGCATGTAAAGCCAACGCACGAACACGCGAAGTTGAAGTAATCACTTATGAGTTGGAGTATGAAACCTAGAATCAGTTTGAACGAAGGAACAGGCCGGATCCGCCCAGCCTTGAGGCGATCACATGCATATGCTCCTTTGTCGGCATGTCTAGGAAAGGACAGCCATTCTCATTGTAGTAGGCAGTTAGATAGATAAAAGATCAACGAGTGAGAATGGCTCTTTAAACCCACTCTTATTTGCTCCCTTGCTGCGCGTGCCACCACCACAATGGGTCACGCTAAGTCTCCCGCAATACTGTCCAATCAGATGTGCGTTAATAGGCCGCCTGCGATTTTGCAGTGTGGAGAAGCCCCCTTCTTCCCAATCTGTCAGTTAGAAGTAAAGCAACAGCTATAAATTACGGCTGTTTTACATTGCCAATTGTAAAACTGCAACTGCTGAACAAGGAAAACCACAGCCCCAGATAACTTATTTTTGCTCTCATAATGTCCCGAGACGGTAGGTCACTAATGCCACCCCGACTTGGCGTATCAGCCACTGAATCTCGCCAGCTTTTGCCCAACAGGTCAAGGACCGACTGTGCCTCACAGCTGGGCTGCCTTCTACTCACCCGACTGCGTCTTACTGGCAAGAACCTCCTTCGGAAATATCTACTATCCAATCAGCGGATCTGCCTTCTGAGACAGACTTCGCTATCATTGGATCCGGCGTGACTGGCACCAGTGTTGCTCACACCTTGCTCAACCATCCTCGAGCGGCAGGGCGGATCACTATGTTGGAAGCTCGCACCGCTTGTAGTGGTGCTACAGGCCGCAACGGTGGTCATCTTGTTTCCGACATCTGCGATCGCTTTCAAGACCTTGCTGATAGTTTGGGAGCTGAAGAAGCTATCAAAATTTTGCGTTTCTCCGAGGCCAATATTGCAGAGCTTAAAGCAGTAGTTGCTCAGCTGGATGAGTTTGAACAAGACGCTGTGGAACTTCGCGAAGTCAACGCCACTGCCACAATTGGAGACAGAGAAACGTTGGAACACCTCAAAGGCTCATTGGAGCTGATGAAAGCTACCGCTGGTCAAACGAACCTTGCATACGGAGTTATTGAAGATCAAGATGTAATAAAGGTCAGTAGTATTGCGCTACACTACGTACGTGAACTTGTGTTGACATCTCTTGTCCCTCTAGAACAAGTACAAGTATCGAGATGGAATCGCTGTCTCTGAACAAAAGGGTGCTGGGGCTCTTTGGCCATACCGACTTATCACCATCGTTCAAAAGCGTCTTCTGAACGCCCACAAGAGTCGATTCAGCATTGAGACTAATACCCCCGTCCTCTCTATATCCTCTCAAGGAGTCGCTGGCCAAGCCGAGCACATGTACTTACTGCAGACTCCACGAGGTGTCATAAGAGCACGAAAGATCATTCACTGCACGAATGGGTATTCATCACACCTACTGCCTAACCTCACCGGGGTAGTTTATCAGCTCAGGGGCACAGTCTCGGTCCAAGATCCCGGCGACTCGTTTCCTAGACTTGGCCACGAGTTGTCATGGACCAAGGCCCACAAGGGTTATTATGACCCGGAGACAAGAACAGTGACGCCTGGACTCTATTATGCGCAACAGAATGCGAAAACTGGTGAGATTGTTATTGGAGGCGAGAGCCAGGAGGTTGAGAACCTGCTCACGAGTGATGACTCGGAAGTGAGCCCCACTGCAAAAGAGCATATCTCATCCATTATTCCCAAGATATTCATAGATGCTGATAATGCCAGGACGAGGAAAGTTTGGTCTGGTATCATGGGATTTACTCCAGATGGATTGCCTCTGGTAGGCAACTTGGCCCAGAAATCAACTGGGAGAGCGGGCAGTGATGAGTGGATTGCAGCAGGATTCAACGGTCATGGGATGGATAAGTGTTGGTTGAGTGGTCAGGCTGTTGCCAAGATGGCAATTGATGAGGGTGTGCCTTCGTGGCTGCCAGCATCATTTCTCGTCACTGAGGAAAGGCTGGAGTCTCTTACGTTGGAGCGGGCGGTGGAATCAATGGTTGCGGCGTTCCCTAGTGAATGAGAAAGTCTAGCTAGAGTGACGGAATGAATGGCTGTGAATACATTCTTTGAAACTCAAATAGCAGTCGATGCATCATACGTATCAGTGTGAATGTTTGTTGTCCTTCTTGGATATGATCTATGCAAGTAATGCATGTTCTTTATCATGTGCCCTTCTGAAAAGGAAACAAAATGTCCAAAACTATACCTGTTATGGCAGCTAGTCCCGCCGGGATAGCGCAGTGTCTCCCTTGCAGTTGTAGTGTTGCAACACCAGCGGTGATCAGCAGAGATAACGTCAAAGGCTTCAGCCAAACCCAGCCTAGAACCGGCCTATTATCCACTTGCCCATTTGACCAATTTCTTTCCAGTTGCTGACGGTCTGAGCCGGTAGTTTTTTCGTGCCATGATTGGACGCTTGCAAAGAGGCTTGATAAGAACCCCGCATTTCGGTAGTTGGAGAACAGTAGGATAAGGGATGGACGGCTTGTCCAAAACTTGGCATATAACATCGTCGCGTCCCGTAATTCATTGACTAGACTACATGCTACAGCGGCTCGTTCACTATAATCATGCCGGAAAACGCTTTGAACATCGACGCGTTGCCTCCGGGCACGCAGCGCATCAATGACTTACAAGCCACCCATATGATTCTGGCTCCTCAGCCAAGTTCAGACCCCAACCAGCCACTGGTACGGATACGCGATCCACCATTTGAACAAGGCTAATTAATTCATAATAGAACTGGAGCGCTTGGCGAAAAACCCTCCATATGATATTGCTTTCACTTTATTCCATGATGATGTTCGCCATGTAGGTCCTCCAATCGGACCCCGCCTCATCCCCCGACTAATATTCCGTTTTGAAGCCCATGCATGAGCGTGCCATTCTGGCAAAACTTCAACGAAGAGCTCGGCTTAAGTTATGATACTATGAATAACGGCTATGCTGTGAATATGATAGGCTTGGCTATCGGCTGTATCATCTTTGTCCCCATCGCGTTACGAATTGGCCGTCGTCCCGTTTACCTCGCCACCGCTGCCATCATGTTTGCAGCTGGCGCCTGGCAAGCCGAGACGTATACTGCTGGAGACATGTTCGGATGTAATGCCATTGCTGGTGTTGCTGGAGCAGTAAACGAAGCGCTCTTCCAAGTCACAGTCGCAGACCTGTTCTTCGTCCACCAACGTGGTACAATGAATGGTATCTATCTTGGCATGGTCCTTGTTGGGGTAAGAATTCTTCCGAGCTTTAACGCGTAGTCTTGACTAACAAGCATAGAATTATCTAGGACCAGTTTACGGAGGTCAGGTCGCCGTGAAAATGGGCTGGCGCTGGGCATGCTGGTCCTGCACCGTCTTGATAGGCATCATTAGTGTTTTCATGATATTCTTCCTCGAGGAATCCAAGTATATCCCACCGGCCCTGAATGGCCAAGAGGTCCCGACTACCACGTCTTTACCCGACGGAACCCATCTTGGTAAAGTCAGCAGCATCGCCAAACCATCCTCACCAAATGATTCACAGAGCAACGATGAGGCCATGCCTCAGCATTACAGCGATACCATTGAGATAGACCACAGTATTCCCATGAAGTCGTACTGGCAACGACATGCATTCTTGACTTTGGACAAGCACGCCTGTCATCAAAGGCGTACCATCTGGAGAGACATCTATGAACCATTTCAGCTTCTCTGTACTTTCCCAGCTGTCATATTTGCTGCACTGCAATACGGTTGGGCTGTTGCTATGCTCTCCCTCTTGGCCGTCACACAGAGTTCTCTGTACGCCCTCCCCCCGTATAATTTCACACCTGCCGGGCTAGGAAATATGAATCTACCTCCTTTTATTGGCGCGATTTTAGGAGCAATTTTTGGAGGACCGCTCGTGGACTATTTTATTATGCAGATTGCCAAGCGTCGTGGGGGTATTTATGAACCCGAGACTCGACTATGGCTGTTCTTGATACCGGGGTTAAGCATGACTGTTGGAAGCCTCATATATGGCTTGACAATTGCCAAGGTAAGTCAGGTTCAATATGAACATGAATAAGGAGGCTGACAGATATCAGGGAATGCCTTGGATTATTAATGCTATTGGTGCAGGCATTATTGGATTTGCGATCGGAGGTTGCGGCGATATGGCTCTTACATACCTCCAAGACTCTTATCAACTTGTAAGTTCTTCTCGGCTCTAATATCCTTGAGCATCGACTAATGTATCTCTTAAAGATTGTAGGCCCTGCCTTGACTGGCGTTGTGTTCATCCGCAATGCTATTGCAACCGCTCTTGTGTTCGCCGCCACGCCCTGGATGAATGGAATGGGTGTTTATAATATGTTTGTGGTCTTGGGGTGCCTTTCTGCTGTTGTTGCTTTGACATGTATACCTATGACCATTTGGGGTCGGAAGTGCCGTGTTCAGTTGGCAGGCAAGTATGATCACTATGTCATGAAGCAGTATTGACATGAGATATTGGTCATGTGGGATGTTTCAGTATTTAGGCATAGTGTTTTCTATACAGTAGAAACATTTTTAGTAGCTCTCATAGCATTCACATGTAAGGTATCGTTCGACTTGTTCAATCTGAGTATTGAGCATTCTGGTTGGGCATTTCATATTTGCCCGAGTAATGGGAGCCTAGTGGCGATTCAACCTAAGCTCAATCAAGTCAATAATTCCGTGACGCAGAGATGAAAGCTCAGCCACCTCATTTCCCCGCTATCATCTGAAACTCCGGGTCATCGGATCGACTTATTCATGCCAGGATCGGAAAGACCCACGGGTTCCGATTGCGGGGAAAGGCTTATCTCGACAGGATGATAACGAACAGACCGAGGATCGGGTGTCACGCTGGTTTCAATGACTCTCATCAATCGCCAGAGTTAATTACTTCTCGCCTATTCCTGCCCTAAAACAATCTATTATTTAATATGCCTCGCTCTATGTCTCGACGCGCTTGTGACCGCTGTCACAACCTCAAGGAACGCTGTTACTGGGAGCAAGACACCGAAACCAGTTGTGCCCGCTGTCGTCGCTTGGGCTTCCAGTGCCTGAACAAACGTCCATTAAAGAAAGCTGGCCGCCCGCGCTTAGCTGCAAAGCTAGTGCGAGTGTCGATCACAAAAGGTCATCGTGACTCGTCGTCACCAAGTCCTAATGACACCGACCTCACTTGCCTGACCAGTCCAGTTCTCTCCCGCCCTCTATCACCGTTCGATGACCTCTCCACGTTAGAGAAACAGGTGTTTCAGAACTTGCTTCTCAGCGATGCCTCAATGGACCGTTGGCTGGTTGGCCCAAGCTTCAGGGAGAGACATCGCCAGTTACTTGTCTCACACTTTATCGCCTCGCGATACACCTTGCGGGACGCTTTCCTTGCAGTAGCTCTAGCCAGCGAGTGTCAGTCAACTACTGAGTGTTACAAGTATGCTTCATTAGCACTGCAGAAGCTGCGAAACTACAGCGTGAGGACGGAAGAAGGTGTTTCGGAATGCCTGGCCTTGGGAGGATTGATCATATCGTTTACCTACTATTGCTCAGCATCACCCAATTCTGTGCCTATATGTAAACAGACTCTGGGTTTGGTGAGAGAAACATACGAGTTGAGCCATGATTTGAATCCCGACAAGCTGGTCTTCCTGTCCTGTCTCATCCTACCCGAGATCCTCAACTGTTTGATGGCTGGGTCCCTCCCATCTCTGAGGTTTCGGTATTTGCCTGAATTCGACCATCATGTCGATCGTTACGTCGGAATCTTTGCTCCATTGCTCCCACATCTGTACGATATTTGCGAAATCAACAATACTCTATCCCTGGATGATATGGATGATCTCCCCTATAAGCTGGAGGCTCTGGGGGCTCTCGACCGAACTGAGCGACTCGTCAAAGCCTGGAAGCCACACTTATCACGAAGCTTTTCTCAACACTCCTCTGCTGCCGAGGTCTCACAGATACTTTGCCAGGCACAGGTTACAAAGCTGGGAGTTCTGCTCTTAGTACACCGACTGCGTCATCCATTTGGCACCAACAACGAACCAGCGATTGCTGTGGCTACCTCTATCCTGGAACAATTGGACATTATACAAGCTGCCACCAATAAAAGCGTTCTGAACATTACACTACCTTTAATAGCAGCGTGTTTCGAAGTGAGAGATGAGGAACAGAGGGAGACATGGTTCTCAAAGATTCCCAGGCTAGTCGGCCAATCGCCGGGATTTTCAAAATATGTGCAGGGTGTCGTCAAGACGTTCTGGAAAGCACTGGACCATTTTGGAACAATGTCTTGGTATAACATCGAGCATGTACTTTGTCTCTACGAACGAGATGCTTGGCACTCTTTACGGCGCCTGAGATGGGAGAACGAAACCAACAATCCTGATCTATCCTCTCAGAGCCCTGTCGACCAAGGCCGATATAGCCATACATTCCTCGTCCCGCATTGAACTAGTGGCTACTTGGATGGAACATGGTGCCCCCTCAGTCAACTCGGGGTCATCTACCAAAGTTAGAACATTTCCGGAATAAATAGTTGGGGCTATGGACTACTCACAAGGAGGACCAGCTTGTCCAGCCTGTATCTGGAACTCTGCACCTGGAATGGGACTTGCATTTTCAAAAGGAATTACGCAAGCAGGGTACTGTAAAGCTGTCAGTGCTGAACTATTAGCCGGGTTGAGATGACTTGCGTTAAGGACATTCAAGAAACAGGTATAAGGTGGCACCCCATAGTCGTCATGTTTAACCGCCGTGTTCTGGGCAGCTGGCCCAATGACAGCATCAAGACCACGGGTTTCCCATACTTTGCGCCATCCTTCTAGCGCAGCTGCTTTCTTGGCGTTGAGGAACGACAGCCTTTCCAACGGGCTCAACATCGTCATGTCAGGGAGGTGGATCTTCGCAACTCGCTTGAACTCGGAATCGATACGATCTCGAGATGGAATGCGTGGTTCTCCTGAATCGGACACAATACGGCTTCCAGTCGAGTCTAGTCCAAAGAACCCCCATGCAATCTCGGTCAGTTCCGCAATTTTGCATTCCTCAGCAGCCAACTCCATGACAACGTGTCCTGCAGCTCTCAGTTTCTTAACAGCTTGCGAAACGGCATTTCGGACTGGTGGATGAAGGGGATAAGAGGGGTCTTCTGGGAGGACACCCAGCTTCAATTTGCGCCCCAACAAGCTAGGCGTCTCTCTCCAAGGAACATCTATTGCTGTTGAGTCCAACCTGGCCGGACGGCTGTCGAGAATCAACTTTGTTAAAGTCACCATGCTCTCCATGTCCTTAGATAATGGACCAGCGCACGCTAGAACAAATTTGAGACCAGGATCACTGCAGCCCTTTTGCCCTCCATAAGGAATTCGTC
This sequence comes from Fusarium odoratissimum NRRL 54006, assembly GCF_000260195.1. Lineage (NCBI taxonomy): Eukaryota > Fungi > Ascomycota > Sordariomycetes > Hypocreales > Nectriaceae > Fusarium > Fusarium odoratissimum. Next base: position 236,231 of record NW_022158688.1, on the reverse strand, counting down.
CGGCTGTTGGTTTGAAGCCGTATGTCCCGCAGCAAAGAGCAGGAATACGGATGGAACCTAGAATTTTATGTGAACAAAGTCTGCTAATAGCAAATGGATGAAGGGAACGACATACCGGCTATATCAGTTCCAATTCCAATGGGAGATCCCCGAAAAGCGACCAATGCGCCCTCACCACCACTCGAACCTCCTGCGCCAAGAGCAGTGTTCCATGGGTTCAGAACACGGCCGAATATGTTGTTATGGGAGTCAGCTGTCTGTACATTCTATTAGCATCCGAAAAGAATCCTCCAAGGGCTGTTTGGGATTTGCTTGCCATCATGGTTTGCGGAACATTAGTTTTGACAAACGGAACTGCTCCGAGCGAAATAAGAATCTCCACAAGAGGGGAATTGGTCTTGGAATAATCATCGAGATAGGCAACCAGACCGATGGTAGCTTGAGTACCAGACACCTGGAGGCTGTCTTTGAGGCTGATAGGGAGGCCATGAAGAGGCCCAGCGAGCTTCCCACTTTCTCGTAGCTCATCCAAATGCCGAGCACGCGATTCTGCTTCGTCAAAGAAGGTTTCAGTGAGGCAGTTGGTCTATTTTAACGTCAGCATGAACTTCGCACCAAGCCGATGGTGATAAAAAACCAGCTGTTGAGCAATTGCTGCTCTCTTAGAGAACGCAGTAACAACCTGGACAGCCGTGAAAGCCCCAGCGGCCAGCTTCTCTATGAGCTGCATGGTGGTAAATGATTCAGTGATGTCAAGCTCGATCTCACTCAAAATTCCAGAACGACGTGGAATATCAAGGGAAATAAGATTGTTCTTATTTGATTCGAGTGGTACCTTGAGTCCGTCCATAATATGAGAGGGGAGCAGCCATGCACTCGGAATGGCTTTGGCCGAACGACTCCGCTTCTCCTCGGCCCGCGTCTCCCATGTTGGGAGGGACTGAGTAGAGTCAGGGAAAGAGTCAGGCATAGTTAAGATGTTTGAAGATTATATTGTCGTGGAAGGTTGATTGTATAGGATAGCTAATTGAAGTAAATTCGATCTGGCGTGATCTGACTGACTATAAATACATGGGTGGTATTCTAGCGGGCACTCTCAGTCGAGATGTTCCGGCCTAGCCCCTCATATCACATAAAAGGAGAGCCAATAGAATAGCCAAGAATTCACCGGTTGAGGGCCCCGGTATGAGTGGGGATGTTCTGCATGGTGTGATACCGGACTGTGCCTTTCCTAAAGGCTACAAAAGCTAACTGAACCTTACCTAAGTTTATACATAAATTAGGTATTCGTTAACAAATATTAGTCTACAAGCATTACAGCGTCTAAAGAGATGGTCTACCCGAGAAGCCGGGTTCTTGAAAGAGCTGGAGCTTTCTAAGTTTGTCAAGCAGCTCTTTTGTTCAAGAATTGTTGTAATTATTCGTTGATAGTTCTCGCCTCGCAAGAATATGAGTCCGTCATTACACTCAGATTTAGCTCTTTCTCCAGATATACCCAGTGGACAGAGCTCCAAATCTGCCCTGGTCTAATAACCTGACCCTGAAATTCAGAGACTCGCTAACCACTTCGTCAGACGCGAGGTAAATCAGAGTTACCAGTTTATGCGTCACTGTGAATAGATTCTAAGTAAAGTCGCATTTCGTTCCCTCGTCTGTGATTATCTTAGGCTATCCAAATCACTGGCTCCCATTGCAAGCCAATCACTACTACAAGCCGGGAATTTTCCAGGAAACATTCACAATGGAACACCCTGCCGTGACCTCCTGGCTACACGACCGTTGCATCGACGCTAGCTATGCGGACTCTCGTGGGGAAACGTTTCTTCACCAAGCAGTCACAGAGAACGTGGCGTGTGTTCAACGCCTCATCGACCTCGGCGTTAAGCCAGATTCCGCCGACAAAACCGGCTGGTCAGTTCTTCACGAGGCCCTCAGTGGACCTGGCCATACTCCCATCGTCAAGCTTCTTATCGATCGTGGAGCAAAAGGCGACACGAAGACTCACTCGGGTTTGTCCATTCTGCATACAGCTGTTAGTGCGGGGCAGATGGCTCACGTCTCGTTGCGAATGAAGCTGAAGAGAGTATTAGAGCAAAGATCGACCCTGAGATGACCGTCGTTGGCGGTATTAAGTGCATTAATCGCTGCATCAAACTCCCACTGACTTGAGAAGTTGGTACTGCGATTCTTCTTAAGGCCTCCTAAGATGTCGGTCGGGAACGATGTGTATGTCTCCGGGGGGTTCTTGAGAGCTTAGAGGGTAGACTGCCACTGGATATACTTGGTGAGCTTATCGATGAAGCTCGCAGCAAGTTCGGGATAGAAAGGCATCGACTCGAGACAGTCCTTGGCAAGTTGGGCTAGGGATTAGGGATTATTGTGGTTGTTTAAAAGATGAACTCTCTGGTTGTAGATATTTTGGATAACTCAATGAGCGTTTAGAACAAGCTATAAATATGTTTACCAGCTGGAGAATGTAGACAAGCTCAAGAACCTTGAATCTACGGAATCGCTCTGCGGCAAGGTCCAAGGACGACAAATTGCTGTATGCCTCGTGCGATCATCATATCCACATAAGCCAACTCCTTCATTATGGAGTTAATTGGACGAGTTTTCGGGTTGGTCACTATCTTCGAGTATGATTGACGGAGAATCTGGAGTGGACTTAGCCCAAGGAGACGGAACCTTGGTCAGGCAAGCTCCTATACCCTTGAAAACTATGTGATTGGTCTTTTGGCGACCTCTTTAGGTCTGAACTAACATGCTATTGATGGAAATCACTAAAGCTCTTCCGCGCTTGTGATGAGATCGTAAGTTGAAACCTCCACGAATCCCTCGAAGTTAAATCTCTTCTAACTGGATTGCCGCTATAGAGACCCCTTGAAGCCAAGTGTGAAATTGAACACTCATGTCTGTCAATGCCAGATCCAATATCCCATCAAGACGTTCTACATTAACACGGAAGCTCTGTCTAAGTTTGGAACAAGCGGAGGAAGCATGCCGTAGCTGCGTACATCTACAGTGCGTAACCTACAACATTGGGGGCTATGCAGCCCAAAGGCTTTGACCCTTGTATCCTTGCAATCTTATGGCAGTCTGATGCCCGATAAAGTTATGTATGGGGATAGATACACTAGGCTGAATCTCGTAAGAAGCAAGTGAATAAGCCTGGCGGCGAAACGAGTCCGTCTTATATTTACTACGTATATAATGATTGGCTACTAACGCTAGACCCATAAAGGTCAACAGTGTTCTCGAACGAAGGATTGTCCGGCCAAAATTCGCCGGTAAGCGATTGCGATTCGATCGGCATTTTTGTAAAGCTGTCATCACAGATCGCCACCATACTATGACTACCTCAGGCACCAAGGAAAGTGCTTACTTAAAGCATAGACTTTATTCATAGTAGACTAGACTAACCTCTATCCTAAGTTTCAGAATAACAGGCCCACCAATTCGTCAACAGTATGTCTCACCCTGAACGTCTGTCCGACCATGAATCTCGAATCATCGGTGCCCTGCTCGGCGTTCATGTTGGCGACTCGCTTGGTGCTACCCTCGAATTCGCCCCACATGACCTAATTGCAAGCGATTATCCAGGTGGTCTTCGAGACCTTATTGGTCGAGGGCTTCTCTCGTGGTCTGCTGGACAGGCGACTGACGATACCGACATGACCCGCGCGGTATTGCTAGCTTATCGAGACTTCCAGCCAGGAGACGATATTGCTCGTCTCTCGGCAGAGAACTTCCTAAAATGGGAGGACGGTGACTGGCCAGGTAGAGAGCTTGGGAGACGCCCAAAAGATATCGGGGAGGCGGTAGCAGATGGCCTAGAAAAGTATCGAGAGACACGAGACCCTGACCATGCAGGAGCTGGTAGGGGGAGGGCCGGTAACGGCAGTTTAATGCGCTGCATCCCTACTGGCCTTCTCCAGACTGATCCGGAGACGCTCATCGTCGAAAGCGAGCGCATCAGCCGCGTAACGCATGACGATAAGAAATGCACCGTCTCTTGCGCCGCCTACAACACGATTGTCTCCCAGTTGATTAACGGGAGCAGCGCCGCAAATGCCATCGCCGCCGGGCAACATGTTGCAATTGCACTCAAATCTGCCCAGGTAAACCGAGCTATCGAATTGGGAAAAGAACTTAGTATAGCCACTATGGCCAAGAAGGGTGCCTCGCCGAAGCTGAAAGACGATGGTGGTGGCTTTGTTCTTGATTCCTTAAGCATTGGCATTGCGGCATTGCTGGACAGGCGTGGGCTGGAGGATGTTCTGGTTGATGTCGTGCGTATCGGTGGCGACACGGATACAAATGCTGCGATTTCGGGCGGTTTGCTCGGTGGGAGGGACGGCGAGGATGGAATTCCATTGCGTTGGAGAACAAAGCTACAGTATGGAGAGGAGTTTAAAAGCATCGCCCTGGGCTTGTTCCGTAGATCATTGTGAGCTAGGAGTGGTATCGTCAAGCCGAAGGGATACACTGTTGAGCCTGGGCCAGTCTTGCGTTCCTTACACTTGGAATCTCTCATCATTGAATAAACACAACCCATCCACAAGCTAGCTCTCGCCCGCATTCGCCCCACCCTGCATGGAGGACTTTTGTAAAGCATCCTTGGATAGTTGCGTGACTCAGAGGCTGACTTGCAAACTTAAAAAAAGAAATATATAATATAGCAGGATTTAGTTTAACCTTTATATACTAGGTGTCTTTCTTAGGCAGTTCTCTGGCTAATTTGCCAAAAAGAAAACCACAACTCAGTTATAATTAGAAAGACTGCAAATATAAAGCTGCTATTATATAGGAATACTTATATTATTATTATTGTCGGGGATCTTGGTAGATATAACAAAACCTATGCTGATTAGCTTATGTTGTTTGTTCTTAGGCAGTATCTATGCCACTATAGAATGTGTCTTAAGACTGTACTGGGGAAAAGGTAAGCGGGGAAAAGGAAAAATAGTGCTATGATTGGAATATGTATAAATTGTAGGCAGAGTAAACTAATTATCTACCTATAAGTAGGATATGCTATAGTTGTGGTAAGATATTCACGAGAAAGGATAATTTGAAATGGTATATAGATGAGAATTATAAAGGCCAGAAGCTAGGGGGGGCTACTGCCTGATTTATTGTTCCTATGTATAGAAAATTAACAGCTCTGTCCCTACCGTGCTCTCTTGGCACATCCATACGCGCAATAAACCTAGGATCGGGGTTTAAGGGCCTGTTATTGTGCTTATCTCAAAAGTCAAAGGTCGAGAGACTGTATAAACAAATTAGAAGATCTATTAACTTAGTGCACTGTCTCAATCTGCTCAACCAAATAATATTTGTCTTGCATTTCAGATGTAAAATCCTTGAGTTAATATTCATCGAGGATCTTTTCTCTTCCAATTATCTCCAAATACTTTCTACCAAGTTTCTTATGGCTAAAAAAGTAATCAACGCTAAACTTACTTTTTTATGAGGCATATTTCCCGAGAGTTAATGCTATAAATGCATATTAAACATTCCTGATATTGTAATCCAAATGTCATTACCCATAACCTCTGTAAACCCACGTTGCACGCCAAATAAAGCAGTATTCTTTTTTATCTGGTTGATCATATGTGGAATATGCCCTCTAGAGTAACTTATGATTACTTCCAGCTTAGGGTGACCGTCAAATCTTTTGCTGGACAGTAGGCGCAGGCCTGTGGTCACGGTGCTGGCATGCTATCAGATCGCATTACTCTTCCATATCCCTTTGGGTCAGTGGGATACAATTAACGCCTAGAAGACCTTTGGCCTCAGCATCAGCTTCCCGTGACATGTTCTCCTTCTCTATAGTCGTCTTTCTCGCCAGACCATTCAACTCGTAAACCAAGACAGCCCTTGTAGATAAAGCCGCGAAGACAAAGGTGTAGATAACCGGCAAAGAGTCTGCCAAAGGGATAAGAACAATGCTACCGATGAGAACAGTGCCAAGAATGATATGAAGACCTCCAATCACTCTGACAGCAGTCCCAAGAAGGTTCTGTTGGAACCGCCTATTGTCTCGACGCCTGATTGTAAGGTTTCGGCCTTGGCCACAAGGAGTCAGCTCGCCAACGATAAAGCTAACAAGATTGCTTCTTGATGTCGTCCGGCGGAAGGTCAAGGCGAAGACGCCAAAGCTTAGCAGGTAGATTGGTATGTTCAGAAAGGCCCAACCAAACAGTATAGATGTCTCTGGCAAGCCGTAAATGTAGACGACCATCGGGGCAAGGGATATAGCTTGATACGTGAACCTATAGACTTCCCAGAACAAGTTTCCCGTCGCGGCTAACCCGATGCCATATTCAACAAGAGACACAAGAACCTTTGCAGCGAAGGAGCGTCCATCTAAAATGCGTAGGGGTACAAGGGGCTCGTTGTTGTTAGAGGCTTTCTCCAATATGGCCTCGTACTCAAACTCGTTAGGGTTTGGTGACATTAGTCCAAAGCCTAGGAGCATGGCAAGGATTGGTCTGCGGGTGCTCAAGAGGCTTATCTCAGCCATGCTAGGTCCAAACTGTACCAGACCTCCAGGAAGAAGCGCCAGCAGGATAGCTGTGACGGCCATGTTTGCTTTGTTGACCTCTCCATAGACATTGAGAATACAGTTCATCAAGTCGCTTGAGTAGACGTGAGCACCACCTTCTTCCCTTAGGTTCTCATCGAAATAGGCCTCGAACTCTTTAGGGCAATCTTCCTTCATCCAATGTTCTTTGGAGTATTTTTCTATTGTGGGAAACCATGACCGGAACTGGGAGCGAGACCGGTCGAGAACCGCGGAGACGGTAGATATGTACAGCCCATGAGCTGCCAGAAGGCATATCACCCGCGAGAGACGCATTGTATAGTAGATTGGCGAAGGTCGTTATGTAGTTATAAAATGCCAAATTATTGGTCCAAGGACGAGAGAAATGTTGTGTGCGAGAAAGCGGGGTCCTCGCCCAGAGAAATAGCAGAAATAGTCAGCGCTTTTAAAGTCCTGTCCTAGCCAGTGCGGTAATTATTGAGTAAGAGCTGAAAACAGCCTGCACCACATGCTCACCTTCTTCCAATTAAGAGGGCCAATGTTGCTGCTAGACCCAGTTGACGCAGGGGTCTGAATTCTGAAAGACAGGGGGCAACTTGGGGGCCGAAAATGTGAGCAATAAGGATTGAGCACCAGCGGCTACAGCACCCGTTTCGCTAGAAGCTTGTCACATCGGATCAGGTAAGGGGCACGAACCGATTAGTGGTCGTAAAAAACCTGTTAAAATGGATGTTATCTATAGCCCTTGTGTTCTCTGCCCAAAGTCAGCCGAGTGCGCATCGCCATATTCGAGATTAAGTCATCACGTGCAAGTTACTGCAGTCACCTTTGTTGCGTCATGATGGAAAAGAAAACATTTAAGTATTATCATATTAACTCAATCCTAACACCACTCCCCCAAGTTATCCCAGCTAGCAAGAAATGTGGCCTAATAAACACCGATTATACCAAGCGCTATAAATCCCATTGGCTCTATGCCAATACTCTTCCAAGCATCGTATATTGCCATTCCAAACCTGCCGATATGCAAGCGAATATGCATGCGAATACACCAGAACGATAACAGACACTCAGTTATCCGTCTCATAAGAAGATCGGGGAGTTGATGAGGTCGACTGGACTGTCTTTTCGACAGTGCGAGGAGAAAGTGATGATGGTTGAGGATAGTAGGCATTGACTACGGCATTCACAGACTGGTGATGCTCTTTGGCATAACAAACGACAGCGGCGCAGATCTTCCGAGCGTTGTTCTTGGTAGACTCCATTGTGATATTGAGTTGAGGTAGTAGAAGTGGGGTAGCTGGCAGTAGAAAAGATTAGATTTTAAGAATACTTAGATATATCTTTTAAGGCTCATTTATAAATTTAAAAGAAAATTAAGTTTAAATAATAAAAAGAAGTTATTTTTATCTTATATAAAGTTAAAAGTAATTATAATTCCTTAAAGAATACTTTAATTAAAGGTTTATTAATAGTAATTAAAATAAATTCAAGGTTTTTTCTCAAGTTATAATTTTAAGAAATCCCCTTTAAATCTTATATATAAAAGGAAGCCTAAAAAATGAAATAGCCTTATTTAAATGGAAATTAATTACTTAAAAGCCTTCCCAAATTCGACTACTGAAGCTGTTCCGCGGTTCCAGGCTCGAGACACTCAGCGGATGTCTTTCCGTGGTCGATTGGAGTCACGCCAAGTCTATAGGATATTCTGCCTTATCTTATACTTAGGCAAATCACAACGGAGATACATCACTTTCAAAGCGCATATTTCTAGGTGAAGGCGAAGATACGAGAGTCCTCCCTATCACATTCAATTGTAACCGAGCTTTACGAAGCCTGCGCCAGAAAGATAACTTAATATTACTATAGGTCGATTCTATTTGCATTGATCAGTTATCTCCTTCTGAATAATCTCATCAGGTCGGGTTAATAAGAACTATATACTCTAATGCAGCATATATTCATACTTATATAGGGGAAGAAGAGCATAGAGTAGATGGCTCAAGCACAACGGCCATAACTCTATTAAAACATCTTTAAACGACAGATACCCCCGATATATTATCCTTAAGTGAGCCCGCCAATCTTGCCATTCTTAACAAGCTCTTTTCGAGGTCTTGCTTTGCCCAAGTATAGATCGTCCAAGAGCTTCTTCTTGCATAGTCTATCACGCTTCATTGCAGGCTGTTATCACTTAAAATATCTAATGAGTTAATCTCTCAGCTTTATTTACAAGGGGTCGAGTTTCCTCAATAGGTGCGATTTGTTGGTAAAATGAAATAATAATTGCCACGAGTACCTGTAGACTTAAGGGAATTACTTGCTGTGACTGGTATCTGCGGAATAACAGATCCGCGTGACAAGGTTTTTGGCTTACTAGGACTTATTAATGATATCCAAGCTTTGGACTTGACTCCTGATTACGAGCTAATGACCCGCGAGGTTTATATCGGTGTTGCTGTATACCTGATGAAAATACATCATTGTTGCGATCTCACCCAGCACGCAAACCCCTACTGGTAGTATAGTTCACAACTCGTAACTCGTGAACTCTTATGGTATCCCATCATGGGTCCCTACTTGGGATACTCACATACCGTATTTCTAGGTGGAAAAGCCATGCATCTAGTGCTGAACTCGTCAAAGTCCCTATATTCTGTTAGCGAAGTAATCATGTGTAATTAGACGAATTTACTTGCGCTTTTAGGATGGGCAGGAACTCAATGAGTACCTCATGAGTATCTCTCAACGATTCTGAACAGCAGGCTAGCGCAAGGTCCATTTACAGTGGGATGCCTCTCGCCTCCAACGAAGCAATACTGCCATCGATTGGAAGGAACTCACGCCGCTCGCCATGCGTTTGCATAAGCTGTGCGCTTAGCCTTTTCGCCAGAGTACAGAGGTCGGGACCAAGTGGGATGTCTACCGCAGGCGTCTTGGAACCATTGGAAACCCAGTGATTGAAAAATGACTCGGAAATTTTCTCAAGCTCCTCTGCTTGTGTCAAGAGCTGCTGACATACCGAGTATATCCTGCTGATACTGGAAATGCGAGATGCCCCTAAATCACATGCAAGTTCAGTGACTGTAGCGAGGAACTCTTTCACTCCACAACAGGCCCGGTGGAAATCGCGAGGGTTTGTAGCGGGATCGGTGGTCGTGGTCATGGTATCCTCCTGCCTGCCCAGAACTGACTCGGAGGTCGATAGGCTGGGCAACTGTCCCTTGGATGTTGATGATTCGGTTTCCATGTTCCCAGAGTTTTGTCGTATCTCCCAATCAGTGGTTGTGGTTTCAGAGGGGAGAAACCGGGATCCCAGGCCCTGTTCGGTGGTTGCATAGGGCTCATGCAGTGGTAGGTGTATGAATGGTGACGTGGGTTGCGATAAGTCGTCGCTATCGTCGAACGAAATAATAAGTGGAACGCGTTCGACCTCGACCCAGTCGCTGTCACTGTCACTGGAATTTTCACGTCGTCCAGACATTTTGGTGGCTGTAGAACAGACTTGTGGTACACCGTACGGTGAATTTTAAGACAACTTCATGGAATATGACATAAAAGGTGCTGATGCTGGTGCTGCCTTGGAGCCTGGTTTAGACAGACGTTACATTATCAAAGCATGCTTCTGGCTTTGATTCTATCCATAAACAAGAGTGATACCTAGGCCAGCCTTAGGAAAGAGTTTTAACCAGTAAGCACTAATCTCATATGAACAAGAACGCCGGAAGCCTACTCATATATTACGGCCTCAGGCCCTGTATGGATGTACGTGTGCTAGATCCTCACAAACTCTAATTTACAGTCCCCAAGGGAAGTACAGGGTTGACAGGGCTGTGAGTCAACTACCGTCGAATAGACCCGATCACTGACAGGATCCTGGCCCAAGGTGGAGACTGTTGCCATGACGCGCCAGTCTGCTAACCCATGGAATTCTCCCCTTGTGGACACCCGTCAAAGTAGTGCAACGCGTCGATTGCGTAACCCAAGCCAGATTCAAGGATGATTTAGACTAAACGTCTAACGACGCCATACCTCTCAACCAGTGCACTGTGAATCCTCAAGAACCCTGGAAAATGGCGGCGGCTGTTGCTTAGAACCACGCCACGTTCAAGACAAGCTACTTAAAGCTAATCCTAACCTCTATCATGTACTAACAGAATATACGAAACCTCTCACTCTTCCATAACGATTTTTAAGCTCAACAAGCTTATCAATCCAAAGTTCACACTTCTCGGCATACGCCTTCTCGAGGGCTTCATCTATATCCGCCCCTGCGTTAGCCAACACCTCAGCACCGCTCCAGTGACACAATCGGATAGCAAGCATCAACGCAGAATCACCTCCCAAGTCGTAAGCATCCAGTACCGCTCTGTCATCGCCACTACACAGAAACCTTAGCTTTTCGGGGTTCATTGCACGAACTGCTTGGTGCAGAACTGTATCACCGTATGCATTCCTGGCTATATCGTCCACCACAGAAGATTCGGTATCCGTTGATAAAACTTCGTGGAGGGTCTTCTCAATCTTCTTCTGTCGTAATTTTCGGGATGTGAATAGTGCCTTTCTCTGATTGTACAAGTCATCAGGGTATGCAGCCAAGACTTTTGCAACCAAGCCTTCGTCTCCAGCTTTGGCTGCTGCAATGATATCTTGGGGTTGATAGTCCACTTGGCGCTCGCTTAGAATAGTCTTTATCCCTGTCAGATTGGCGACTGTTGCAACTGCGAATGGTGTTTCTCCTGTGTCGCGATGCTGTACGCTCAACTGTGCCCCGTGCTCGAGAAGCACCTTTACCATCTTTTCATCTTCCTCCCGCACAGCTGTATGCAGAGGTGTCTCGCCTGACGAACTTGTTCTGGAGATATCAGTCATGGATTTGATTAGTAACATGGCAGCCTGGTCAGATTGCTTCCGAATAGCATTGCACAACGCGTCGGTAAAAGCTGTCAGCCGTCTACTTTGACACTCATCGATATTCTTCTTAACCAGCAACTCGGCAGCCTTGTCAGCTTCCACAAGCTTGGCCAAGCTTGTCATGTCGGAGAGCTCAATGGCCTGTATGAGGGGTGTCCCACAGCTTGTACCTGGCGTGGCCAGAAACTCAACCAGAGTCTCTGGTGCAGTCTGAAGAATGTTGTCGAGAAGACATTGCAAAATCTGATATTTCCGATACCCCACAGCCACGGTGATTGGAGTATCATCTCTCGAGGCTGGAGCAGCCAGCACAGCGTTGTTCTCTAACGCCCATTTCAAGAACACAGCGTCGTCTCTACCAGCTGCTATATGGCAAACACTGCGGTCAGATCTATCATGGCTATTGATATCAGCGCCCTTGTCGAGAAGCAGATTCAGGATTGAGAGAATCTCGGCATCGATGTCATTGCCTTGTGTTGGAGCAACGTCAACGAGATTGTGAAGGGCACTGGATAATATCGCTTTGCCAAATGGCAGACTGTCAATCATGAAGGTAGTAGCGGGCCAGTTGAAGTGGTTGATTGCCACATGCAACAGGGTTCGCCCTTCTTTGTCAACATAAGAGGTATTGGCTCCTCCATCAATGAGACGATGCATTAAGCGTAAGTCATGGTCATATAAGCGTAAGTCATGGGCATATCCGACCTGTATAGCGAGGTGAAGTATGTTATCTGGAAGCGTGGTAGTTTGAATAGGCCAGGTATCCAGTACCATATGTGCAATTTCAAGCGTCAATCTGTCGCCGGACAATGCCTCTGGTAGAAGCTGCTTGTGTGCAAAGGCAGTGCCCAGTCTTTGCTTCAATACATCCATAAACACTCCGCCCTTCTCGAGACAATCAGGCAGAACAGCCAGTATGCTCTTTGCCGTTGAGACTGGAATGAGCTTCTTGAAGATGGTTGTTTCAGTTTGCACCATCGATGCTTTGAGGCACTCGCCATCCTCCTCTAGCAAGCCTAATTCTTTTCGACCGTAGGTTTCGGCATGTCGGAGGAGCAATTCAACCCCAGCCTTGTAATTGATCGAAACTGCCAGAAGTAATGGAGACGAGACTGTTGCTGTATGGTGGGATTCAGATGATGATTCCTGTGCCCAGTCACTTGATCTTCCACTCGGGCCTCCTCTAGTTGCCGCAGCGGACCGCCTGGGCCGGTATGCTCCACCATATTTCCCTGTCATCTCAGTATCAGGTTCATCCTCTCTTTCTTCGGGCTCTTCTCTGTATTCTGGGAATGGTAATTTCGGAACATTAGATACCAGTAACTCTGTGGCGCAGTCCACATTCTTTTGCTTGATAGCAGCATGTAGAGGCGTCCATCCGTTCTTATCACCAACCTCTATACAGTTCGGATTTGACAATAGAAGTTTGACGACATCCAAATGGCCCCTATCAACAGCGTAGAGTAGAGGGCTCCAACCACGATTATCAGGCTTGTTTATGGCTCTTGGAGTAAATGCGAGCATCAGACATTTCAACCACGTCGCACTTCCAGTTTGTGCTGCAAGGTGGAGCGGCCCGCGCCCATCTGGCATGGTTGTATGCCGGCTCGCCATCTCTGCGAGCTGTGTTGCGAGACCATCCCAGTTGTTCTCAATGGCGATGAAGAGGGGTGTGCGTCCGTCTTCCTCGCAGTGGTTCACATTTGCGCCAGCTGAAATAAGCTTAGCGACAGCTTCTTCGTTTGCACACTCAATAGCTAGATGCAGAGGGGTTCTGCCTCTTTCATCTGTTGAGTCGATAAGATCAAGTTCCAGAAGAAGATCGATCACCGAGTTTTGATCGTTCTCGATAGCCATATGTAGCGGCGTCCTGCTCCCCACTTTGGCTTTCGATATCTGCCAAGTCGCTTTGCTGAGATGGCTATCTTCCAAAAGGATTCTTGCCAGACTTGGCAGCCCATGGGCAGCAGCGACGTGCAGTGGTGTGATTCCCGGAGGATACTTGTAGTATCCGTGAAGATAGCGTGCTTTGCGTACCCAGAACTTGAAGTAGTTCGAACTAGGCTCGAAGAACGGAAGTAGAACAGAGGTCCAGATATCTTTAAGCTCGGCATCTGAGAGTTTCGAAGCATAAGCTGGCCAATTACTAACAGCATGCTGGAGGAATGGCGTATTTGTGAACACTTCTGGGCTGATGTACAGATCGTCATCTTCAAGTGCAGCCTCTACCTCTTCGGCAATGCCACCAGCTGAAATGTTCTCGATGGTCAGATACCGAATGCAAGCCGCGAGAAGCTCTATATTACCATCAGACGCATCCAGATATAGCTCATTCTCCCTCGTTCCCTCTAGTCTCGGTGATTGAAGAAACTGGTAAACAGAGTAGTGTGCCAGATCGATCTTTGAGGTTGCCTGAGACTCTCGAATCAAGCTCCCACAAAGCTCAAAGACGTAGCTCTTTTCGCGCAGTGAGCTTCCTCTGACATCATCTAGAGTCTTTGTGTCTAACGTGACGGCAATCCCTTCGACCAATTCTGATAGATCGAATGGTCTGTTAGAAAACATGACAAACTGTAGGATACGCTTGGCAAGCCTTTTCTCTTCTTCGTCCTCGAGCATTTGGAAGGCCTGCTCGAATGTCTTCTCAAGATTGCGGGGTAGTGCTTGGACAAGCTTTGGGCTGAGAACTGTTCGGACGCGGGAGAGATGATCGATCTGGCAGATGACCCAGATGAACCTATAGATGATGATTATCAGCCAGTAATAGTAAGACTTTGTGATTACCTACATTCCATCAGCACGGATGATCAGCTCTTTGATGACCTCCTCGACTTCACTTCCTCGGAATCGACGCTTGCTGAGCTTCTTGCGGACCAAGCTCTCGATGTCGGATGCAACATCCTTCGATGTGATTGTGACTCTGAAACAGGACGAAAAAGCATCATCCAGGCCCATTCCAGCTCTGCTTGCTATGAGAACCTTGAACTCGGTATCTGCCTCGGGTAGAGTCTCCAAGAAGTCCAAGATCTCCCAGTAGCCACTCATTTCGTCCAAGCCATCGATGACAAGGAGAACTCTCTCGGAGTAATTAGAGAGATCAGTGAATAGAGCCTGCAGGTCTTGGAGGCTTGGGTGAGCCGATCGCTTGCGATGTTTTTCGTAGACATTATTCGCAACTTCTAAGACGGCGCTTGGGTGGGAAGATTGTTTGAGAAGCTGGCCTATGAGCGACCCGACGAGATTCGTAGGTGAAAGACTGGATGGGTTGGTGAAGCGACAGTAGTGGTAAACTACAGCATTACTTCCAGACTCAAGCGTAGACTCTTGAAGCGATTCGATAACCTTGGATCTATAGACTTGTTAAACATATTGTATTATAGGGTCTTGAATGCAGAAACTCACATAACCACCGACTTTCCTGAACCCTCTAAGAGAATATTTAGCACTAGCAGCACGTAGGTAAATGCACTTACGTGTTCCGTTCAGGCATAATAATGCTGAACCTGGACAGGATAACCACTTGTTGAATTCTTCCCTCTTCAAAATCCACTCAGCCGATGACGTATCTCGTTGCTTGCATAGATCATCGTGTTCATCTTCTGTTGGTGTGCCAAGCCATTTGATGATCTTTTCTTGTTGCTGAACTGCACAGTATCATTTGAGCGCCAGTTTCGCGAGCAGGAGATAAGTACTTACTTTGACCAGCATCTACCAACTTACCAACTGCCTTCTCAACGCCCTTCTGAGTTTCGTCTAATGACTTCAACTGAGTCACAATCCCTTCCATCTGGATCTGGAGGGTTTCGGATTGAGAGCTAGTTCCATATCAGTATTTCTTCTCTCCTGGGTGGACCAAGAAAGTATTTACCTTTGCTCAAGCTGAAAGCATAGGACAAAGAACATCTTGTACTGCTCAATACGTCGAAGTAACTTCACGGCCTGCTCCTCCCGTCCACCAGCTTTGATCAACATCTCAATGCGATTTGACTTTGAAAGCTTGGCTAATAACTCATCGATAAGCTTTATCGTAAGCTTGCTGTCTTCAATGGTGTTGTGAACAGCCTCCAAATCGACATCGAGAGAGTGAAAGGACTCTAGGTGTGCCTTTACACCCAGCAAGATGCCCGAGAAGTTGGCTGTCTCATTAACCAGCGTTTTTGTGTCGCTCGTATCCTCATTCAACTTGGAGTTCAATTTGTAACCGGCTGATATAACAGCACCCGCGAGGCTCACCAGGCCAGCAATACTGGCAGCGAGCGATAACGGATCCATGATTGCGCTGTGAAAGAAAGATTGAAGAATTGTGTTGAAGCTTGTGAGGGGAATTCAGCCGCACGATAATTCAGTAAGCTCAGTAAGCAGAGTGGTACGAGCCCACATAACTGCAGAGCTTCTTACTGGTTTAGGAAATGCAGCCCGTCTTATCACATAGACTAGTTAGCCCCTTCAACCACATTGGTCAAGTAACGATGGGATTCCGTATGAAAACGGAAAGCGACCCCAGACCCACGCGACATTCTTCATCTTAAATTCGGCACCTCAACCAAGCAGGACATAGTGACTTCGTTGAGTCCATTCACCATAGGGAATAAACAGTAACATATTACACAGAGGCAATCCTCCTTACTATTAATGTTACCAGAGTATGTAGAACCGATTTATCATCTGAGTTTTTATTATAGATTACTGGATCATGAGCTATCTATCTCTTTCCTCTTGCGACCAGCTTAGGCAGTAAAGTTGCGATGAGCAAGCTCATAAACAAAACCAGCAGTAACCTTAGCATGTTGAATGACGTGACCAAAGTCAATATGTGCAATAGTATCGTTAGGAGTGTGGATGTAAGGGTTGTGGTTTCCGAAAGGCGTTTCGAAGAGGAATGACGAGGGGAAGCCGTTGCGATTAGCCGAGGCGTGGTCAGAGCAAGCATAACCGCAGGTAGACTCCTCATAGGGGATATCCGCGTATTCCTCAATAAGGAGCTTAAGGAAGTCATTTTGTGTAGGGCTGGTATTGTCGGTGATGAGACCGAAACGCTCGACTCCGTCACGGCCCTTGTAGCCAACCATATCCTGGTTGAGCATAGCCTCGACTTGTATGCCGAGTCGGGCGTAGTTGTTGAAGATGTCCTGAGATCCGAGGAGGCCAGTCTCTTCAGCTGAGTACCAGTGGAACTCAACAGTGTTGAGATGATCGCCCTTGGCGATTCGGGGATCCTCCAGGAAGGCAGAGAGGAGGTTCAAGAGCATGATAGATGCAGAACCATTATCATCGGCACCAGGAGCACGACCAGCTCCACGGTCGTTAGAAATAACGGAGTCAAGATGAGAACCCGTAACAACAGTCTTAAGACGAACCTGTCCAGGAATCGAGACAATGATCGAGGGCTGCGACCAAGCCTGGTGCTGGACCAGTCGGACCGAGGCATAAGGATGCTTGCTCTTCTTGATAGCCTTCTGGATCTCCTTGTGGAGCCACTCAGCAGCTTCAACTCCGAAGGCAGAGTTGAAGTAGCGGTTGTGGAACGAGGAGAACTTCTTGAGCTGCTTCTCAATGTTCTTGACGTTGACCTTCTTGACGATCTTGTTGACATTGGCTTGGTGAGCGAGCTTCTCGGGGAATTTGCTGGTCGTGCTGGCGAGACGAGCACCTGAGGGAGCGGCACTGTGGTCCTTCCACTCTGTGATGTCGAAGAAGTGAATGTGGTCCTGCAAACAATCAGCAATCAAGCCTCTCTACCTACGAGTATGTTGCACGGGAACGTACGTCAATCATCTGAAACTTCTCGTCCTCAGTAACCTCGACAGTCTCACCGGGTGCGGTCTCTAGTGTGTAGAGCTTCTGCGCGCGCTTTCCGGCTCCAATTGGTGCAGTAGCTGTAGCCGAGGCAGCCAGCGCCGCCATGAGAGGGACCGTGTAACGCATGATGTCTAGTTGGACGGTGCAAGGTCAGAAGATCAGAGAATAGGCCCGATAGCGAAGGTATTGACGAAAGAGGCCTTGCAAGTGGGTTGAAACACGGGCAATGTGGACAGACCATCATCTTTATATACCTGCAGATCCTATGCAAACTCCGGTTGCCCTGGATCTCAATACCACCAAGCCTCGTGATATCTCCATCCCCTGTAAGAAACAATTGGCATTGAACGGTCAATGCGACGTTTTGGTAAACGATTCGTCTGCATCGTCGGTTGCCAAGTCATTGGGTGACATTGCCTACTCCACGTTGGGAAGCTCATGAGGGGAATTGCAAAAGAGCCAAGCGGTGGGATTGAAGGGCATTGGTTAATTAGTGGAAAATCGCAACAAGGTCAGAGATAAACATGACGCGGGTCAGCATTTGTTCCTGGGTAGTATGCAAGGAACGCTGGGCACTTGGCGTTTCCCCGCATCTCGATACTGGATGATACTGGTTCAATTAATGGTCTCGAAAGTCGAAAGTCATTCTACAAAGCAATTAACCCAAGGATAGAATTCATCGTGACTTTTCGTTAGCTTGAACGGTAAAATTTAAGCTTAATTGCAACCATGTCTTCCTCAATATTCACCGCTCCGCATCTTCTTAGCATGCGCTTCAAAAGTTCTTAGAGAGGGGTAATTGGGCTCGGCATTGCAGGAACATGCCCTTATAGGCAGGTCGCTTGGTGATCATCCCACCTTAACCCATGGTTGGAAGGTGACGAGAAGCCTCGGAAGGTGAGCTTTTTGCTGAATAATCCGATGGCTGAGCTTCGCTTCTCTTGGAAACGCATGTTGCTCGAGTTTCTTTCCGCTCAACCACTGGTTACCAACGCGATCTCTTACAAAGACTATACATTCAGCACACTATGCATAAAACTAATTCCTCTTCCAATCTCGTACAACCCTACCAACTCGAAATCGGGCACCAATGTAGATCTTGGTGGCTTATGCTCGCTAGATAAGCAGCGAGGGTCTGTTATCGTCCCCATAACTATCATTATCTTATATTTGGTTAAGAGATGACTTATCTATGTGCCTAAGTTCTCCTTAAACCAAGTCATCGCAATACACCTTTGCTTAAAGACACAATTCACTATCCTCAATATGCACATAAGTCTTCGTGACCGAGCCGGATACCCTATACAAGACGACTCCGATATAGTTGCCCTTACTACTGCTAAATCCGCGAATCAAACATATCTTTACTAGCACCTGGTACTCGTCATTCGTTATCCACCGAGGATTTCTCAAACAATCTTCACCCCTTTAAGGCCTCTATTGATCTGCGTAAGGATTTGGACCCCTGCTCAAGACCTAAGCCAGGCCCACGGACGAGCAGGCAGCGATATTGTCGAACCTGCCTCGAACTCTACATCCTGTTTTTTGAACAAGTCCTTTCTACTAACTCACTTTGCTTCTCTCTTGTTTTTTTGCTTGGTAGACTTCCGTCAATTGATCTCATTTCCAAGATGCTAGCGATATCTTAATGTCTCCCTCACGTCCATGTCCCTTCTGCCCCACGGGGCGCAATGACGTAGTATTTTTAATCCTTCTCATCCTTCGACAAGCTAGCCCAGAACTAAAACAAACTATCCTTCCTCAAACTGGGGATAATCGACAAAAGTATGGGGAATAAGCTTATGGGCTATAAGTTTTTCCAGATTATCTAACCCTTGCATTGACCAAATTGGGAGACAAAACAAGATCATAGCCTCACTTCACAATAGCAAGACCCACCAAGGCTGTGCGACAACACCAGCCAAGACCATTATACGTCATTTCATGTCTCTATATCGATGATCATTTCAGGCAACATTTTTATTGTCTTGATCATTGAGAAGATCGTCATACTGTTTCATTTATAGTCCGAGTCTTGGCAAGTTCATGATGGATATATAAGGGCACCAATTTCAGCTCGACTTTTCGAAACATCAGCAATTCATCAGCCTCAACTTACGATCCCAGTATACTTGCAATCTTTTTCCAAGTCCATACTCGTCAAAATGTACTCTGTTCTTCGGATCGCTAGCTTGATGGCCTTGATTGGCTATGCTCAAGCTGATTTCGCAGTCGGCACTTCTGCATCTCAAAGTATGTACGCATCTCCCTTCTGTTGCCGCCTTTGATTCTAACCTTGACTTAGTGGGAATCGGAGAGATTGTTCCTGATACTGGAGGTGACATCTATAACACTGACGCAGTTGCTGTGTCGTACCCAGGCGGCTGTCTCGACAACGTCCAGCAATTCGAGGTATGTTTAAACCCCGAAAGACTTTAAATTTCCTTATGCTAATGCCCTTCTGGTGTGTTTCTGAGAGGTGCCTTATCGAAGGCTTCTTTGAGATCCGAGGACTGAAGACGGAGGATCAGTACGGTTTCAACTGGAATGGCGAAGGCTGGGAGTTCTCACAGAACAGCGAGATCTTGGGCTTCTGTACCAAGAACGACGATGAAGGATGCACCAAGACAGGAGTAAACTACTCACTCGGATTCTTCTCACACATGCTTTGCACCGGTTCTATCAACTCTGGGTTCTAGAATATACTATACGCATATAATTTAATTACTTCAGCCTTATTGGACCTGAAAGCCTCTCTGAATCGCGTCATGTGTCCCACTTCTCGTCAGCCCCATTGCGTATGCGAGCTGCGCTGCAGGTTGCGGAGTGGCTGCTGGGCCCGTAGATAAGGCCAGTATCAGCCCTCACATCCACCCAATGGAACTGTTATCTTTAAGAGTCGGCCCAGAGTGCTCGAGTTTGCAAGCCGCTTATCTCACTTTAGTCAAATCTACAGGCATGTTACTTCCGATCAGTTGCGTGCAATCTCCCTTGCAGATTCTTGAAACAATAGCTTTCCCCGTAAAACATTACCCGAGTTTCTTTCCCTTGCTAAAGACATCGGCTAACCGTCGCTACACTCGGGAGAGCGGGCGGGTAACCCGGATGGTCCGGGCGCTACTGTTGGTGCGTATTAGCCATGACGCTTGATTCGCTCAGTAGCTAATCCTGGCTTCAGCTCATTTCTCACTTGCCTTGGCTGTCCTATCTAGGCAGGTCATGTAGGGGATAGACGCATGGCCAAGGAGGCAGGATAAGCTGATGACTTGATTAGAATTTCTGAATTTCTCTTATGGATATAGAATGACTACGAATTATTTAGATTGATTATTTATAAGTTTAGACAGAATGCTTAGAATCTCGTGTATGACACTTAGTCGCGGCATGTTTGCCTCCTGATCCATTAATCAATTTACTGCTTGGGAGGGACATTCTATGGAGGTGAGGCAGACTATCACCAAAACAACTCGCCGAAATGGGAACTGTACAGTACTAAGGCTGACAGGTAAGGTAGGCAATCTGAGACGCCACTAAGCAAGGATGTAAGTCTGTCAACCAACAGATGTAACCTTGCCATACATATATTCATAAAGGAAATCCATAACGGCGACTTTTGTCTATCTGTATAATCTGTCTCTCTCTTTCTCTCTAAATCAACCTCTCCAAGTCTTGCATTTTTGAAAAAGATGTCTTGGAAACGTTCTTCGTTGGCTGATACCGGCTTCTTCTACGATGAAGACCTCCGAAATCAAGACATGGACCCTCTCCCGCCCCATGTTAAAAGTCTGGAACAGGCAATGCTTGACTTTACATGCCAGAACTTTGACCCTACTACTAAAACAGATCTGAATATCCAAAATGAAGCAAAAAGACTTGCCAATGGGGGTTTCAGTGAAGATCGCTGGGACGATTTCTTTCGAGCCTTTTTTCTCGACCCACTAATGGAACGTGCCTCGATCTCAGGGAGGAGACCTCGCATGTCAGTATAAACCTCCATCTTAGGGCTCTTCGCCGATATTCATTCTCCCAGATCCTCACGATGCCAATACTACTATGACTCTATAGTGTTGTAAGTAGCTTCCAAAGATCAAGACGGGAGACAGAAACTTACAATAACAGCGATACAGATGCCTTATGGACAACCTTCAATAAAAGAAAAGAAAAAAGTCAACTTTTAAAAACTCCGAAGCCCGATCTCGTCTTCTGTCTTCCGATGTATCACCCGGACTCTCATATACCTACGGTAACTCTTCACGAAGCGCGGGAATGGCACAAAGCAACAACGCCATCCCTCGTGGAACCATTCTCATGGTCCACTTTGAAAGATCTACATCAACATGGCTTGAAACCTACTCCCTTTAATATTCTCAATACGAAGACCCCCCTAGAAGCAGACTTGATTTCCTATCCTTGGCTTATTGTCGAATACAAAAGAGCAAAGGGCAAAGCAAGGAGCACCACTGCTGGACCCAGGCAACTGGAGGAGGTTGTTTACTGTCAAGCAGCGAATGCAAGTGGATGTGCCGTCAAGCTGAATCAGAATGCCGCGGAGTTCGCTGTTCAGTTGGCCGATGAAGCACAGGTCCCTCCTGTTCCAACTATTACCACAGTCGGACCCCAAGTCAAGGTGTGGATAACCTTTTTTGCTAAAGATTTCATGGCATATCGCTTCAAAGATAAGAAGAATCAGCAATTCCATGGATACAAAGAGGGTTATGTGAGTGCAGATTGAGATTCAGCAACGAAACTATACTAATACTCCCGCCAGATAATGCAATGTATCTGGACAGGTGACATGACTGAGCCTCACGATATTTTGAAATTCCGACTCATACTGGAAAACACATATACCTGGGCCATTCGGGTGTTCAAGCCATTGGTGGCCACATATATCGATCAATGGAGGTTTGCTTACCCTGCTGATAGCCCAAGCTTGGCGAGCATGGCAAGGGCACGTCAACAAGATAAGTTGGAGCTCACAAGGAGCACAGTTCGATCAATTCAATGTGCTCTAGATCCTCAGCTAAACCCCAAAGCTGGCAAGGATTGGCATCGTGGTGTTTCGATGAGGCTGAGGGATCTCTGCGAGACATTCGTCCAAGACGTAGACCAAATGATTGAAGAGGAGCTCGAGTCCTCGCGCAGAAGTGCACGTGGAGCTAGCAAACAATCTCGGGGATCAAATCATGCCGCAGGATTCAACAGCAATGGCCCGAGAAACATTGAACACGAGGGCCTGCAACCCAAACAGTCTGGGAGTCCTGATTCTGCAAGCATGACTCCACTGAGTGCTCCACAGAGCATGCCACCAAGCGAAACGAGTGGTGCAGTTGAGGTAGTCTCGTCATATCTCAAAGCAGGCATGGCAGTTTGGAGCAGCTGGGGTACCCAACAGACGAGAAGACCGGAGTAATCATCTTGCACCACCAATTGAGATTGAAATGGTGTCGAACTATGGATAATCAGTGTATCTAGGAATAGGGGATTTCAGGGCTGTTTTAGGTAATGTTCTATCAGAAAGAGACGTATAGGAAGTTGGTAAGGATTAACTGCTAGGTGAGACATGTATGAGTGTATTTCTTTAGGTGAATAGTTTTCAATATTGCTCGACATATAGTTGCAGAAGGAGGATTGTATTATACTGTATTATTAGCTAAATTTCTATCTATGTGTAGACAAAGCTTGAGCAAGAACTATCAATGTCTCACTACTGTTCTCTCCTATGCTCTTGCTTGCCATATTAAAAGTTGTATGCCCTTCGTATTAACTGGTGATGTGCGGCAATTGAGCCGAATGTAGTGGTATGTTTCGTCGCATTGCATTCCCACGTTGGTCATTGTGTCAGCAGCAACCATGTTCTGACTTTATTCGGAGATACAAGTTGATTATTGATTGGTCTCTCTGCAAAGTCAGCACCTGCAAAGCGTGAGATGCTACGGCGCAGTTTCAGCCGCACGACCAACAACCGACACATCAGTCCACCTTGAAGACAAAAATCCCGAATTTCGCGTCAGCTCCAGGCACCAGTTGTCAATAATAGATACGAAGTAGCCTTCAATATTTAAAGATAGGATTTCTAATCGCTTTTCCTTTGCTATATTTCTCCTCCTCCATCTGAAGTATTGATTTCTCTGTTTCAACGTTATGGCACTTACAATGTCCGCCGGCAGCTTGGTCAGCACTGGTGTCTTTGGCACTGATGTTGATGATGAGGTCTCACAGATTTGGAAACAAGTCGAGATTCGCGTTTTGCAGATGGCAGGTGGAGATTGTTCCAAGATCAAACCGGACCTGGACATAAACAGCGTCCTGCAACATTTGGATCAATCCCAGTCCAAGGACAAGAAGGCGTCTGAGAATTATGGTCCTGTTAAGAAATTTTTCAACCGAATGCTTCAATGCATCCAGACCATCGGGGGCATCGTCGCAGATGGGGCATCATTTGTGCGTTTCAACTTCTATCTCCCATTGTTATACTGACGATTGGCACAGGTATTTGCTCTAGCTGGTACCAGCTACAATGCTCTCGCCTTCGTGATCCGGGCATGGTAGGGTTATGAGGGTATCTTCGAAAGCCTTGCCAGCCTTCTTGAGAAGTGTATTGAGTTTCTAGAACGACTTACCTACTACACTGACTATGGGATGGATTCGAAGCTCACCAAAATCGCTTGTCAGCATCTCCAGATCTTTGTGGACATCTGTGACCATACCCTCAAGCTGCGCTCAAAGTGGAGCAAGTTTGCTGCTTCCATGAAGCAGATGTTCCTCAATGACGATGGCGTGCAGGAGCTACTAGGTGCCATGAAGAACCTGGTGGAAAAGGAGCATGGGCTCGTGTCTGCACAGACTTGGAAATCAAGCAACGAAGCCGCCGCCAACTCTAAGGACGGATTGAATTTGACCAGGAACATGCATACCAGCCTGGTTGACGATAGGAAGCAGAAGCAGCATGAGAGAGATATAAACAGTTGGAAACTCATCATTGTCAACGCACTGGACTTGGACCGTACCATCATCGAACCTGGTCGTGAACCATGGGATAAGATGTGGAAACGACACAAAGGCAACATCCTCGAGGGCACCGGTGAGTGGCTTTTCCAAGACTCTCGCTTTACTCGTTGGATTTCGGGCTCTGAAGATTCGAAACGTATCCTGGCTCTGGGGGGCGAAGAAGGGGCTGGAAAGACACCCCTTGCATCTAATGTCGTCGTTCATCTTCGCAAGATGAAGGGGTCGGGAAAAAGAGTTGTCACTGCACATAACTTTCTTGACATTGATACCAAATCCACAACAGACGCCAACGATGCCAACATTATCTCCAGATACGTCATGTGTCAACTCGCCTTAGCCGAAGATCCCGTCATGAAGAGCGTCGCAGGCATTTGTGAGAAGTCCCAGTCCTTTAGCAGCGCGTTGGACATGTGGACACAGCTTCTCCTCGAGAACGAAGACCTGCTAGCTATGGATGTGACATTCTATATCGTACTCGATGGGCTAGGTGCCAACGCTGAGGTACTGATCAGCTTCTTACAACGATTCTCCGACAATCCGATCATTCAGAGAGCTCGGATACTTCTGACAGGAAACAAAGAGCTCTTTGACGCCATTAATTTGGCCGGTGGTGTTAAGATGGACAAGATTGTTCTCGGCGATGCAAACAGCAAGGACCTTGTCTTGTACATCAACAGGCGGATGGACAGTATGGAAATCCTCAAAAACACGTCTAGGCCAGGTGTCTCTGAATTAAGGACCAAGATTCTCTCATCACTACAGTCTTCTACGAGGGGAGAAACTACAAGATCGAGCGAGTCCATGACAATATCTCCAAAACGGACGATGTCGAAGAGATTGATGCTCTACTGGAATCAGCTGGCAATGTACGGCCTGACCAGATCGAGTCTGATATCGAGAAGCTAAACCAACAGCGCACGCCAAAGGAGATCGCAGAGATTAATGAGATGATTCTTTGGGTCAACGATGCACGAATTTGGTTCTCACCAGCCCAGATCGAAGCAGCACTCGCCCTCAAAGCTGGCCCCAAAGCAAGCACCTCGCTCATGTCAATCGAAGCCAAGATTGCGTCAAAGTACACCATCTTTACAACCGATTCCGGTTTTGTGCAGTACAAACTTGGTGCTATACAAGAAAGGATTCCGCTCAAGAAACGAGATGTCGAGGACAGTGAAAGTTCCAGTGGGTTCAAGGATATACAACCTGCCGAGGTTAATATCATCAAGCACTACCTCACAACTATCTGTCCAAGCGACCTATACCAGAAGTTTGGATTTGATGATTTCTTCGATTTGAAGATGGCTCGTAAAGGTAACTATATCTGTCAAGACCCAGACAACTCCCAAGCTTCTATGGTATTGCGCTGTATAAGCTGCCTTACCGATCAGCGCAACGAAAAGACCGAGCGTCTTTTGGACTATGCCTGTGACAACCTCCACGTTCATCTGAAGGAGACCGACCTATCTCTGACAGACCGTTCTCTCAAGGCTCAAGTTGGCGATACCTTGCTCAGACTCTTTACGGAGCAGTATGCTCTCGACTTCTTGTTTGGCTTTCACTTGCTTCACGAGGATGCCGATGAAGTGCAATTCTCCAAGGATCATCTTCCTGCGAGTTGGAAAACATGGATTTTATCGGATCAAGGAGTCAACTCACTTACTAAATGGCTCAAGGACTCTGCTGTCATCGAGAATGTCAAGAGCACGGCATTGGTAGCTTCGTTTAACGCACCTGATGCCAATCGCCACTTGGCTCTTTTCGGCTCGTCTGCAAAGTTAGCGGCTGAAGACTTGTTTACAAAGGACACAACTCAGCGGGAGGCTATTCGGGCCTATATACTCCTTGATACGATTCTCAACAAGGTATTCAACCTTTTCTCATCATGGAGTAACATTGCAACGAATTAAAGCTTTCTAGGACAAATCCCCCACTGATAAAAGTGAGCAAGTAAATGATGGCGATCAATCAACAGAGACAGCCCCAGGAGATGACAAGGAGAAGAAGACAGAAGATGGTGAAGACGTAGATTCCGTTCATAGCCCGGCATCAGCAGATATCCACTGGCTGGAAGATTGGGCACAAGAGATGCTCAAATTCCAGGAGAAAGGCTCAACATGGGAGGCCCAAGCATCACTACTTCTCTCTTATGTGGCAGGTGAGAAGATTCCCAAGTCACTTGCAGAAGAGAGAGCACGAAAGGCATTGGAGATGAATCCAGAAAGTTGGGTCGCCTCCTACGCACTGCCCCGAGTCATCGAATCGAAGGAGGAGTCTCTCAGTCACTTTGAGACGGTGCTTGATAAGCTCGTGAAGGACACGGAATGGCAAAACGAGCGAGGCCACAAAGGAATCTTACCACGAGTCATCTACAGTCTTGGAGACAAGTACTGGGAAGATGGGGAACGACAGGAGGAGGCTATCGCGACATACTCCAAGGTCTTTGACCTTGGTAGGTCCATCCATCTTTTCAGTAGCTTCTCGGATGTTCTCCAAAAGTACTCGATGGCTTGCTGCTGGGAACCCATGATCACTTTCTTTGAACGACTGCTCGACGAGCCTCAGGACGGCCCCAACGCAGCAGGAGAGTTCCTGATGGATAGACTTCTGGAACCCGGGGAGGCATTCCTTTCGCTGCTCGTAAAGCTTTTTGAAACATTCGCAAGATATGATCTTCTGGAAACACTGTTTGTTCGGGCCATTGCAAAGGCCACTTCCAGGGGTGACCAAGACGATCTCTTCACAATCCGATACTACTACGGCAAGACTCTCTTTAGTATCAAGGACCACGTAGAAGCTGATATTGCGGTATGGGAGCTCTATAAGAGCGAGGCTACGACTGAGCTTCACGAGCGGGCTGTTAACCTCATCGATACCTATATGGTGCCCGCATGGCTAGAGCTTGCAACTGCCAAGGATGTCGATCCAACAAGGGCTTAAGGCTTCTTTGACAAAATTGAAGCAGCTTATATTGAGTTTGAGGCTCTTGAGTCGCATGCTATCGAGCCTACGGTTGCCTTTGTGCAATACTTCAGATGCCGCGGTAACACCGACAAAGCCAAGCAGATACTGCGACCGCGTGTAACAGAAGCACTGGAGATGCTCTCTGACGACCGCACTGACAATGATCTCTACTCACTATACAACCTCGGACACATATTGGCAGTAATGCGAGACCTTCCTAACCACATAGCCTGCATGGATCTGATGCGCCGCATCGCCAGGGCAGAGTATACCAGGGCCGTAGCCAATTATGAAACAGAGGATATCCAAATGGAAATTGCTATGGCAAAAGGCGAGACGTTTATTCGAAGCTTTCTATCGTTGCCTGACGAGCCTGAGACGGCGTTTTTCTGGTGTGATGGATGTCGAGCCGAGATCACCTTTGCGAGTGAGATTTGGACGTGTCTGAGCGAAAGTGGAAGTATACAGCTAGATGATAAGTGCTACAAGAAGCTCAAAAGGGAAGGTTGGGACCTGTGTGTAGTAAGGAACATGAACACTATTGGGTGTCGAAGCGAAATGTGGAGGAGATTGATGCGGTGCCAGTGGGCTCTGTCAAGCTGAGAGAGGAGATTATTTCCTTTGAGGCATGGAAGGATAAGATACGAGAGCAATATGTTAGTAGCGGCATAAGCACATAAGCTAGAGAGTTCTCAAGCATTCTTTAGTAGAGGAGCAATGATACATGTATTACTAAGAGACAGGTCCCTAACTATCTTCAACCATCTTCAACCATCTTCTCAACTTCCAGTGTCTCTAATACATATTCACCAACCACTTAGTAGCGGACGATCTCCATGCGCTTCTTGAGACGGAAAGCAATAGCACGCTTTCGGGAAGCAGCAGACTGGGTGAAAGCACCAGATCCACCGAAAGGACCAGCAGCAGCGCCATTGCGGACACGAACGATGCAGACGTTGTTGGCTCCTCCGACAGAGCCTTCACAAGTCATGCCCTGGGGCATCTGGACCTTGAGGGGGAAGTCGGTGTTGGTAGCGAGGGAGAGACCCTGGATGCCGATTCCAGGAACATCTTGGGTCACCTCTGCGGTTTGGAAGGCATCGGGGTCCGTGCCGCCGGAAGTAGCGTCGATTTCAGCTGTCATTGGGCCGGCACCGTCTTGGTTGATCTGAGGGAGTTAGTCGAGGAACTTAGGAAAGATGGATAAGACTTACCTGTCTATAAGTCATGGTGACCTCGCCGTTATCAGAAGCCGTCGGCAAGCCCTTGCTAGCTCCCTCTCCAGCCGTAGCAGCAACGCTAGTCTCTTCAGCTGTCTCGGTCTTCTCGCCACCTCCTCCACGGCCACCACCGAAGAGTCCACCCAAGAAGTTACCCAACTGACGCCTCTGTCGGTTGTTGTTGCCCTGGTTGTTACCCTGGGGCAAGTTGGACAAGTCGTCCTCGACACCAGTAGCACTTTCAGTGCCGTTGTTGGTAGGGACGTTGTTAGCGTTTCCGCTGCCCAAAAAGTTGGAGATCATGACGGAGGCGTCAACAGGCCCGTTACCCTGGGTCCTGCCCAGAGCGCTGGCCTCTCCACTGCGGATCTCACGATCGCGAATGATGGAGGTGTCGGCTTGAGAACCGCATCGGTTGCTTGAGCAATCACGAGGAGTTCCGTCAGCAACTGTCTATTGTTAGTGATTCCGTTATATACTACCAGGTGAGATGGCAACTTACTGCTAAGACCAGGCATGGTAACTCCATTAGCTCCCTCAACAGAGAGGACGACTCCATGAGCAGAAGCCATGGCGAAGAAGGCGGAGACAATAGCAAGAGAATGCATTTTGAAGGTTGTATAGATCAAAAAGGATTATTAAAGTTTGTGTTGCTGAAACTGAGCCGCCAGGGCTAACTTGAGGCTTTCTTAGAAAGGAAGTGAAGAGAAGAGAAGATGATTGAGATGCTGTTGGATTATTTTCCAAGATGTCGAACAATCAGACTCTTATATACAAATTATCGTCTATATCATCAGTTTTCATGTTTGATACCAAACTCCTCGGTTGTCGGCTCCATGCCCTCCCCGGCGCTGATCATCAGCGATCATCAAATCGCATCACGAGAAACCCCATCCTCAGCTTCAGGTCATTGTTTCCATTTGTCTCAACGCCTCTCACAGCCACATATTCTGTTCAGTTCACGAGTCTCAAGTCGCTCACCCATGTTTCAAAATTCTTGGTGTTTCATGTTTCGCTCAGACCCCCTACGGATCTAACGTTGCACCCAGAAAACTGACACGTGAAACTCTCAGCTCTAACAATTCGGAGAATTCTTGGCTTTTTTGGTGAATGCGATTGGTTTGTCAGATTTTTTGTCTGTGTCGAGGTTTTTAAACACCAAGACGTTTGAACTCGTGATTCCTCACGTCGGCCGCCGCGTATTATTAATAGAGATCAACCCTGGGACTAACGCGCAATTAGCGAAGAGTTTTAATGGCTTTGTTTGCGAGAGAATATTCTTCGATCGGCGCTAGTAGGTTCGTGTTTTTGGTGATGAAACCGGAAACGAAGAGTACCAGGTAGGCGCAGTTCTTCGTGAACAAAAGACCAAGACCAAAGGAGAAGCGATGACGGCTAAGCCGAAGTATTGATGTCTTCTATTGTTCTTCCCATCATTTGCAGTTTAATCGTTGCTTATGTCATGGTTGCGCTACTTGATTCTATTTAATTCCTGAAAAGTGATATGCTGTTGCTAGTGGATGTGAGCAGTGATAAACCTTCCTGTTTATGCAAACACATTCTGTCGTTTATAAACAATTCATGCGTCATTCTAAGTTCTTAGACACATTTGAGTTTATTCTTCCTGGATGCGAATCCATGTGCACCTAATCTTTTCGGCCGAGTGCCGAGCCGGCAGATCTCGGCTTTCACTCCACCAGGAGTCTCACGATGCTGAAACAGCCACTTGGCGTCCCGTTTTGACAACGTTTCACCGCCACTTTTTGGGCTTGACACATTCAGCTTTCTTCTGCCTAAGTATTAAGTTAAGAATTAGACGCTCATAGCTTAACTCTGAAGAAGAGGCGGTTCCATCTGTGTCAAAGCGTCATAACTGCTACCCCAAGCTCCAGAACGTTTTCTGTGTCAAGTTCCAAGACTTGGCTTCTATCGCGAGGTCACTGACCTGTCGCAACTTTTGAGGGCGAGAGGGCTATGCAAGAATGAAACGTCGCAGATGGGCAGTATCTTGCCCAGATCGGAAAGGCATGCGAGCTGAATCGGCGTTTGGAATCATTCTCGAGTCTGTTGGTTGAAGAGGTCCTATTAGTCAAGATACGCAGCGCGACAAAATGATTTCGATTCTCCCGTTTGAAAGGAAAGAGTTCGTTGCACTCTCTGGCACGACACTCGACCAAGGCTGTAATTGAGTTGTGTCGATCATCTCATCCCCATGCTCGATGCCGCGCTCAATTGACTATTCCTACGAGTGGCTTTTAAGCCGAAGTACTTGTCATTTGTGAGAAAAGATTTAATTGGAATACAGACTAAGAGTTCACTCAGCTGACTTGAGTAGTATGTACACGACACGATCTGCTAGCTAAGTAACAAGAAAGAAAAACACAAATGCGACTCGGAACTACCAGAAGCCTCCATCTACCCCTGGTTGATAGGATCGTTGATAGGATCAACACCCTTTGCAGTACCAATACGAGCCTCGAACCAAAATCGAAGTCTCTCAACCAAGCCACGGTCCTTCATGAATCGCGCAAACTCAGCTGGGTTGGTAGCAGTCTCGTTGCGAAGATCGGGGAAACCTTCTGGGGTGGCGATATCGCGACGAACAGACCAAGTACCCATAGCAGTCTGGTACTCCTCGCTAAGAATGAAGTTGTGAAGAAGCTTGGCTCCCTCAGGGTGAGGGGCATCCTTGAGAATGCCGGCATATTGCGACCAAGAGACATATTTACCCTTTGTAGGTTGGGAGAATTTGAGAGGCTTGGATTCGCCGAAACCTCCGCCAGCAGCGAAGTAGGCAGCTTCGGTGGCGTTCTTCTGGCTGATGATGGCGCCGGGAGTTGCCGTTCCACGAACCCAGCGAGGGTTCTGCTTGAGGAGATCCTCGAACCAGGAAGCTCCGTACTCTTGCATGCTGGAAACTGGTCAGCTTGGATCGCCGTGAGAGACGTGAGGAACTTACATGAGATAAAAGGCGAACAGAACCGCGTCGTCGTCGTTGGGGTAAGTCAGGACGAGCTTGTTCTTAAACTCAGGTCGAAGCCAATCGGTGTACTCTGCGGGTGCCTTGATACCGCGAAGCTTCTCTGTGTTCCATGCATTGGCCCAGAAGAAGATATACACTCCATACCAATACGCCGTGCTATCCTTGAAAGCATGATCGATTTGATCAAAGCCCTTGGGGGCGTAGTTGAGCAAAGCGCCCTCTTGAGCCCAGCGCGGGTAATCGTTCAGGGTCTGCAGGATCACGCTGTCGACATAAACTGACTTTCCACCAGCAGCGAGTTGCTGATCGACTCTGACGTCATGGTACTTGGAGAGATCGACAGTGACATTGAGCTTGATTCCGGGAAAACGCTTCTCGAAAGCTTGTTTCAGACCGGCTTGTTGATTGACTGCATCTCCGCCGTGCCAGAGGGTGACGGTGTCTCCCTCCTTCAAGGCAGCTTTGTAGATCTCATCGAGGCTTCTTGTTTCGACCTCGACTTTTTCGTTGAATCCGAGGACTTGGTCATAGCTCATGACAGAGCTAGCCAGAAAGGCGAGCGAGAACAAAGAGTGCTTCATATTGATAGGCTTGAATGATGAGAAGATGATGCTCTGGACTTGTATGAACTGATGAACGGGCACTGGGTATTTATACAATTGTTCCCCGATACGAAAACTTGATTTAGCCTACGTTACATAACTCAATCTCAGTCGGAAATACCGCGACGGTGTTTCCGGCCAAATCGTGGATAGAGTTTGTTAATGCCGATCTCGCATGATGGCTTATATGAGTACCGGGATTACGTGATGCCCCCATGTTTCTACGATTCCTCCAATGAGGAGCACGATTGATTATCGACGCGCGCGGTTCGGAGGGGCAGTGGGATAGACCTCATCCCGCCGACTCTGCTTAGTCGTCATTTTCGTACTTGGCCTTCCTAAAGAGAACAAGAAGTGGGCAGTCGCATTACGTGGTTGACTATATTTGCGACTCGTAACGAGGCTCAGCTTGAACTCAAAATTGGCTGGGGTTACTTTTTCAGAAAGAATCCTCGTGACAGCTCGTGATACTAGCTAATGAGAACCCAGCAACCTATGAACATACTGAAGGCCCTGCAATTACAGGTACCAATTGTGTTTCCTATTGGCTGCAGTTACGATTAAAAGGTGTTACCCAGTCACGGACTTATGTTGTTCTGGTCCGGTTTTGGCATATGACGTTACTTCATGGTTCCATTACACTATGGATTATCCACCGCCTGACTCAGGATACTTGCTACTTATATACATGACAGCAGCCCAAGCTATTCCACCAATTATGCGAGTGTCTTCTCGCCCTTCTCAATAATGGGAGGAGGACGCGGGATGTCCTTGCGAAGGACATAGCGCTTGAAGATATATGGCAGCCAGACCTTTGTCTCATGAGACAAGAAGCTTTTTGTAGGGACGGAGAAGACCTCTTTATGTTGTGTTAGTAACTGTATCTAATTGGTATTATAGTGGGGAAAACTTACGATCCAATTCCTCAAGGGTCATCTGCTTCGTCTCACGAACGAAGCAGAAGATCATACCCCAGGCAATGAGGTTAAGCCCAGCATAGAAGCCGAAAGCTCCTGTGGGTGTCATGACAGTCTTCATACGAGGGAATGTCAAGCCAAGAACACCGGCGAAGGTGTTGTTGATGCAGACAGCCCAAGCCATACCCTGCTCTCGCTGGATGGTGGGGAAGACCTCGGCTGAATACTGGAAGGCGACAGGTCCCTCTCCCAGACAGTAGGCGATGGTGAAAAGGTAGACGAACAGAACAACGGGACCAATGTTGGCAGCTCGGTTGTCGCTGTTGTTGAGGAGTGAGAGACCACCAGCGAGAAGGAAAATACACATGAAAGGGAAGGTAGCCAAAGTCAAGAATCGTCGTCCCTTGGTATCAATCAGGAAGAGAGTAGGAATGGTGAAAACGACCTGAATAGCACCGTAACCCAGAGAAGCATACAGAGCCTCGTCGTGGCTGTAACCAGCCTCTCGGAAGATACTAGAGCTGTAGAAAGAGATGATGTTGATACCGCACATCTGCTGGGCCAACATGACAGTGCTAGCGCCGTAGTTGGCACGTCGAATCCTAGGAACAGCGAAGCAGTCCCAAAGACGAGCAAAGTAACCAGCGCCGGCATTCTCGCGAAGCTCCTCGTGGTAGATGATGTAAGAGTAGTAGTAATCGCGAGCACCGATGATGGGGTGAGCTCGAAGCTTGGACATGGAGACGAATCCATCGGCGATACGGCCGTGCTTCATCAGCCAGCGAGGAGATTCGGGGCAGAAGTAGATGCCGACAGCGAGGAGGAAGGCGGGGATGAAAGCAGAGCCGAGTTCCAGACGCCAGGCGATATCTCCGATATCCTTGACGATGACATTGGCACAGAAACCGAGGAAGATACCTATTGCTGTTAGTACTCCGACCTGATTGAGAGAATGTGAGAGGCGTCTTACCAATGACGACCCAAAGCTGCCAGAACATGACGAGAGCACCTCGAATTCGAGCAGGGGCCATCTCGGCGGAATAGATAGGCACAGTAGCGTTCTTGGCACCAATACCAATTCCCATGATGAAACGGATGGCAAAGAGCTCTTGCCAGTTCTTGGCGAAACCTGAAGCGATGGGGGTAGCAACCAAGCAACAGGCTGTGATGAAGATCTCTCCACGTCGGCCGAAGTAGTGGTTGAGAGGATCGACGATAAAGGCACCGCTAGAGGCAGAATGTCAGATGAAGTCAGGATATCGTAGGTGAAATTTGAAGCTTACATCAGACCAGCAGTCAGGAAGATGATGGAGTTGATGATACCAACAATCCACTCATCGCGTCCCTTGCCATCAATGCCAAACTCCTTGGGGAATGAAAGATTAGCGCCATTGGCACCTGTCTGATCCCATCCCTGCGTAGCAGCACCCACGGCACAAAGACCAATTGAGTACCACAGCATCTTAGACCCATGCCACTTGTGGTCTCTCTCATAGATGAGAGCAGCGCGTTCGTCGTCGAGAAGGTCATGGGATTCGAAGTTGTCGGGGTCACGGGCGATGAGAGCTGCTCGGCCGAAGAGGTCAACATGCTCAGACATGCCATTGGACTCGGCAAAGGCGCGAGCGTCGGCGACGACTTGATCCTTGGTTTTGCTCTATAATACTGGTGAGTAATGGGAAAATTGAGATGGTTTGCGGGTTGAATGTACCTGGAGAGGGTTCTGAACAATGTTGAGAGCGACGGAGTGGCGACGACCCTGAGAAGCATGCTCTAGAATCTCAGCACCTCCCTTCTCAGGCGGAGGCGTAACGGTCTTGTCATCGTAAGACGAGCCACCGTGGCCAGGTGAAATATCCTTGTCATCCATGTTTAAAGTCCAGTAAATCAACAGTCAGGACAGTGAGAAAAAGAAGAGGAGAGACACTGCTGAAACAACAAGATCTTCATAACCTGAGGCTGTATTATATATAAGCTTAAATTTAAAGCACGGCAGTTGGCAACCCTCTGGGGTCAAACTTGGCAATCCGAAGATGCCCACCCTTGCCAAGCCCAGGCAGCAGGTTAACAGTCTTGGCCGGCATGATATCACCTCGCGCCAAGAATGTGTTGGAGGTGTGCTACCCCGTGGGATCAACGCGGAGAAGATGCGCTCATTGGATCAGATCACTAGAGTGGGACCGGTGCAGGACTTTTTGCTTGCTTATGCTGGTTTACTCTGCAAATTGAAGATCATTTCCTTCTCTACGGACTGATCAATTGCTGTCAATTCGCAGGTCCTTTGTCAGATTGCCCTGTTGTTATGAGGCATATCGACCTCAGATCAGAAGCACTAAGATTACTGAGATATCCCCAGCTTCCATCTCATGCGGAGAAACAGAAAAAAGAGTGGCTTTAGGCACCGAAATTCTTTCCCCCTTCTTCCCCTAAAAACCAAGCTTTTCCTTTGTCCTCCCCGCTTACCCCACATGTTGTGCCATGGGGATACAACCGCGAAGTCTTGGCCCATCCTCCGAAATACTCCACTTGAGCAATTGATCCAATCATTGATATGTTTATTTCACTGCCTGTTTTTTAGATCAGGAATTTAGTCTGAGCTTTTTGGGGAAAACGGGCGTTGGAAACCATGTGAAAGGAAGAGTTGGGGACTAAGTGGGACGGAGAGTTGCAAGAATACGGGTGCCTAATTGAGGTTATTGAGCGTTGATCAGTTGATGAAAATTTTGTCGGCGAAGGTGAGATGATTGAGCTCGGGTATCTCGGTCAATGTCGTTGAGGATTGATCATTTCATGTCTTGCATGGTCAATGCTACCCTCTGTGGCTTGAGACTTGAGTCGATTGACTGGGCAGCCGTAGGCGAGCCTGCCGCTATTGAAACGTTCCGGGCCATTTCTGTCAGCAGTAAAATTGAGTTGAGACGAGCCATTAACGTTATAAATAAAGTTAAAATGCGATCGTCGTTGTTTGTGTTGATCAAAGTTTCACTGCGATCGCGATCATCAGCGGAACAACAAATTCAACAAGCGGCTTCAACGTTCAAGATGACGATGACACTCTAATAAGTCACCCTGGTTCATCGGAACATTTCACGATAGTCGAGATGCTTCCAGCCATGCTCGCTAACCCAAACAACACTAGCCAAATTGCGGCTCAATCGAAGGTATCAAACTCGCCTGAAGAGCGTTGTTTGGTAATTGTCATTCCCGAGGGTTCCTTTGTATTCAGAATCATACTATGGCATGAAGATTTATGTAACAAATACCTACCAACGTCTACCAAAATGACCAGGATCCTTCCATGTTTCGCTCAACTCAATTTCGTGATCAAATCCTGTCGCGTAGCGACCAACGCGTCTCCACTCTTGCCGTTTTCTCTACAACGTGCATCGGGTTGTATCGGGAATACCGGAAATGGCCTCAAAATCTCTGAAACAGGACCATGACCGCATACCAGGATGATACGAGCTATTCCCGCTCATACGCTGGGTCCAGTAAGCAGGAATGGAGGAGCAACACGTGAGATTAAAGAAATGCGCTGGTAAGACGGGAGGTAAGAAGAAGCTTAGTAGCCAAGATGTCCAGCGGAGTAAAGCGCTCCATTGGAACTCGTTCGGGTAAAGTGTCGGGGCCCCGTGGGAAAAATTTGGTGGTCTCGCGTGCCTTGGTTTTGATCCTGTAAATCCGGGGCAACGACATGCAATGTCTTTGGGTATTCGGTCCTATACCTTGATCTGCGCTTTGTGTTACCAGACTCGGATAATCATGCAACTTTGAGATCCTTGCTGAAATGTCAAACCAACAGATTCAAGAATAAAACGGTAAGAGAGTCGGAGCGGAACCGAAGGTGGATATGTAAATCCTCGATATCTTATATTTCCACTGTAACGGCCATCATAACTCATTTTATACCCTAACACAAGCATGACAACTAATTGAGGCGCAATGATATTTTAATTATCACTAGTTAGTGATTCAGGGTCCTAAAGGCCTTCATTCTGCCATGCCGCGTAGAGAAGATGTGTCAGATGCTTATTTGAAGTTGGCTGTAAAAATACCCTACACCATCGTTCCAGCTGTGGCCTGAGGCAGACAGAAGAACCAGACCGGGATACCTAAAGCAGTCATCTTGGCGCCGATCACTATCTGATTTTTATCCACCAGCAAAAAGTCAGAGGCTTGAGAGAATAAACCCAGACCATGCATCGGATAAATTCGCGCCGTCCTTGCGGTAGTGGGAAAAAAAGAAACGTTTATAGATACGTCATAGTTGGAATAAAACACGTGAAAAGCTCACGCGTTCTAAAACACGGTTTACTTGACAAATGACATTGGTTTGTATTTTTATCAGCAAGAAATAAACGCCCATGCAAATCAGATGAGAGCAGCATAAGATAGTGAAAAAATCAATTATTCTCTGCAACATGAAATATTTTACTTGACTGTTAGTATTTTATCATAACGTCCTTCTGACAATATGTCTGAACTGGCTGCTGAAGAGAGACGCACACGTTGTTTACAACTCTGCCCCTCTGGGCAGTAATATCGAGTACAAACATGACCTTACGACTGCTAAATCGGTTCAAAGGTAACAGCATCGAGAGGATCGGATTGGTCAGATAAAGAAGGGCTTTATGGTTGACATGGTAGTTCTGACGGAGAACCCTCTGGTGGATATTACAGTCTTGGACAGCAAGGAAAAGTTGCTTGCAGTTATCAAAGGAGACCATATTGCATTTAGCAGTGTTAAGGAGTTGCCTTTTACAATTAACAGAAAGCCATAGTAGGATCGAGATGGTCATCACTGGCTTTACAAAGTCATTCGGAGAACCAGAACAATAAGCTAGGAAGACATTTTACAGAGCTCATTAAGTTTCGTCGCACCTAGATTGGATTTGCGTGCATGTTATGCAGTTACCAATTGCTCAATTACGATGAATTTTATTGATGTCCTTGAAGAAAAGGTATCGTGTCTCGCTTGGTATGAGAAATCAGTAATAGGTCTGCCCTGATGAAAGTTGCAATACAGTAACCTTAATCCAGGCTCTGTCATCCCGAGCAATCTGGCTAAAATAGAATGTTGGATGTTTCTAAATCCCCCCTCAATTAACCATTCGACCATTCTCAACACTACTATGTACGATTCCCCATGGGGTCGCCACGTATGGATCCATTCCCCCGGATCGGACCCAGAACAAGTTCCAAAACGCTTCCTGGTTTAGCTGTGCCGGTTACCTCGCTCACCTGCCCCCGTCACATAATAATGGATCATGGTCACAGGAACTCGGATCGTGGATGCCCTGCTTTGGCTCACAAGTATCTAATACATGTCAACTATATCGGCAAACGTGCCGATAAAACTTCTACCTGACGATATGGATATCCCTAAGCAGATGGGCGGAAGACGGAAGAGACGCCTTGTTCCGGATCATGAACGCAAGCGAGTTTGAAGAGCGTGGGTCACGTAGTCTACAGTTGCGCGCTTATCAGCTGATTTGAAGATTGCTAGATGTATACCCTGCAAGTCTAATAAACCGAAGAGTGATGGTGTTAGTCCATGTCAATGATGTCAGAAAAGTGGCGTGGCTTGTCATTACAGAGGGAGCAGCCCTGCGGATAACACCCACAGTCAACAACGATCAGAATGCGAATTGATACTGGAGTCAACTTTGCGTTCAAAAGGTATCGAGGTGCCAGAGGGGATTTTGATGTTGAGGGAACTTGCCAAGGGCAGTGAAACGGCAGCGTCATCACTGGAATGGATAATATCTGGTTTAGAATCATTCTTCCAAACGTCGAACGAGGCGGCAGATAAATCCTACATCTGATGTATCTGCGACACAGGAGTATCAGGCCAGGCGGGAATGGTTGTCGGGTCACGAGAACCAGCCGAGATGTACGAGTATCGGGACATATGATGAGACATCAGCACCTAAGATTCCTGCAAAGCAAGCCCCGGGTTTTCAGGCCCATGATGAAGAGTCAATAGCTATCCACAGGTGGCCGGTGAGTCAAAAGCATGAGCTGCCCATAACATGAAACCAGCTGGCACTGAGTAGGGCGCTGAAGGAGAAATGGCCAGAGCATCTACTGGGATAGTCCCCACTATGGAGGCAGCGGCCACAAGCCTCAGCATTGACTGGGATCAATTTTTCCTACAGAACTTACTGAACGGATGGGAGGCGAACGAGCGATCGCTCTGGCTGTTGGATCCGAATAATAATTTTGACGTATTATAGTAGAACTTGATCCGATTACCAGATTTGGTTTGCAATGAGAACATAGCAACCCTATTCCAAAGTAGTTTTATACTTATTAGAAGACCAGACCACGGGGGGAAGACGATATGAATTTATGTCAAATATGACTCAACAGTACTAGGCTTATGATAACCCCGGAAATCTAACCTCCTACTATTTATTATATTCATGGTCCACAGGTTGGCTCCAGGGGAAGTAATAAGACAAGTGACCAGTCAAGCAGGCTTGCGCTCAGGAGTGTCGTCGATTTCCAAGGCATCAGAGTGGCTGCAGACCTTAAAAACTATAATTATTACTATTGTAATAACTGAAATCTCTATAATAAAACAAGCCTAGAGCATTAAATTATTATAAAGCTTTTTCCATTGCCTTTGCCTTAGCCTTAGATATAGTAATAATTTCCGGTGCCACTAGGCGAGATAGCACTGGCGATACTGGATTCTCGTCAGGGGTTGTGAATAGGCGCAGGCGGGTGATAAGATAACTCAGACGTGGCGACGCGGTAAGTACAGTAATGGGAACTAGAAGAAAGAGGCTGATGACCAAGGATAGAAGCCTATGTGATGTATCTTGGGTAATTATTAGCCAGATAATTCCGAGGCCGATCAGGTTTTCCACCCAGAAGACTCGAAATGTATGGCGCCAGCTGAGGCCAAGTCGATCGCGATTCTGGGCGTCCCATTTGATAGATATGCCCCGAAGCAAGCCGCAGAAAAACAGTGTCATGCTGACAGTAGCCGCCGTTGAGACAATTGACGTGATGACATACTCTAGGACGATGGAGGTGACGAAGCGGAAGATGCCACCATAGCGCTTGATCTCGGACGGATTTGCCACAACAGTGAGGAAAGCGGCAATTTTGGGCAAGAGTCTGAAAATGAACCATTGCGAGAGAACGCTGACGCCGACTCTGGAGGCGCCAGGGTTTTCTACTCGCGATCTAATATTGAAAGCCAAAGTCATGACAAACCAAGCCATCGGGCTCAGAGATTTGGCAAGGATCCGACACACCTGGAAGCGATTAATGAGGCTGAGCCCTGGCTCCTTGAGCAGGAAAAAATATTGCATGTCTCCCTGGAACCATCGGTTCTGCCTATTCATGGCTTCAATCAAAGTCGGCGGAAACGTTTCGTAACTCTCGGTTGTAATCGGCAGTAGCCGGCACTCGTAGCCAGCGCGGCGCATGAACATGGTTTCTACGATATCGTGGCTCATAATGTGCCCCCCAAGGGGTGGTTTTCCCGAGAGAACCGGCAGCTTACAATGCTCCTGGAAAGCCCTGGTGCGGATAATTGCATTATGACC
Organism: Fusarium odoratissimum NRRL 54006; assembly: GCF_000260195.1. Taxonomy (NCBI): domain Eukaryota; kingdom Fungi; phylum Ascomycota; class Sordariomycetes; order Hypocreales; family Nectriaceae; genus Fusarium; species Fusarium odoratissimum. The sequence goes on along the minus strand of NW_022158688.1, from coordinate 195,715 downwards.
CCAGAAAAGCGCACAGTCGTTGGCCCACCAGCTAAGGCCGAGGTAGTTAACGGGTAGGTAATAGCGGCTGCCGAATTGCATGAGACGTGCAAAAGCACTCACTGCTGGCGTGCCAATAAACGCAGTTTGGAGTAGGCCGATTTGAGGGCACTTCTCCATGCTAGATACTATACGAACCAGCATGTCTCCAGACATAACGCTATCCGAGTCGAGTGGAACAAAAAACTCGTCGCCTTTGCTGTGCTTTTCGGCGTAGTCGTACATGTTTCCACCCTTATAACCAATGTTCTTGCTGCGGCGGTGGTAAAAGGGGGTTTGATAAGTGCCTATGCCGATATTGTCTTTGATGCGCGCGAAGCCTTCGTCTTCCATGCACACCACCTCCGGGAGGGTCGTATCGCTAAGCAAGACGAACCTGAAGTGCTGAAGGCGGCCTATTTGAGACAAGCTCTTCTGCATCTCGAGGAGGCGGTCGAATATTGAGCTTGGGTCCTCATTGCGCATGAAGATAACGAGGGCTGTTCTGGACCTGAGTTCTGGGAGGGGTCCTTTGGCGTCGAAGTAAGGATAGACAGATTTTTCTGCATTGCCAAAAGCCATGACCGACAGGCCGATGACGGCACTCCAAGAAGCGACAATGGGCTGGAACGTGCAAATGAAGGTGCAGAATAAGATGGTGCCCTCAAGGAAGGTGATGCCACCCAGTTTGAAATTGGTGTAGTTGCTCCATAGAACCAGGAATGAAGTACCAAAGAAAAGTGCCATGATCAGCCAATGGCGCTGATATCCGGGCATGCCGGTAACCTTGACAGGGGAGAAGATGCTCATATTTTATGTTTCTCAGGCCGACCGGCTCCTGATTTTGGCGTTATGTTTATGTGGATAAGAAATGCCCTTCAGTTGGAGTGAGATGGAAGGAGAGTACTGTCCTTTTAAATTTCACAGCATCAAGAACTGACTCATTTATGTCACGGCGCCTGGTGGTGTGCTTAAAACAATCATCCAACTATCTAAAAAGGGGAACCTTGACGATCGAGATATTGCGCTTTCTCAGTCTACTCCAATTACGATTGAGTCTGTACAGGAATAAATAAAGTTTAAGGTTGTAATTAATTAAATAAGCTTGACTATCTCGCCTATAGGTTTATATGAAATTCCAGTTAAATCTCTTTTAGACTTTTCATGCTAGGTTTCTTGGAAAATTCTTAATAAACGTGATGAGGTGAGCGCGGCAAGGTGAGCTGAATTATGAAAACCTGAGGTTTCATTGCTAAGGACTGCATCCATTTCTTCTAAGCCAGGTTTATAATGCAATTGCAATCTCCGACCGGAGGGTTTTTTAGGATTGTCTAGGTAGTCCGTTCCACATCACCCTTGTCACAGGATAGGTCCATGCGGGGAGCCCGACGACGCATTAATTAAGGTGGGGATGTAAGCAGTTTGATGTCGCGATGCGTAACTCAAAATATTATTGGAACTTTTATCGCAAGGCAATTTAGGTAGGAAATAATCTACCATTCGTATTTTGCAGTTTCATTGGCCAGATGTCCCTGTAGTAACCCGACCGGAGCCTTAATACAGGCGAGGAGATATTTACAATGGTAAAAAACCCCAGATAGAACAACTGCTCTTCGTTTGGACGGAAAACTGCCGAAACCGCCAGAACTGCCGGTGGTTAATAGACAGATGGATACCCGTCCCAATTTCCATATTCGGTCTAGCTTTTTCTGTAATCGGACTGTCTCCCGCTGCCTTAAGCGTTTAACTGCTATGATAACGGGCTGCTTACACCTAAGAATAAGGTTTTAAGAAACCTTAAATTGGCTATGATAAGATAGCTAAGGTAAGACTAATTTATCATAGGGGCTTGCCTTCGATAAGGGAAATTTCATTACGATATGCTTGGTCAGGATGATCTGGACTATAGATCCCGATAACTGCACTAATCGTGTCAAGATTACATGCTCGCCACGATTCTTTTCATATAGACAATGGTCAGTCTCAAAGTTCAGAACTGTTTCCCGGTGACTGCCTTCCTCCCGAGGGCAAGTTCAAGTCACAGCAGGCACTTTTAAAGCGATTAACGCCTGGGCAGCCACCAGGGGCTACGCGTTTATAACTGGAAGGTCAACCAAGGAGAAAACCGCCAGGAGGACAATCAGGTATATATGTAATCGTCATCGTAACCATCCAATTGTCTTAAGAGAACGTCAACGCAAGACGATAACTCGAACAACAGGCTGCGAGTTCTCTATACTAGCGAAGGAGTCTAAAGATAGAAGTACCTAGACTCTGCAGCACCGCTCTGATAGCCGATTCTCACTATATAACCATGAGCCAAGCCAAGATACCACTGCGCGGCCAGTACTTCGAACAATGTCCAAGGAGAACCTATCTCAATAGTTACTCAGAAGACCTTTAACCACGGGGAAGATTAAAGCAGTTCGCGTCAAACATAATTCAATGTTGCCAGGCGTGTGATGGAAAAAGTGAAAGTTTCTTTTATTTGGCTTGTTTATGGCTGAGAGATTATCTTGCTGATCGCGGATTGATCGTAATTCGACCCGCAGAGGAGTATAACACTGGTTTGCCCGGCTAGTTTCGAAGCGACCTTGTTGAAGCCAGCAAGAGCCAAAGCTGCAGACCCTTCAACAATCATGCTCTCAGACCAAGCAAGTTCTTTCAATGCCTCCTTAATATCGTCTTCATTGCAGTCAATCAATTCATCAACAACTGCATTTGCCAGTCCAAGTGTTATAGTGTTCTCATCGATGCCACCGGCAACAGCTTCTGCCAAAGTGGGGAGATGCTCTGTTTCGACGACATGTCCTGCAGCCATTGATGCAGCTAGAGCTTTTGAATTAATCGCTGAAACACCGTAGACTTTGATGCGTGGGTTGTTTGCTTTGAGGACGGATCCGATGCCACTGATAAGACCACCACCGCCCAGGGAGATAAAGATGTTATCGATATGGTCACATTGCTCAAGAAGTTCAAGGCCAATGGTTCCCTGACCAGCAATGATATCGGGGTCGTTGTAAGGTGATACGTAAGTATAATCACCCGAGGCTGCAAGCTTCTGGGCATGTTGTTCAGAGAGACCAGCCTCAGCGCCGTGAAGAATCACGTCGACGCCATATGACTTAATAGCATTCAGCTTGGCAGGAATGACAATCTCGGGAAGGACGACTGTGAGATCTTTGGATAGAGTCTGCGATGCCAAAGCGCAGCCGATGCCGTGGTTGCCAGATGAAGCAGTGATCAATCGACCTTGTCCTGGTGCTGACAGCTTGGACATGGCACCTCGGACTTTGAAAGACCCGGTAAGTTGAAAGTTCTCAGCTTTGAATAGGACGTTTGCTTTGAGATCACGGCCGATCTTCTTGGCGGGGATGAGAGGCGTTTGGTAGATGTGATGACGAATGCGACTTCGCGACTGCACTGAAGCTGCTGCTATTTCTTGAAAGGTCGGCATGGTGATGGCAGTTGACTATAAAGAAGAGAAAAGAGTTAAAGCGTGAAGAAAGCTGTGATGAAGGTGTCTGAGGTGACAAGTAATCGAGGATGGAGCAATTTGCAGGTCTCGGTCGCATTTATGTTGAGTTTCGTAGCTTCTGGGCCAGCCAATCATTCAAGGCCCTTGGATGTCTTAACTAAGGCGCGCAGAAAACATGTCAGCAAGTAACTAGGCTAAACCATACTCGGCAGCTCCTTTCACTTCGATGATTGGTTGCATCGCCAATAACACTCAATTCATGAGATTCGGAACGCCCTATAGGTCCTTAAGCCATATGGCGTTGATTCATTTGAGCTGTGTCTTCTAGCCTAATGCAGAAAACCTTGCCTTACTTATCCGATTATAGACTAGTGAAAGAAGATCGGCATCAGAGCCGCAGAAATAGACCTGCCTAATTAGGGTAATTAAGCGTTAATATCCACTCGAATCTTAGGCTTAGGTGGCGGAAACTCTCAACCGATGTGGATTGATCCCATTGAGATACCATGCGCTCTGACTACCAGTTAATCTGTTCAGTTTCGTGAGGTAGTATAGTATACCTAGTAGATATTATAACACAGCCTCGTTCCAACCTCGGCAACCAATTCAAGCCATTCTCCCTGTAGCTTCTGATTCTTCTGCTCAACATGCTTTCCAAAAACCTCCCAGACCTTGAGAAACTTGTGATTACTCTCCTTCGTTGTTTCAATAGCGTCAAACGCCTTCACCATTCCTTCGTGCTGCTTCACCTTCTTATAAGCCTCACGAGCCTTTTGCTTCTCATAACCCTTTGCAAGAAAGATCCTAACTTGGATACAGTAGAGAATCAGGGCTGCTAGACCAGCTGCTAGTGCAGTCGCTACAGATGACCCGTCCACGATCTCTGGGGGAGTTCGACCGCTGTCGACTTCGACTTTATCGCCGGGAAAGATGTAGCTGAGCTCAGAGGCATTGCCGACGTAGTCTACGCTTGCGCCTGAGGTGTTTGCGGCGCCTATGGTGAATATCTTGCCTGTTGCATTGGAGGGGTATGTTGGGGCGTTATGAGCTCCTTTGTCTCTTGCTGAACAGAACATGAGGATGTTAGCGTTGGCAGCCTCGACGACGGCGTTTTCGAGGTCTTGTCTTTCTCTGTCGTCCTTGGGTGGGTCGATGGTCCACGACATGGAAATGATCTGAACCCCTTGTACTATTGCTGCACGAATGGCCTATCGATGGTTAGTCATCAATTTCTATCCTGCGACAGTTTGCATACATTTGCAGCACTTTTAGCGGTAATGTTCAGCTTGGTTCCATCTTCAGATGGAGTATCCTCAAGTCTCAGTATAAAGAGAGATGCATGCGGACACATGAGGTGGATGTTCTTCGCCATGATAGTTCCGTGCCCAGTTCGAGACATATAGTATGGATCGAGGAGACCTCGATGTTCAGAACGTACGCAAAAGCTTCTGCCACCCGTGAAATGGTAGTCAAGATCCTTCATGTCAACTCCGTCATCGATGATAGCAACCTGGATCGGCTCGATATTCTCGCAGACTTTGGTCCCAGGGGCCATGGGGTAGTTTGCCTCGGCTTCAAAGATCAGCCTTTTAAAGTCTGTCATGCACTGAATCCACTCGTGCTTGGTGGTGTGTTCTGCGACTTCTTCAGCGCGTACGGGGGTCTTGTCAGTTCGTCTTCGGTGCATGTTTGGCCACTCAAGCTCCACTTCGACATTGGGACAGAGTAGCTTCATCCTATTCTGGAACTCATTCACGTTGTCTTCAGTTCGGGCGGACGTTTCAAGGCCCTTGTAATGTCAGTATATTGCCATATGTTTATTGCGAAGGAAGACTCACTTGCTGAATATGAAGTTTGACGAGCCCCAGTTCAGGTAACTTTGCCAAGCCTCCTGCTTCGCTCCAGCCTCTGAGGACAGCATTGTTACCGCTCCAATAGAGATGAACCTCTCGTGCCTTAGGCGCCGCGGTGACGATGACTTCAGTGCACAAGTCTGTCTTGTTCCAATCCCAGACCTCAACACCCATGCCTTGAAGTGCCTTCTCAATGGCCTCATCACTGTGAGATGGGGAATCGGGATCAGAGTCTTGAACAAAGACACGTAAGACAGTCTCAACGCCTTTGTTGCGGAGCTGGTCGAATATGTGTACCAAGTCCGACCTACCAGCCCCATCCGGTACCGGCTTGATTTGTTTGCGCATGGAGGTCCTCGACTTACTTTGCTGAGGCTCCTCAACGGTGATTCTGGGGATCCAAACGTATTGAAGAGTGTCCTCAAACTTCATGTTGCGCAGAAGATTAGTGAGTCCCTTTTGAGTGAGACTTTCATCTGGATTCATCATGCCATAAAGGTCAAAGCTAAGCTCCTTGTCTAGAATATGTCAAACATAGTTCATGCAATAAGTGATGTTGAAAGCGAGGATTAGCCTACCTGAGGGGGCATTCTTTCCATACAAGATCTCCATAGCGTCAGTGGAGTCCCGGGATCTCAAATAGTGCAACTTGAGCAAGCGTTCAACCCCTTTCACAATGCTCTCATCCACTGGATCTGACTTGCTGCCACTCTTTTTGCCCTTCTTGGACTTGGAAGCGTCAGAGTCTCGGGGCACCTTCTTGGAGTCTGCAGAATCCGGAATAACAGTCGGGGCTGGTGAGGCCATAGGCACAGAAGCCTGAATGGGGATGCTGCCTCCATATTTGGTTCGGCGATCGACCTGCATGCTGTCCCGCATCTCGGGCTGCATCGAGCAGTCAGCTGAAAGGATAGGCGGCATAGATGACGAGATGCCTCGATTTGGAACAGATTCTGTTTCTTTGCCAGGCATCTCTGCTCCTCCCGCCGCCTTCTTTCGGCCCTTTCTGACACTTTCTTTGTGGTACCTGTAAGGAGAGAGATTCGCCTTGTTGAAGTCCCCATTCGTACTACTGAATATTGCCCTATCGCCCTTCTCCAGCATCATCTTGACATATTCGAGCTGCTCTCGCTTGCAATTATCATAGTCGACAGCAAGATGAAGTGGAGTGTTCCCATTATCATCTTTTGCCGCAAATGCCTCGGGTTTTGCTGTCTCTATGAGTAGATCAAGGAACTTGATTCTCTTGTTAATGCCGATATGAAGGCAGTTCATGCCCTTGCTTCCGACGATGGAGATGATATTGCTTATTTCAGGGTGAGAATCGCACATCCACTGCACCATTATCTTCTTCCTCTGTTCGATAGCGAGGAATAATGATGTGTGGCCAGAACGATCTTTGATCTCGAGATAATTCTTCTGCTGGCAGAGAAACTTGATGAGGGGCTCCATTTTCTCATCGAGGTTAGGAAGTGACTTTTTGTCTTCCTTTGCCATGATGTGAAGAGCTGTCGGCTGATCTTTATCTCCAGTCTGGCGGGCAAGATCTGGTCCTTGATGGGTAGCGAAAGCAGCGAGCTTCTTACTGTCGGTGAGGTCGAGTTCTCCGTTGCGAATTTCTTTGAGAACTTGAGTGAGCATGCCTTTCACTGAGACTTTCTCCCCCTCCTCATCTCCATCTTCATCCTCGCTGCCACTGTCGTCACTGGAGCCATCACCAGCTTTGGACTGTGCGTTTGCTTCAACCTCGACAAGGTCATATTCTGACTCTGTATTATTGGGTTTGCAATATTGGATTGCCGTGCTCATCTTCCGTGTTGACGACATCTTAGATATCTTTCTTGTTGTTCAGAGACTCAGGGAACTGCTCAAGCCTTTTCCTACCATCACGGGTGACACCAAGCAGGTAGATAATTCGATCCTCGGTATTTCACGCCTTGACTCTGGCAAAATTTAGGGACTCTAAAATCGACACCCCGCCCTAGTCTCCGAGGCCCATTCTGGTGCTTGTGATAGGGCCTCTAGGTTCCGCCTTGCAGGGGCCACGTCACTACAGGGTTCCATTCAAACTGCCAGGGATTGTACAGCCCTGTCAGAAAGATTATAGCAAAAGATCTTTGAACTTGGCAATGCCGTCAGCATATACGGCTAGTATTGGGAACAGAGTTTGAAGACTGACGAGCCACGAGACTGACTGCCAATATGGGCATAAAATGAGCACGACCGACTTGCCATGCCGAGGCTCATTCAGTACCGAGTGATAACTTTTGCCCAAAGTGAACGAAATCGAGAACGATCATGATATCAGCGATGACGAGAACAACGAGTTCTTGGACATAGATGATTTGCTCGAATCGACGTCTATCAGCATCGGCCTCAACATATCTTCAGGAAAAAACAACGAGTTTCACACCCGCAACGACCCAGCAGCACCCTTTCAACGATCGACAATCACCGAGCGGCAAGGAATAACCCAAGTTCAATGCTTTTCACGCGAAATCATCCATGGTTACTTGTCGCCCGACGGAAACAACGCGACCCTGCTCGTCTACGATCTTCATCTCGACACAACCAAGAAATCCCGTCGTATCCGCGAGGCCCAAGTCAAGTTCGAGTTTAGAAGCAGCAATCCAGGAAGCTCAGCTCCCCAGATAGAAAAGATAGCGCCATACGGAAGTAAATCTCTGCTGCCTACATCTGCCGAAGAGTCCAAGACTCTTGGGTATGGACTATCAGCTGGAGCCAGCCAGTTTGTCAGCGTCGAGAGCTCCGCAAAATGGGAGAAGACGGTCAACCAAACAAAAAACGACGCTGCTAGAGGCGCTGGTGGTTTTCTCTGCAATGACTACGGCAAGCAAGTGGGTGCACAGTGGATCCTTTTCGAGAACAAGTTAGTAGCTTCGGGCACACCGAGATTTATGCGCCTTGCTATTCTGCTTGACAGGGAAAACGACGAAGAGGAATTCAAGTGCAAAGTCACTATCGATGCTAGTGGGGACTGGAAAACAGTACTGGGAGGATTGGTTGGGTCTACGCCGCGCGATGATCCTATCCTGTTTGACCCAGTTTTGCCGCCTACGAACAAGCTTCGCAAGGACTACGATATCGAGAATCTAGGATCTCTAGACTTGGATGAGTTTGTGGAGATCGAGTTTGATAAGCCTTTGAAGAAGGTTGGGGGAGCAGGAGGTTCAGCTTAACAGGCCTCGGCAGATCATAGTGGTTTAGGGCAGTAGAATATGCACGCACGGGCCCGAGTGCCGTGAGGGATTTTATTCGCCTGATCCTTCGAATATACTTTCAGCTTAACAACTATTGCTTCGTATTGGGGCCGTGTACTTTTGGCGGCTAATATACCTACACTACTATGTGAATCATCTTAAGCCCTACCCATGTCGAGCATAGTTACGGTGAGTCTCCACATGCCGGTAAGCGCGGATGATTTGCTGACCGGGTTTTTCTGTTCCCACGGAAAGTCGAGTGAAAGACAAGGAGGCATTCTTGGAACCTTCGTGAACTTTCTAAGAAACACCAAGGGATCTGAAATGTCTGACTCGGGGTCTGATTCTGGGTCGTCATCGGACGATTTGGTCCCGTCTCGACGTCCGTCTGTGCAGGAGCAAGATAAGTACCAAGACAAACAAATTAACGATGCTAAGGACACAAAAGAACAGAAGGAAGAGAGTGGAGCAAATGTTGGGGAAGCAGTCTCGGATTCAAATCTGATCACATCAGCAGGAGCTGAGATAAAAGATGAGGCTCTGAGTCTTGTATGGCAAGAGTTACCGTCAGACAGTGATACAGGTGACCAGGCTGCTGAAGCTCGACTTATAGAGTAGGTATCGCACGAAAAGCAGGCTTCTGAAGCTGATGATCTATAGTTTCATTGTTATACCCGGAGTCTATGGCAATTGGACTGACAAAGATTTTGGGCCAAGCCCTGGATCAGGAAGCTCAGCTTGGGTCACCAAATTCGCCGAGGAAGGCTGGGAGAAGCCCAAGAACCCTCAAAGCAGTTGCCGGGTGTTTCGCTTCGAGTACAATCCTTCCGAAATTTTCTCTGGTCATAGATCTCGAGAGGCTATCCATCGGGTTGCATTGAGATTGCTCAATGGGTTACGATTAAAGCGTTCTGGCGATGGCAAGGTATGGGATAATTCACCACCCTAATAGGATACTTCGTCTGACATGGAGATCTATACATAGAAGCGTCTGATATACCTCATCAGCCATGATATCGGAGGTACAATCGTTAAAGATGTAGGTGATGAGGTTCTCAGAAGTTCATCACAGCTTGTACTAACCAAGCTTAGGCTCTTGTCACAGCTTCTCTTGACAGGAGCTCATGGCAAGACATATCAGAGATGACAAGAGTCTTAGTGAGTGAGTCCTATCTTTTATATAGCTTACTCGGTCTGACACACTACAGGTCTTCAATGGCTGTCCACACCGCCAGAGAGACACGGCGGACCTGGAAACGAGACTGGCGAGCTTTCTCTATGAAAACTACTCCCAGGACTCCGGAAAGCCACGACCTTCAGCAGCCTCAATATCAGGACTTAACAGAGCCATCATCCAAGTGAATGGCCTCTTTATAACCTCTCATATCGCGCTGCGAAGCTGGATCATAAATCTACACTCTCATGGAGAGAATAGCAAGGGGGTGAGTAGTTTAACATCAGATGCAGCCCCTGTATAGCACAAGACTGACTTGAACATCAGGGTTTTGACGCTTACTGTGCAACCTTGGGTATACCATTGGAGAGAACATTGACAGTACCAACTGGGACGGACTATTCTCCTCTTACTCAGTACCTTGCCAAGATAGAGCCAGGTACGTTCAAGAGACTCGATCATCGTTTTATGAGTCTAACTAAGTGTTCTCATCAGATGTTCGGGAGCCGAAAGAGTCCATCGGAGCACGACAGTATGCTCAAGAGAGAAAGCTTCTTGCTCTGGCTTCACCAATCTATCCACTTCGAAACAAGGTTGAACCCAATCCCTTGGCTGATCTACCAGACTATCAATCCTGGCTGAACAGTCCTTGTCCTCAAATCCTTTATCTCCATGGCAGTCATCGCGTCAGAGATGTGGCTGAGAGTGTATTCTACGCCCTCGAAGACGAGGCCACAAAGGTGAAACGACGAGCAAATGTTCTATACTTCTCTTTCGACAGATTCGATGTGCGTGCTGACAGTATTCGGGACATGATCGCCACCTTCTTGGCCCAGATTTGCAACCATCACCCGAAGCTTGGACCTGCTATCAATCGGCTCTGCATTCAGATCGAGAACGAGCGTGGATGGACTGAGACAGACCTGATCCAATTCTTCGAGATGTTCAGAATCTCAGCAGAAGTCGAGCAGACGATGATTGTTATTAATCACTTCGACGAGTGCACAAAGGGCTCACGCAAAAGGTTTCTGGACCACATTGCTGACAAGTATTACAATGATGAGACTCCTTGGAAAATTGTTGTGACCAGTCATGAGCCAGGTGCCTTGACAGAAGAGCTTTCAGGCCCGTTTTGTGTCCCTGTTGATATATCGTCCGAGGAGTTGGGAGAGCTCGCTATGAACAGTTTCGAAGGCGACATTCAAGCAATGATAAGCCCAAGGGGGGATCTAAACTTCAGAGAAGAGCAGATTCGCACCGAGCTGCGCTTCACTGAAAAGCTGGACCCTCCAGTGCGCCATATCCTGTTTGAGCAGCTGAGAGTTCGTGACGAGTGGCCCGACGAGATATCGACTGATGCGATTTTTGGGTCGTTGAATTTTACTCAACAAGGAGATGAAAATGACAAGATTATGGTATCTGTGTTGCATGCTGTGCTCAAGCGATACACTGACCAGGACTCGCTTGAGCGTCTCCTCTCCTGGCTCCTATATGCTGTCAGACCACTCACAATCTGGGAATTTGCCACTATCATTTCGTTCTCAGATGAGCGGGAACACAGAAAAGTCTCTCCAAGTTTTATGGCAGTGGAAAGGCTTGTTGAAAAGGTTGAGAAGGATTTTGCAGGCATTCTTGAGGTGGATCACAACGAGGTCAGATTCAAGCACCCGTGCTTCCACGACATCATGGTCAACGGCGACCCTTCAACCCAAAATGCAGAAGAGAAGGCTTATCCGTGGAACAAGATTAAAGCCAAAGCTCATAATCTCATTCAAGGCATGTGTCTGGACTACTTGTCTAGAGATTCTGTTCAAGAGTATGTCAGACAGACCTTTGCAGTCACAGACTCAACAACCTTCGAGACAGCGCCTTTCCCAGACCGTACAAACCTCGCTTCATATGCTATTCAAGCATGGGCACATCACTATTCTCTCAGCTACCCTCTTCCAAATATATCTGCTTTGTCATCGAAGAAGGATCTGGTTCAGACCCTAGCAAAGGCTCAGTGGTGCTTGGCGAATCCTGCCACCAGACGCTCTCCTTGTTTCCAGTCACTGTTCCCAATCTTTGCTGGACTTGGCCTACTCAACGTGGTGGAGCCCTTGGGTAGTGATGATGCCTTGCGGGGTCTCATCGAAGCTGCTGGCAAAGGACAGAAACAAGTTGTTGAAGATCTCCTCGGTGAATACGACTTTACGCCTGATGAAACATGGGAAGTTCTCAAGGCGGCGAGTTCCGCTGGTCATGAAGAGTTGATGAATACCTTGCTCGACAAGATAGAGGCCAAGGGGAAGATACCCACAGATTTTGAGTGGCCGCCAGTTCTGATCTATCGGGCTGCTAATCTGGGTCTGGAGGGTTTTGCAGAAAGGATTCTCACTCTCGGATGCCCCCCAGACCCAGATGTTGAATGGAGGAACGAGACATCCATGCAGGCGTCTCCTTTGTATCAAGCCGCCTGTCATGGATATACAAATTCAGTCCGAGTTCTGTTGAAGCATGGCGCCAGCACAGATTACAAAAGCTTTTCTGGAAGAAACCCGCTTCATAAGGCTGCCCTTGAAGGTCACACCGAGACTGTCAAAGCCCTTTTGGAGGAGTCACAAGTCAACATCGACTGTACTTCAGAGTCAAGCTTCACTCCTTTGTATCTCGCAGTTCTTGGGGGGAACCACGACACAGTGAAGCTGCTGTTGGAGAAAGGTGCAGACCCGAATATGGGCATCCCAGATACGTACACCGGTGATGATCAGTGGACTCCTTTGCTTGCGGCGACTGATGATGGCTTCAAGAAGTGCATCAGACTTCTCTTAGATAATGGGGCTAATCCAAATCTGCCAGGACCATCTGGTCCTCCATTGCATTGGGCAGTCATTCGTGGTAGAGTCGATGTTCTGGACATGCTCCTTGAGGCCGATGCTAATCCCGGGAGTGAGCTTCTCAAGAAACCTCTTCTATTCTCGGCCGTGGGCGATGAACTTGAAGGAGCTGGTCTACCTATGCTTGAAAGACTGTTAGAGCTCAACTTGGATGTGAACGGTAAGGACAGTGATGGCGTTACGGCATTATTGGCAGCCCTGTTATCATACCCGCGGCAAGACTTTGAAGCCACCTCTTTAGGCCCTACGGAAGCCTTGAGAGATGCCGTTATCAAAATGCTTCTGGAACATGGAGCTGATCCCAATGATCGACCATCCAGTATTTACTCGCCACTGATGCGCTCCGTTTCAGCCAAACAGTACAGAGCAACTGAGATGCTACTAGAAGCAGGCGCAAATCCGAACAAAGAAGTACTAGAACGGCTTTCACCTCTTATTACTGCCATCTATGTACCAGAACTTGCACGCCTCCTGCTTCAGCATGGCGCACGTCCAGAAATAGGCTCCAAAGAGGGATGGACTAACTTAACATATGCTGCATGCAAGGGATACAAAGAAACCGCCGAGGTGCTTCTCGAATACGGTGCATCGGTTGATACTCCATTTGGCGCTCCTATAGAGTACCCTGCGCGCATTGGATCCTTTACGGAGCTATGTGCGAAATCCGAATTCACTGGAATGACCGCGATTATGTTTGCGGCATGGCAAGGACATCACGAGATTGTTCGCCTTCTAGCCGAAGCAGGAGCCGACCTGCAGCACACAGGGGGCATTTTTGAAGATTCACCTCCTATGGTATTCAGCTCAGGCAAGACGCTATCAGCGCTTCTCGAATTCCCCACGAGGATAGATTTGAACGTTACCGACCCCCTGAAGAAGTCTGCCCTTCACAGGCGACGTACTACTATTGACGATATGCGACGGCTTATTAACGCTGGGGCGGACATTGAGCTGACAGAATCTACTGGGAGCACCCCCCTAGTATTATTCGCCGGCTCTGATTTGGAAAAGGTCAAGTTGTTGGTCAAAAGAGGGGCGAATGTCAACCATATCTCCCCGTGGGAGGGGTCGCCTCTGCACCAAGCTTGCAAAGCGGGATCCTTTGACTCGATCAAGTTTCTCGTTGAGAATGACGCAGACCTCACTTCAGTGCATCGGTACGACGGTATACCATTGCAATCATTATGCGCCCCCGAAGAAGCGATTGATCCACAGCAGCATGAAGAAATGGTACGCTATCTTTTATCAGAATACAAGAAGCAAAGCGTGAAAATCACGACAGAAAGTGGCATCTTTGGCTACCTCGTCAACTCAGCAGCTTTCGGGAGCTCACCAGCCATCCTCAATTTCATTCTCGAGCAAGAAGATATCACTGTTGATGTCAAGGACGACATGGGTCGCATGCCAGTTCATCTTTCAGCTTTCAGCGGATTACCTAGCTTCAATGCTATCTTAGAGAGAGGCGGTGATGTGAACGCGAAGGACAAACAGGGACGTACGGCACTGCACTGGGCTGCCCAAGCAGGTAAATTGCAAGTTGTGAAGAGTATTATTTCTCTTATGGATGGCAACCCGGATATTGACATCCCAGATATTGACGGTTGGACACCTCTTTGCTGGGCTCTTCGTGGTGACCTACCATTGACCCAGAGGGAAAGTGTGAGACAGCCTTCACTACGTCTTGATGTTGTGAAGCTTCTTATTGAGAAAGGGGCCAAGACAGCTGTGGTTGTGAGCTATAAAGAGGAAAACTGGACCCCACTGAGTATTGCTCGATATCACAGCAGTGATCCAGAAATCATATCTCTTCTGGAAAATGGCATTGGAACAACAGACGAAGGGGGAATGGAGAACACTGACAAAGATGACACAAAAAGCAGAGCTCAGACACCAGTCAAGAAAGGAGTTAAAGAAGATTCTGCTTTCTGCGATTATTGTTTATCAGTAAGTCTTTGGCCGAGTGACTTTCTTTTTAATGCACTTGCTGATAATCACAGCAAATGTACGGGTTGTTTTGGGGCTGCGAGACTTGCGAATGGTTCTGCCTTTGTTTCAAGTGTTATCAGCACGCTGAAATGCTGCATCCGGCGCATAATAGCTTTGAACAAAAGGGCGAAGAGGAGTTTGAAGAGGGTGAAGCTGAGGCTTCTACAACATCCAACTCTGGGTCTTCGGATTCGCAGTCGAATTCTGGGTCAGACTCTGGAGGATCCGAAGACCAGAACGGAGACGATAATTGACAGACTCAGAGATCATATCGTTAAAGATACATGCACATCTAAAGACTCGATAGAAATACTGTAAACTGACTTCTGTATATAACCAACGTGCCCTTGAAATGTGCTCCATAAAACTATACCATACTATCTTGCCGCCCATTTATCATGCCTTCAACTACTGCTTTCTCAGCCCGCATATCTCCATCCCTCAGGCTCACCAGCTGCATCCTCTGCAGCTTTCAGGGCCTTGTTCTTCTTAGCCACGTACCACTTTGTGATGAGAACAAAGACCACAACGAGACCACAGCCTGCAATGATAACACCGCCTCCAGTCTGATAGTATGGTTCCTGGTTTCGGAGGAAGAAGTATGGCGTGAACCAGTGGGAGACAGATGAAACGCAGTTGGCATATGCGATGAGAGCAGCACGCTTTGTGCGAGGACGAGGGACGACAGTTGTCTCCCAAGAGATTTGGATCTAAGAATAAGTCAGTGAAAGGTCTTGCTGTGGATGAAGAGATAGGTAAGAGAACTTACGTTCAGGCCGACGAATGGACCGACCACGAGCAGAATCATGCAGAAGTATCGGGCGCCAACGTTGAGAGTAGTGATCATGACAGCGCAGCCAATCAGGGCAAGAAGTATAGGGACGATGATGTGATAACCGTGTTCCAATCGTCGACCAGAAGACCATGAGATGCCCATCATCACAATGAAAGCGATGATAGGAGGAGGTGCTTGGATGAGGTAGGTAGTGGTACCGGAGAATCCGAGGGTAGCGACGATCTTGCATCATTATTAGTACATGAATCATAGTTGAAAGAAGAACAAGAAGTTACTCACGGAAGGGAAGAAGTCCTTGTATGACTGTGCGATGATCAAGAAGAAGTGAATGGCCGCAAAGAGATGGGCAAATGGCTCCTTCATGCACATCCAGAAGCCATCCCAGTAGCCACCAGCATCATCTTCAGCAATGCCACCGGCAGACACAGCCTGACGGTACTGAGCCATAGCTGCCTCTTCCTCGGTGATGAAGTATGTGCCCGTCGAGTCAGGGAAGTTGGGAATGAACCAGAAGCTCACGAGAGCCACCAAGATACTGACAGCACCTGAAAGAACAGTTAGCCATGTAAGCTGAATCGTTATACTTGGAGATATACCTTCGAGAAGCAAGAACCATTTCCAAGCTCGGAGGTTTGCAACGCCTTCCATGTTGGTCAGAATGCCTGCAGCCAACAGACCTGAAAGGGCCTGAGAGATGGTATTTCCCGCATGCCAGATACCCATCCTCAGAGGCGATTCATGTTTTGTGTACCAAGAAGAGGTCATGAGGGACACAGCAGGTACGAAGGGTCCTTCAGTAAAGCCAATGAGGAAACGGCAGAGACAAAAGCCCCATCCTGCAGAAACAGCAGGCATACAGATGGTTACGCAAGACCAGACAAGCATGCAGCTAGGGAGGAGGATTCGAGGGGTACCCTTGGCGAGGATAACGTTGGCGGGGATCTGAGAGAGGATGTAGCCCACGTAGAACATGGAGATGCCGAGAGACCAGATTGTATCCGTCATGTGGAGATCTTCTTGCATACCGGCGAGTCGAGCGTTGGAGACGTTGATTCGATCAAGGTAGCTGCATCAGTCAATAAGAGAAATGTGAGTGAAGATAGAATGACTGACTTCATCAACAGCATGGCTGTGACCATAGGGAGGAACTTCCAGTCGAGCTTGCGAACCAGGGATTTCTCAATAGCAGCACGCTCTTCAGGAGTCTTATCCTTGATGAGCGGATAGCGCTCGAGGATCTCATCTCGCACAGGAGCAACCTCCTCATACTCGACATCTCGTTTGATGTCAAAAGACCCAGGTTTTGAGTGAACGGAGCCCGTCATGTTGATGGCAGAACTATGTCTCTCGAAAGGATTTCAGGAACAACTCAGCGGTGACAAGGGTGAATGATGAATGGCGAGAGAGAGCTGGTGATCATTTCAAGAACCATGGGTATTGTACACTTTTATACATCCCAATCCTTACCCCAAGCTAGGTAACTTCTTCCAAGAATGCCAAGATCTTGTTGTTGCTCCAGCGTGTCTTTTTCGCTCTTCCATCCGAGCTTAACTACCGCGGTCCCCCCGCATCCCCGCGTTCGTGGAATAACCTTTACAAGATAGAGTGAGACGTTCGCGAGGGCTAGCGTTCGGACCCAACCCGTCGGCTACGATCCGCCAACAAAACTTCATGATTCGGGACCGACGGACTTGGCCCGGATAGAAGTCTGGGGGGTGAGCCAGGCCAGTGTGATCAAAGCGAGTTACTGATCGTTCCTGATGAGGAATAGCGTTGCACTATACGACGTAAATGACTTGGAATTTCGGGGGGTATGAAGTCCTGGTCATTCTGCGAGAGTTAACCATATTTTAAGCATATCTACTTTCGGGAAAGTGAACTTACCTGCAGGGTGCCCTGTCCTTCCATCATCTTGGTAGAAAGGGACAGGAGGAATTGCTGGAAAATGCTCAATGCAGAGAACTTGGATGAGCACTGTGTTAGAAGTATAGACGCTTTGCTCACTACCTCGAACGTTTGCGTCAAGCCTTGTTGATTCGGCTGTGGTGCGCGCTGAACCAGACAGACATACGCGACAGCAGCTGCCAAGATATCATATGCGTCTAGGAAAGATACCGTGGCGCCACTCCCCGACCTGTTATAGAGTTTCTCAATGAGTGCCTTGCAGCAACTAATCGTATCGGCTTCAACTTCGCCGGCACTCTCAGCATCGACTTCGGAGTTTGTCAGATTCTGGTCTCTAGGTTGGACCATTAGGATTAGAGCCCGGCATGCTAGCTGATCCAGGTAGTCGAATTGCGGGCTTGTTGGGGTAGTAGTGCCTCCGGTTTGTGGGGGAAACTCTCGCCAGAAGCATAGGTTGCTGTAGGAAAATAGCGGGCTGGATTGGTGCCTTCCAAGTACATCTGAAATAAGCTGAGCGTGGGTGATAAGATGTTTACTCAAATTAAGCTTATTTTCCACTGCCCCTGATATGCGAGGTTCTATCTCGTCCTCCGTTACATCTGGTACCTAATATATAGTCAGTAATGTTAATGTCGTGTCTCATCGGTCATCGTACTGAAACTGAGATGTCAACCTCCGTAGTGGTGAACGGTCTACCCATAACCGATGCTAGAGATCTACAATATTTCGTTAGTTCTACGGTATGTTAATGTCCAGACATGAAACTTGCCTATCCCAAAGATAAACACTCCAGAATAGCCACTCAACCCGATAAGTGCCGTCTGAATCTGATGTGTTCTGTGGTGGCACTGTCTTGTGTAGACCCGCAGCAATGCAATTCGTCATAATAAAACCCATAAGGTGCCAGGCTGATCCACCTGAAGCACTAAACATTGAAAAGACTGCAAGCAGAAGCATGCAGTGCAGGGTGTCCAGAGGCCCTTGGGAATGGAGAATGAACGGCAATAGCTTCACAGCTGCAGCGTGTAGATTGGTAGCCAGTGAAGAAAGGCGACCAGCATCAGGTGACATGCTGATGCCTATTGCCACAGCCAGGTATGTGTTGAAGCGAGGCAGTGCGGTTCTAGCTGGATCGGCGCCCTGATTGCTCATCTCCAGTACGGCCTCGTACTGCTCAAATAAGCGATGTTCGTCAATATGTGGAAGCCAGACGCTCCAGTCGAGAAACCGCTGGAAGTGGCTGAGCGTCAACTCGCGCGTAAGTGGGATGAGTTGGTCATCCATAACATACACTGGTTGCGACGATGATGCTTTAGAAGGGTCTCGACCATCTACAGCAAGAGCTGCCGATATTGACTCAATGATGGCGAGTTTATGTGGTCTGTCACCCGTGTTCGTTCGAGACTCGGCCATGGCCTTGTTAGACAAGAGGCCAATGGCGCTCATGGTGTCTTGGACACTTGACTGCTCCTCTCCATTGGCAGCGATCTGTTCGTTCACAGGCGCGGATGAAATAGATCCATAATTTGACCGTCGGCGTTTGCCATTGACGGGCGAAACAGCATCTGCTGTACCAAAGGAAGTATGTCTGGCCCGAACATGTTTCTGCTCGGCAATCTTGATCTTTTGTTCAAGTTCAGCAACACGACGTCTTAGAGACTCAACATAACTAAAAACATCAGTAAATAACTCTGCATAATGCTATTTAAGCCACGAATGTATTGTGATCACATACCCATTGACTCTCGCATGCGTCAGAGTGGTATCCTCTCCATTGAAGTCAAACTGCTGAGACCGAGCAGTGCACTCAACGCCAAGATCTGCACACGAAGTACATGCCGGACGCAATCTATCGCACTAGGTCCTATTAGTAAAAACCGCAATATGCATGATAATGACAAGCATCACCTTTTGCTTCCGCTTGAAGCATCGCTCACAAGCGAGACTGTTCTTCTGCGGAGGCTGGGACTGTGACGAACTGGGGCTACTGGCCCGTGCAGGGCTTGGAAGTGAGACGCGGGAAAGTTCGCGCCAATCAGTTGCCATCTTGCATGTTCCTTGGATTGATTTAGAGGCCCAGGAAAGATACGACACGGAGTGAGCCCGAGGGACGCGTTGGGTTCGGAGGGGAAGCTGGGGATGACCCCAGATTTATCGGACTTGGTCCTACAGTCACGTGCGATCTGGATCAACATGATTGAAAGTGGTCTAACTTAGTCTGGACGGGCTCCTACTGGGCATGAAGCGGAGGAATGACACTCGAATTTAACCCTGGGAAATGAGAAAATGACTATCTATAAACTATTTTGCGTGTACAGGACCCCGTTCCTTATGCTACAACTAGGACGCCATTGGTGGCCCTATTTGTGATGCCATTACCATTCGTGACAGCACCATTTGTCGAACTGTTTGTAACAACACCATTGGTAGCCTTCTTCTCCACAGAGTGACCGTTTGCCTGTTGTGACTTGACAACCGATGCATTCAACGCCGCCATCTCAGTACCTCTCTTGGTAGCAGCACCAAGAAGGAGGGGACCATCAGTAGCAGCCATGACCCAACGAGCTCCCATCTTGCAGAACTTCTCAACAAGATCAAGACGAGCATGAAGACCACCAACACCAAGCCACTTTCCATGCTTCTTACACGCAGCAATAGTACGCTCGTAAGCCTCAGTAACACGAGGGTTCTCGTAATCTCCGGGAATACCCATCTCGGCAGTCAAGTCATTGGTACCAATGAGAAGAGAGTCAACGCCCGGAAGAGCGGCAATCTCATCGACTAGCTCAAGAGCCTCAAGGGTCTCGATCATGGGGATGACCATGGTAGCGGCGTTTGTGACGGGGCTGGAGACCTTGGCGGGGATGGAGCGGAATTGATGATGGGGGAGACCGTTGGTGGAGGAACGGTGACCAACGGGCTGGAACTTGGCTGCGTTGACGACATCTTGAGCATCTTGTACAGAACGGATGTGAGGAACGATGATTCCAAGAGCGCCGCCGTCGAGAATTCTTGAGACGAAGAAGGGATCCTTGCTGGGGGCTCGGACGATAGGGGAGATGCCAGCGTAGAGAGCAGCGACACATAGTTGGTTTGTCGTCTCAAGATCAAAGGAGGAGTGCTCCATGTCTACGAGAATGCCATCGTAGCCAGCTGTCTTGGCCATGCCGGCGATCTCGATGGACTTGACGAGCTTGATGCTCATAGTGTAGGCGACTTCATCACGGAGAAGCTTCTCTCGCATGGGGTGGGGAATAGGTGCAGCCATTTTGCGAGTTGATTGGGGTGATAGAATAAACAGGGAGCTTGATCTGGTGTATTGGAGTAGGTGATAGTGGGAATTGGGGATTGGGATTGGGGATGCTGGTGATTGATGAGGATAGAAGCGGTCAAGGTGGTTTCTCCCGCATATTAATATACACCTCTTCATGATCGTAAAGAGTCATATTTCTTCCTCAAGAGTCAGATACTGGATAAGTCCTTCTCCGTGTCCGATCTCGTTCCCCATCAATTGCCTCCATTCAATTCTAGGACGGAAGCCGATTGTTGGAGCCGAGAAGATCGTGGGGTCGGAGCGGGGCCGCATACGACCCCGAAAAGTCATCGGACATTGTCCATCTCACATCGGCATGATACCTACGGATAACGGATGCCGTGAAACGGCACAGAAAAGAGAAATGATTCACCGGTTGGATCCCGCGGGAGTCAGAGGCGCTGGAATTCGCCTTGAGGGAGATACATAAAAGTGCAAGACGTGAAGATTTAGGCTCTTGTTCTCCAAACACCAAACTCTACCCCACAAACATCACCTTGCATCTCAATACTCTCATCTCATTCACCATGGCACCAAGCGCTGTAACAGACACTCCACCAGAGACTCTTCCCTCTGGGAAGCCAACAGTCTATGTCATGGACTCATTCCACCCTCAAGTTATGGCATACTGCCAAGAGAACTTCAACGCTATTACTCCCGATAACCCCAAGCACAGCCAATGGAGGCAAGAAGCACGCTACCTCCTCATGAGATCCTCTCGCTTAACTGCAGAGGACATCAAGGCCTGCCCTAACTTGATCGCCATCGGCAAGCAGGGCGTTGGTATTGATAAGATTGATGCTAATGCCTGCGCTGCACGTGGGATCAAGATCTTCAACACTCCTGGTGTTAATGCAAGAGCAGTCGCTGAGCTTGTACTGACTCTCGCTACTGCATCTGCTCGTCAGGTTGGCTCTATTGTTGCCAAGCAGTCTTCGGGTATTCTTGTACCCAAGGAAAAATGCTCTGGTTTGATTCTACATCGCAAGACAATTGGCATCCTTGGCATGGGCAATATTGGCAAATGCGTCGCAAGTATCTTCAGAGGCGCTTTTGAGGCAGATGTTATTGCTTATGATCCCTTCCTCCCCGCCGATGCATGGGCCGACATTCCTCATCAGCGAGCCAGCTCTGTTGAAGAGGTTTTGGAGTCTTCAGACGTCATCACCGTTCACATGCCTCTTACCCCACAAAC
The DNA here is from genome assembly GCF_000260195.1 of Fusarium odoratissimum NRRL 54006. Taxonomy (NCBI): domain Eukaryota; kingdom Fungi; phylum Ascomycota; class Sordariomycetes; order Hypocreales; family Nectriaceae; genus Fusarium; species Fusarium odoratissimum. The sequence goes on along the minus strand of NW_022158688.1, from coordinate 173,897 downwards.
AAGAGACCTCATTAGCTATTCTGAGATGAAGAGGATGAAGCGAACAGCCATCGTCATCAACACCGCACGCGGAGGTATCGTCAACGAGGATGATCTCAAGCGCGCATTATCTGAAGGACTGATCTGGGGTGCTGGTCTTGACTGTCACGAGGAGGAACCCCCTAGTTATGAGAGGTATCACTCACTTTGGGAGGTTGGAGCTGTTAGTACGCCTCATATTGGAGCTGCGACGGCGGAGACTCAGATGCAGACAGGAATGGCGGCGGCGAGGTATTTGTTGGAGTTTGCTATCAACAATCCATGAGATAGCAGAATTTGTCTTTAGTTATAGATTGTTCACAAAGAATGCACGATTAATGGTACCAAGTTGTCTTATATCATGCCCTTCTTTAAAACTCAAAGCTGTCCCATACACTGGGATTCGTAGGATCTCCATAAACATATTGACCGAGCGCAGACTCCATATTCCATAACGAATCGTAGTTGAGCAGCGCCCAATTGACCGACGATCCATCTTGATATTCCTCAGACATTTCATTCCCATCTTGCCCTGGAACAGCAAACTGGCTCACAGGGTCCAGCAGACCCGTCCTCGTCTGCAAGCTCTGGTCAAAGAACTGGCGATTTGTGGAAAAGTCTGGCATGTTTCCCAAGGTATTAGGTAAAGAACTTGTGCCGAGGTCCGGAGAGAAACTTCGTCCATTAAAGTTGCTGATATCGTTCGGGTAACCCAAAGCTGGATCAACCGGGAGACCTACAGACATATCTCGCACGTTGGGCCATAGCCTTTGTGATACATCTCGGTGCAGAGCTTCAAAGACGGAGACATAGCTTTTAGCATCCGGGAGTTGTCGTGCGACGCTATTCAATAGCTCTTGGCAACGGAGCAGACCTTGATAAGATGCGCGCATGTCTTCCTGAGTAATCTTCTTGGATACAGATATGCAGTACATGACCGACAACCCAGCCGTGAAGAGCATATGGAAGTAGCTTCGTGTATGTGTCATCATCTCTCGTTTCTGACATATGATGTGATATCTCTCAATAGTCTCCAGCGCAGATCCGAGAAAGACTGTCAAGATCTCTTTTGATGGAGATCCATTGACTTTTGGGACTAGATCAATTGCGCGACGGAGGACAGATAATCTCTCGCGGGCAATTAGCAAGTCATACCACTCTTGTGTTTCGTAGAGACAACTCGGCTCTTGTATGATGGGATTTCTGTTTCTCCAGTCTTTCAATTCCCTTAACAGGTTCGTCATGACAACATGGACGTGACCCGCGAGTAAGTGCTTCGACCTGGTATTGGAGATCTTCCGCCGCAGCTTGGAGAACTCGGTCTGTATATGTGACGATATCTGTCTCAGCCGCACAGAGATGAAGAAGACGGTCATTTCATTCTGCACATTAGGCTCGCGAGTAAAGTTCAAGGAATCGAGGCTTTGAACATCCTGACTGGCGGCTTCGAGTTCCTCGTCGCTAACTTCAACTGGAAACTTTGTCTCGATATCCGCGTCGTCGATCAAAAATGGACGATCCAGAGTTGTTGAGCTGTACCGATCGATCAAATAGAATTGCCAGAATATTCTCCTTCTGAGCTGTGTTTGTAGTAGATCGCCTCGGATATCGGTACCATTATGGAGCCCAAGTTCAATACAGAGGCGTCCGCAAAGCCGAACAACGTCCCAAATGGAAGTGCCTGTCATTCAATCAGCATGGTACTGATGGTCGAGGTCAGGCTTTACGTACCAATGGGATGGTAGATGCCAAATCTACATATCAGCAATAAGTCCTGAACAGAATCTAGGCCCCGAGTCAGAAATTCGGCACCCAGGTGTTGTAGAGCTGCATTATAGTATGCTTCTGGATGGCGATGGTGTAGCTTGTTGCGGTAAGGCAGAACTGCCCCAATGGCACAAATCATGAAAGCTCTGAACAGGTCATGGCTAGTTGCTTTCGTGGAAGTGCCCTGACCATTGAAGAGGCGTTGATGCAGTGCCCAGACACTTCTACGGAGGAGAAATGGGTTTTGTATGTGCGCCCAACTCAAGCTGCAGTACCATTAGTTGATGACTAGAGATTAGGTACGTTTAACTGACTATTTGTCGAACAACATCTGTGTCTCTACTGCGGATGGCAAAGAGCATGGGGCTATCGAGACTTCATCGGTACCGGGCGCATCTGCCAGTGTTCTCAGCAACGTGGCATGCGACTTTCTCCAATTTGCGTCTGAGAATAGGTGTGCGATGAAGCTATCGACATATGTTAACTGAATCAATCCAAGCTTATTATCATCATGGACGCATACCTCAAGCTGGCTCCCTCGCGTGTAGCGGGTGATGACGCTGCTATGGATCTCACAGTATGCCTGTCATCTGGACTCGAGGTATCCACGGTGCCTGGGTCGGCGACTGTGACCGACTCAAGTTCTTGAAGCCTGTTGTGCAATTCTTGCTCTTTTCGCTCAAGCTCGTCGATCATGCTGTGTTGTAATTATCTGTCAGAATAGGCAAGACGAGGCATGGTGAGATACCCACGCTCTCGACAACTGGCCACCATTGTCGGAGTCAGTGAACGAGACGAGACATTCCAGGCCATTGCGTGTGCAAAGAGAGCACTTTGGCCTATTATTGTCACACTGGGATTTTCCAGTCAGTAATTTGTATGAAGAATAGTACTGTTACTAAGCCCGACCTTTGTCTTTTTCTGTGCGCAAGATTGACACGCTGGAAGTCTTGGGAGACGCGACATCCTCTTCCCTACGTGATTGGTTGGAGCGAGATCTGGAGGTGTTGGACGACAAGTCTGGGGGGCGGCTTGGTATAAATGCTCCAATAATGAGAAGCCTACGGAAATAGAGGGGAGCTATCACGTGCTTTGCCCCGCAAGTTGTTCGCCAGAATAGGAATAGGTTAAGTTTGACATTTCGTAAGACATGTATTTTTGCTGAAGCCAAGAGACCTTATTTACAACACCATCAACATAAAGCATAACTATAATCATTTAATCTTGCAAACTCTTCCTTTTCAACGCTTAGTATCTGTTCTCGACATGTTTCGAGACCACAGACTCCTGATCCTTCATCTCAGGCTCAATAATCTCCCGTGCTGCAGGCTTCAGATCATCAGCAGTAGGGTAGGCAATCTTATGCACCGTGTACCAGGATCTCTCAAACAACTTGTCCATGCTCTCCAACGATCGACCAGAGGTCTCAGGCATAGCAAAGTAGACATAAACAAGAGAGATAGTGCAAATGCTAAGGAAGAACATGAAAGCGCCATAACGTTGGGTCGCTGCCAAGAGAGAAGGCATAGCTCGTGAGCAGCCAAAGTACATGGCCCAATGAACAGCCATGAGGATGGACACGTTGATAGAACGAATTCTCAGAGGGAAGACTTCGGCCGAGACAAGGTAAGGGATGGAGAACCAGCCGATGGACCAAGCGATGGCGTGGATGTAGATGGCCGCAATGGCTGCGCGACTAGCTGCCATGGCAGACGAGCTAGCCTCAATCTTCTCGGGAGTCCAGCCATTGGTGACTTTGAGGTAAGCACCGACAAAAGCCAGAGTGAAGATCTGCATGGTAATGCCAGTCATGAGAGATCGACGTCGGCCGATGAAGTCGATGACAAACACGGAGAAGATGAGAACAGAAACAAATTTCAAGATGGCGTAGCACCCAGTTGCCAGGAAGCGAGCTTCAGTGCCCTCAATACCAAGATAGCCAAAAATAGTAGGGCTATACTGAGTGATGGCATTGGCACCGGACCACTGTCCAAAGACGTGGCAAGCAAACATGAGAACAAAGCGTCGTCTGTTGGAGAGATCTGTGAAGGTCTCCTTAATCAAGTCCCAAGTATTGGCACCAGAAACAATTTCAATCTCATGGTTCAACTGACTCTCGATACCTTGAAACTCAGATTGAACATAAGGATGATCTTCTGGAAGCCCTCGGAAGCGAGACAAAGTAGCAAGCGCCTCTGTTCTCTTGTTCTGGCTGAGCAAGAAACGGGGAGTCTCCGGAGTGAAGAATGTTCCGACGCCCCAGATGAGGGCGGGAATGAGCTGGAGTGCGGTAGGGAGCTGCCATTGGAGGTTTGTTCCGGCGTGGTACTTGGTGACACCGTAGTTGAAGAAGAAGCCGAAGACGACGCCGAGCTGTTGACAGCAGGTGTATTGGAGGGTTAAGAGACCGCGGATAGGCTGGGGCGAAATCTGAACAGAGTTACTCGTCAATTGGAGATGCTACAGAGTAAGAAGGAAAGTCATACCTCTGCGATGTAGACCGAAGGCAAGACAGTTGTCGCGCCGATGCCAATACCAGAAATGACACGAGTGGCATAAAGGGCTCCAAGGTTTCCATTGCTAAATGTCTGACCAAAGATACCAGCCATGTAGACAACAGTGAAGAACTGAAAGGTACGCGTTCGTCCCAGACGCTGGGTAAGCCAAACACAACCCAAACATCCAAAGACTGCACCAGCCGTAGCGATAGCCACGATCCAGCCTTTGGTGTTTGCGTATTGATGATCGGTCTGTTTATCGATTCCGAAACGCTCTTTGAAAACCTCCATGATGACGAGGGAGGCGATGTTTCCTATTCAAGTGCCAAGTGATTAGTTGGGGTTGGCAGCGGATGGATGTCAGACTAACCTTCATCGAAACCCTTGGCGACACCAGAGAAACTCCAAATGCAGGTACAAAAGAGAAGATACCAGTTGAAGATCTCCTTGGGACTATCTTTGATGGCCCGTCTCGTGGCCTTGATCATATTCGGTCTTGCCATTGTGAATTGTGATTATTGCCACGGGTGAAGGTAGGAGAATGAGAGGGATGCAGACAAGAGCTTGAAGCTGAGGAAAGAAGATCGTGTAGAGGAGAAAAGGGGGTGCAATATATCCTGCCCAGCCTGGCGGAAAACCTTCCCCAGAGAGTCAACGGGGGTCGCCGACTCCAAACGGTAGAAGCGTGGAGAAAAATGCAACGCTCACGTCGCGGAGAAAAAGGCGGGGATGATCTTGGTTCCCCGAGATCCAAACTTCCCCAGAACTTGGGGTGGGCCCGTTGTTTAGCGTGGAGTCAAAGTGTTGTTGTCGGAGCATGTCCTAGTGCCATCGGGCTGGACCCGGCACAGGTTTCGGAGCGTAGATTTGAGAAGTTGCTGACGAAGCTGAGGTACCCCTCGTCACAAGTCAACGATTGTGCTACATCGGGAAAAGCCCTGGAGAAAGGCCGCAGCTTGACGGAGCAGGTTGAGTTAGTGGATTTTGGTCCGCGTTGTCGGAGATAATTTTGCGTCCATGAAGTCTTAGGCGGACTGGCAGAGATTTGCAGTGATGACGGTGTGAGACCAACGCGTTAAGCCCCCGCGAAGTGTGAAGATGACCGCCGGTATACTGATTTGAACTTGAAGCTGTGACTGGAGAAACAATAATGAAATCATGAGGGAATCATCTATCTGATGTCTCTGCGCCTATTTGGGTCGATTATACAAGAGCTATGGCTATCAAGTCGCGTTATGGTAGTCGCAAGCAAGGTATTAGCCGGTCCAAGTTCAAATTAATCATTGTTTACTGCTCTTTGTGTTGTTTCAGTGACGACGCAGCCACCGCTCCCCGGCAATGCCACTCCACTGTCTGAATATTCCCCTCCAAACTATCAGTAATATACAAGGTCTTATGCTCCGGTCCTCCAAAACAGCAATTTGTCAGATTGATTCCAGGCGATCCACTGACAATTCGAGCCTTGGGTACCCCATGTGTATCCACTACAAAGATTGAACCAAGACTTGGATGACAGATGAACAAACTGCCTTGTTCGTCGAGGGCAAGACCATCAGGACCCGCGTTGCCGAAAGACTGGAAGAAAACGCCGGCTTTGGAGGTAGTGCCATCTGCGTGTAGGGGTAGGCGCCAGACTTGGTTTGCCCGTGTCATGGCGACGTAGAGGAAGCGCTCGTCTCGTGAGAGGACGAGACCATTGGGTGAGGGACCATTGTCAAGCAGAGTGTCAAGTCTCCCATCAGGCGATAAACGGTAGACGCGACCAGTTGGATCTGTCATGCCGGTTTGGCCTTGGTCGGTGAAGTAAAGGTTGCCCCTTGAGTCAACGATTAAGTCGTTCGGGCCCTTGAATCGCTCGAGATTCTTTCTCGTCAACTTTGGACCAATCTTGCCTGTCTCAGGATTAAATGACAATATGCCCTATTGTAATCAGCATCACTCATAAATTCAGGCACAAGTTGTGCATACCTGCTTGTAGTCCGCCACCAACAAATCCCCGTTGGCTGTCCCCACGAGCCCATTCGGCTCGCCATCCCAAGTGCACGCAACAGTAACATTCTTCTCGCTATCAATCTTGAGAATGCGACCGTACGGAATGTCCACGACATAGAGATTCCCAGTGCTGTCGACGACTGGACCTTCGAGAAAGATGTGCTGGAACGACCCCGCAAAGCCCCCGCGCCATTCCGACTCTTGGCCTAAGCAGCGCTTGTCGTTTGGGATGCGCAGATAAACCTCTGCTTTGATCACGGGTGGCGGTGGATAAAAGTTCATTTTGTTGGAGGTTATGTATAGCTTGACCCAAGATGACGGCCGTGAGATGCCGTTGGAATATTTTATAGGCTTGGTGTCGAGCCGTTTTGGGGTAAGCTGTTTGCGCGGAGGAACTCCGATGGGTCTGGTGCTGTGGCTTGGAGATTAGTCAGGCTCGAATCTACATTGGAGATCCGATCACCTAACGCAGCGGCATCACCAATGTCCTCTGAGGTCTGTTTCAATATAATGGAGCTAGTCAATACTCCAGTCATTACTATTGCACATGATCGCGTACATCTGCTCCGAACTTGACTGCAACTTGTAAGGCAAGCGAGCTCACCGGGTTTAGGTTACTCATGACTCCCGTGATCTTGCTGTAGTTACTTGATCGATTGCTGCCCATAAGCTTAAGCTTTAGGCTGCTAAAACATATGACGAGAACACGATACATTATCTTGCTGAATCTCGTCCATGGCCCAAGCCCAATTGTAAAGTTCCTGTGTCTAAATTGTATCGTCTAACATGCCCAAACAGATAAACCTTTCCATCTTGTTAAATCTGTCTCTGTTAACTTTATAAAACCTGGTTATAAATCGGGACATAATAGAGCTATCTATAAGCTTTATGGGGTGGAATAACCAAAGTTTAGTTTAAAGTTATACGTATTCCTTTTTGATCTTTATCATCAAGGTTCATATATGAAAGTTAATAGTTTCACGCAATACAATATCAGTTTTTTGCACTAGATATTACCTGCTTCTAAAATTCAAATAATATACATCAGCTCTATAATAAAGATAAAGTCTTCAAAGGTTACTTTAAAAAACTTCGTAACAACTCAACCACAGCCAACCTTATAAGTATTCTTGGTATATAAGAAGCTGTCGCAACCTTCCCCCCAAAGCTCCATTGTTATACAGCAGTCCACTACACCATGTAATGTCGAGAAGCAGGAGATCCAAGATGACCGGTAAACATGGTATTCCAGCACTACCACTGAGATGGTAAGTCCCATCTACAGCAAGCGTTGGACTACATATTAACAGACAGCAGTCTACGGGTGTCGAGAAAGATACTTGGTCCACGACGGCGACCCGATACCTCGGAAGCCATTGCTCACCGCCCTGAAGTAACGCGTAGATCCAAATTACAGCTCAATGCCCCCTGGAACCTCGCACGGATCTCCCAAGGCCATGCCAGAAATGACGGTTTGCGCCGATACCGCTACGATGCAACCGCGGGCTCCGGCACATATGTCTACGTGGTTGACTCTGGCATCAATTTCTCACATGCCGAATTCTCTGGACGAGCTTTCCGGGGAGCAAACTTCGTCTTAGGGTCACCAGATGACGATGAATCCGACCATGGCACTCATATCGCAGGAATTATCGGAGGGAAGACGTATGGTGTGGCTAAGAATTGCACCATGATTTCGGTCAAGGTGGTAAGCAAAAGCGGCAGAAGTAACATGCTATGGATCCGGCAGGGCATATATTGGGCTACTAATGACGCCATTGCGAAAGGTATTGCTGACAGGAGCGTCATCAACGTATCTGCAGGAGGTCTGTACAATGCCAGTGTCAACTTTGCGGTAAAGAATGCTACTGATGCTGGGATCACGGTGGTTGTTGCAGCAGGGAACCACGCCACCTTCGCCGGTGCCTTCTCCCCTGCCTCAGCCGATACTGCCATCACAGTCGCTGCAAGTGGCCCCGATGACTGCCGTGCTCCTTTCTCCAACTACGGCCCCTGTGTTGATATGTTCGCTCCAGGTGCTCACATCGCTAGCGCCTGGAACTACGTTGATAATGGAATTAAGTATGAATCTGGCACGAGCGCGGCAGCGGCGCATGTTACTGGTCTAGCCGCGTACTTTATTTCCAGCGAGAACCTAAGGGGATTTAAGGCTGTGAGGGAGCGGATTCTCGGCGCGAGTTTAAACGGGGTAATTACAGATACGCGTTACAGCAGTAACCGCCTTGCATATAACGACAACCGTGTGTCTTAAGAAGAGCCCTGCTTTATAGTTTCACGACGGCTGAGTCTAGAACAGCCCTGGCAGAGACGTCAATGAATAAGGATAAAGGCATCATACTTATTTGCAATAACTTCATCTAAGCTTTTGCCACTTCCCTATCACAGATACAATCGCAGCAGCCTTGGACCTGGTCCATAACCTTGTTACATCATCCCCATTACACCCGTGAGTCATATCTTTTCTCATATCCTGACCAGCAAGAACAACCATATCAATCAGCGTTGGTTATCACACACAATAACTTCTTTCTCATTGCCACTGATTCAAATAAGGACTTATATGCTCTGTAACTTACATAGTAGTCGTTGGCGGAGACTGCTAACCCTTCTGGTTCTCTGCCAGCTCTGACCGCCTGCTCAATCCTCGCCACCACCAGATCCAGACTCTTGAACTCTTGCCCTATCAACATCAGCTTCCTCCCCCATCAGAATGTCATACAATCAATTCCCCCATCGTAGACGAGTGATACAAGCATGCGTAAACTGCCGTATGCGCAAGACACGCTGTGACGCTGCTCAACCAAGATGCGGCCTCTGCGCTTCACAAAATGTTGATTGCGTCTATCGAGATGCGAAACAACCCAAGATTGACTATAACACTCAAGTCCTCCTGGAGCGGATGCAACTGCTCGAGGATCGCATCCTTTTGTCAACTTCATCATCGCAGGCTCAGAGAGCTCCGCCAGAAGCGTCACCTATGAGCCATCATGATCCACAGCCCGACAACTTGCATGACTCAACCACTGAGGGCCGAGAGCCCGTCTTTGAAGTTCAAATACCTCTTTCGCATACGGCCAACGCCAATCACGTTTTCTCATGGAGCTTGGTCCAGACGCTTCTGTCAGAGAACAGCACAGATCAACAGGACTTGCCGAGCTATGCAGATGCAACTGAAGTCTTCTTTCAAGAGCAGCAGAACAGCAAACATCCCTCAACAACTTCGCAGCCTCTTTCCTCGTGGAAGCTCTACGATAGCTCATACTTTAGCTCGTCTCGTGACGATAGTATAGCACGACTGCACGACTTGATTCACCTCTATTTTACAAAAGTCAACATTTTCTTCCCTCTGCTGTCAAAGAGCAATATTCTCAATATCTTCGAGATGGTAACAGCGAGAGAGGTCTATGGAAATGATGAGACACCAATGGTCGATATGCCGCAATACGGCCTGCTTCTTGTGGTTCTTTGCCTGGCATTACTGAGTTCGAGTGGGCAGTCTGACATATGCATCGAAAAGAACCGTAGATACAGTCAACCCTTCTCAAACAGCTCAAACATTCCTGAGGAGCAGCTGAGAAGCGAACTATGGTGCAAAGCAAGGTTGATACTGGGTTACGTCTCCACTGATATGTCATTAGAAGCGGCTCAGGCCAATATGCTTGCAAGGTGAGCCGTCATCCCACACCTCATAGAAATAACTGACGATTTAGCATCTACATGGGTGCGTCGGGTGCAGTAGCAGAAGCCTTTCACTGGGCGCACGCAACGGCTGTCAAGTGCGAGAGTATGGCCCGATTACAAGCAAAGAATGAGAGTATCTCTGATGGCTTCCGCCGCTTGTACTGGATATCCTTCATATACGAATGTGATTTCATATCTGAGATATCAATTGTGTCACCATCTGGTATAGCAAGATATGAAGACAAAATCCCATACCCAGCATTTACTGCTGAAAACCACCCTATCTCGCCATCCGTACCAGAGTCATCAGAAGCACACTCGATAAGGAGCCAGGAAGAGCTCGTCGCGTTTCAAATAACCACAAACTCAGCCATCAGACGCTTTCTGAACACTGTTAACAGTGTTGTTTACGATGACAAGGAGCAGTTCCGGACAAGACGATCAAACTACGCATCTTGGCTGCTCAGAATATCGGAAGATCTCTGGTCGCATCACTCTGCCATATACCGCAACCTACCCGAGTTCCTCCTTAGCAACCCGTCTCAAGATGTCCCAATGACAGGGGCTGATACAAGCTCTCCTGCAAGTCTCCAATCGCCAACAGCGCGTATTCAGGGCATCCCAGTCGGCAATAACTCATGGAACATCTTGAGACTCAAGGGGAGATACTATGCAGGCCAATACATTATACACAGGCCTTTCATCGAGTTCATTGTTCTCAATATCGACAACTTCGAATCACATCCTTGCAAAGACGCAGTTCTTAAACGATCCAAGTCTTGTTTGGATGGATGCACGGGGTTTATCAAGGTATTTGATGTTCAGACGGTAAATAGTTTGACATGTTTGTTCCCCACTGGGATGGTGTGAGTGATCCTACCGCTATTGTTTTGGCTATTACTAACCATGTCCTTCTTTTCTCAAGTACCTTTACTATGACTATCATCCTGATGGTTGCGACGATCTTTCCGATATTCAAGGATCTACTGCCCGACGATGTGGAGGATGTAATTCTGGGTGGAAAGATGAATCTCGCTCGATTCAGCCAGAGTGTGGCAGAGTTTTCATGGCATATCGAAATACTAGAGAGGCTTGATGTGGCTCGGAGAAATAGAATAGTAAGACACGAGGAATGATAAATGACTACTCGACTTGCATTCCCATGTCTAAGCTGACTTTGTATACGGATATCGATATTACTTGCTTTTTGTATTATACTAAAACTGGCTACATGGTATGTCTAATGGCAAGCCTATGCTGCGACAGGTACAGGTTGGGCTTGCGGGTGTTGTTGTTTCTTCAGCTCAGCTTTCAGCTTCTCCTCCGGCGACAGCTCAAAGATGCCAACACCTGAGACAGATGCCTCCTTAGAGGCCACATCACTTGCGGTACCTTCTGATTCAATGACTTTTCCTTCCAGCCTCCTGTCACCGGCCTTCATGGGCGCATATGTCTTCAGAAGTTCATTCAACTGTTCTCTCTGCATGCAATTCTCATACTTCCAGCTTGCAGCGAGTTCGTCCAGTTCCTCAAAGCTCTTGTCCTTGAAGTAGTCTGCCCACTCAGGGATCATATACTCGGCCATGGTAATTCCTCGGATGCCTCGGAAGACATGCATGTGCATGCGCCATTGCCAAGGGTACTTCTTGGAGTATTGTGTAGGGACGTTATCTTCAAACCACTGGTGTAGTGGACCGAAGAGGCCGTCTTGGAGATGTGCATCGTCGTAAGCCCATGAGTCGACAGCGAGATCACGTTTCTTCTTGATGATGGGTCCGAGAAGCTTGAGCCAAGCAGAGTCTGGGGAGACATGGGTCATGCCCATGACGTTGACGTCTTTGTATGCCCAGATCGACCATGCTGAGCTGTGTTAGTGCTATTGATGGAATGAATTTTCGGGTGACCTACCAATGCTCTCAGAAGTGTAAATAGCCATCTGTCGATCCAGCATATTGTATCGCTCTTGGTTCTGGACTTCCCAGTCTGGGTTGTACTCCTTTCGTTCGTAGATGGGACCGAATTCACCTGCAGAGGTCAGCTTAGGTCATCAAAAGGGCCCAACGAAACTTACCATTCCAGATTGGCACGTTGTGCTTATTCATGAACTCCACCTTGCGATCGTACATTCTACGAATGTAGCTCTCCTGTTCTTTTGTACCTTGGAATCTACCGATTCTGTTCGGGAACCCAAAACCACAGTAGTCATGGATGGCGTATACCGAGTTGTCCCATACTCTGTCGAAGCCTGTGAAGTCCATGCTGAATCTGTGTCGAGGCTGTCGTCAGTACGTCTGCAGAAGATTGACTCAAGTGGATGGTGCTCACGTGTTGCCTTCCAAGAATAGGATGTGGTCAGGATCAACATTCCTGATTGCTGGCACGATACGGTCGTAGAATGCCAACAGGCGACTCCACTCAGAGTCAGCAGGCTCGTTCATGGGATTGTAACCAGCAACCCATGGATTTCCCTTATATCTTCGGGCAATGTGTTCCCACAGGTTGATCGCTCGGTCTTGGAAGTGTTTGTGGTCCCAAAAGGCGGCGTATCCGGTCGGGTTGTCGCAGTGCCAATCCTGGTTTTGTCCACCAGGTAGGGCGTGAAGGTCGAGGATAGTGTAGATACCATATTTGGCGCACTACGATTTTACGTTAGCAGCTGGCGATAAGTAGAGTTCTTGCGACTTACGAGATTGATGACTCGGTCAACATGCTTGAAACCCTCTTCCTTGATGACAAATGGGTTCATGTCATCTTCAAAGTGTCTGTAATTGAGACATAATCGCAGGCAGTTGAAGTTCAATGAAGCAAGGAATTCAGCATCCTTTTCACCGAAGAAATATTCGAGGAACTTGTCGAAGAAGAAGTCGTGCTTCTCTTGGCCAAGCACCTTGAGGAGCGCTGCTCGGATCTGATGTTCTCGTCCAGGGAAGCCATTCATGAAGTTCTCCATAAGCATCCAGCCGCCGAGGGCAGTCTGTGATCACGGTGTCAATATGTTGCCATTTCAATACATCATGACAGCGAGCATGGGTACGAGGACTTACACCGCGCAAGAGTACTGCATCGCCGTTTGCGTCGACAATGCGATCAGAGTCTGTCTTTAGTATTCCGGTAGTCATGATTGAAGTCAGCAGCCGGTGAATTGGTCAACAATCGTGCAAACAATCCAGAAACGGGCGCGCATGGACTTCTCCTAAATACCCCATGGTATATACTCCCCCGGAGTATGTCCACTTTGCACATCTCATGATCATACCAATGATGTTAGCTCATGAGGACACCATGGATTACCGAGGATAAACAAACTTCTCTTGAGCATCAACATACCTCGCGGGGGAGTGAATTCCTTGCCCCGAAATCAAGTTGGAGAGGAGGCGAGCCAATCATAGCGCTTCGGGGCAGCTAAATTCTAACCCCGATATTCTCAAAGTGGAACGCGAGTCGTGAAATACGTAGGGGCAACGATTTAGCTCCCCCGAGACGCCATGATTGGTCCATCTCGATCCTCCGTCTCCGCAGCATCTCACTCATGACTATGAGCAATTCTCTGGTGATGCAAAGACTTCACAGTTGCCCGATGAGTTTCCCGTTGCATGGCCCGACACATGGAACGACCCCCATGAGCAATATGCGGAGTTCCCCCAGAAATTTGGTCTCGACCCCGCAAAGTTTAGCTGCAACGCTATCGAATTGATGGGGTGAATGACACCCGAGTTTTCGGATGCTAACCAGGTGCACTCTAGGTTGGCAGACAATATAGGCAAAAGCAAGTCTCTCACTCCCGGTTTTTTATCACATCACAAACACATATATAAGACAACCAACCATGCAAGGTGACTTGCTCTTATCTCCAGTATCTCGTTCATTAACACCAACATTTCCTTTGGATTGATCCTTCGCCATGAACTTTCTTCGAAATCGTCTTCCGGCCCCAAAGCAGGACTTGCTCGCCAAGCAAGCCCGCCAGCAGGGTACCACCGATGCAGCCTACAAGCCTTCGCGCATATCTGAGCTCTCAAACGAGTCTCCAAGCTGGTACAAGTCGGCTGCGCGGAGACATCTTTACTTCCTGCTCTTCCCAGCATGTGTTGTGTCATATGCAACCTCTGGATATGATGGAAGTATGATGAACTCTCTGCAGACTGTCTCCTACTGGGATGACTTCTTTGACAACCCACGCGGATCTCAGCTTGGACTCATGAGCGCTATCATGTCGCTTGGCAGCATCTGTTCCACGCCCATTGCGCCTTTTGTTGCTGATAAATATGGCAGACGGTGGGGTATCACTACAGGAAGCATCATCATGATTGCTGGTGCTATTCTTCAGTGCGAGAGTACCAACTTTGCCATGTTTGTTATCAGCCGTTTCATTCTGGGTTTTGGACTGTCTTTTGCTACGACTGCGTCTCCTAGCATGGTTAGTGAGCTGTCTCACCCCAAGGATCGAGTCACCATTACAGCTATCTGCAACACTTGGTAAGTCAATCTTTGCTGTGTGTCCTTTGACTTTGCTGACTTGTCTAGTTGGTTCCTGGGCTCTATTGCAGCTGCTTGGATCACCTATGGCACTAGAGTAATTCCCAGCACATGGTCATGGAGAATCCCCTCCCTGCTTCAGATGGCACCCAGTCTCATCCAGCTATCGACTGTCTGGTTCCTCCCCGAATCCCCACGATGGCTCATCTCGAACGATCGCAGTGAAGAGGCCCTCGAAGCTCTTACGAGGTACCATGGAGAAGGTGTCAAGACTGAACTAGTAGAGCTGGAATACGAAGAGATTCGAGCCGCAATTGAGCAAGAGAAGTGTAGGTCGCTCGCTGCCTCTCTGTCATACTTTACTGACAGTCCGCAGTATCTGGTCAAACTACTTGGAAGTCTATGGTCAGCACCAAGGGTAACCGCTACAGGATGTTCCTCGTCATCTGCATGGGTCTAATGTCTCAATGGTCTGGAAATGGATTGATCTCTTACTGTAAGTCGACTTCACCAGTCACAATCTGACGGATCAATGGCTGACTTGATGACTCTGCAGATCTCTCTCGAGTCATGGACACTGTCGGCATCACGAACAAGAAGACACAAGCCCTGGTCAACGGTCTTATCAACATTTGGAACTGGGCCCTCGCTCTCACCAGCGCCTGCTTCGTCGATCGCGTTGGTCGCCGCCCTCTCTTCCGAATCTCTACAGTTGGCATGTTGCTTGTCTTTACAGGATGGACCATCGCATCGGAACGCTTTGCCGCCACGGAGGCCAAGTCTGCCGGTGTTGCGGTGATGGCTCTAATCTTCGTCTATGAGATCTTCTACTGCATGGCTTTCTCACCTCTCCCAGTGGCATACTCAGTTGAGGTTCTCCCGTACTCAATCCGGGCGAAGGGAATGGGTGTATATGTTCTTGCGACGAAATGTGCTGTTTTCGTCAACCAGTATGTCAACCCTGTTGGGTTGGACAGCATTGGGTGGCGTTACTACCTCGTCTACGTTGCTGTCCTCATTGTCGAGAGTTTCATCGCCTACGGTTGGTTCCTCGAAACTAAGGGTAAAGCCTTGGAGGAGATTGCTGTCATCTTTGATGGAGAGGCTGCAGACGTAACTGTGGACGAGCCTGTCAAGTCCAAAGTTTTCAGCACTGACGTACCAACGACTCTTGAGCAGGAGAATGTCGACCGCAAAGTCTAGGTTAAAGCTAGAAACAAAGATAATAAGTGAATGTTGAGTTTACTTTTCTCTTTTAATTATTAGATAGTATTAAAACTATTTTATTTAAATTAATATAATAACAAAGATCAAAGGTATTAGTGCAGGGTAGATGATCTTATCAATTAACCAATTACATACCCCTGTTAACACGCATCTAGCATTAGTGGTATGGCTGTCGCGAGCATCCTGTCACGAGCGCACGAGGTAGCCATTGATGCGAGAAATCTTCCAGGTGACAATGAGAGTCTGAATTGGGCATGTATGTGGTCCGGGGTTGTCTTCCACGGTCTTGATGGATCAACGCCAAGTGAGCAAGAGATGCAGAGAGACGCGCTACTCATCTCTGATCTTTAGCAATTACGGACCCAGAGTCAAGCGTCAAGGTATAATCTTTTTCTCTGTTAGGGCCATGGACCTCAGCTAATAGTCACTGTTGGAGCATGGAGTTGAACAATTTCTAAGATAGCACGAAGTACTACCCTTGGCAACGTTTAATATCAAGACTTGATGCCTGAGGTGTGAATCTGGAGCGCGTTTGCACACAGATCCACTAACGCGTTACTTTTCTCTGTATGTGGCTATGGAACAGCAATCCTTGGAGGGATCGAGCAAGTGGATAACACGTGAGTATCCTCGGATGGATCTTATCGATAAGCTCATCGCCTATAGATAGATGATTCAGAGATCTCGTCGTGGACCTTAGAAATGACGTACGTGACGCGTGAAGCTTTTAATACTTCTATTATTAGCATCCTTAGATCCTTTAGCGCATTTATGAGAATACCCCCGAGGTTTAAAGGATCTAAGATTCAGACGTCGAGATCATACACGACAATGTTGGCATCTGACCAGCGAAAATAGGTGGAGTGCGAGTTAACAAGTAGAGAAATAGTGGTCAGAGCATTGCTCATGTATTCCGTATATGGTAAGGGCAAATTGAATGTACAGGTTTGGAGACATCGACTAATGAGACGGAGGCTACGTTTCCAGCTTTGGTGTTGCTCAGGCTGCTGGAATATTAGTCAACGACATTTTATTCACTATACCAGCAAAGCTGGAGCTTCATGTAAACGGATTCCATTGTTTAACATATGGCCAGAGTTTATAAGAAGCACCGAATTGACCTACCTAATTAACGGCTTATGTATTGCACTCTTGGCTATTTAATAGTTTTATTTCATATATCAGTAATATAAAAGCTTTGCCCAAGACCTCTTCCTCCCACCAAGTTGGCAATCCTGCAGATTTCGTTGCTCCGAATTAGAATCCTACCGAGTTCTATGTGGTAATTGTAAGCTCGGAGCCATAGGCCTGAACTACAAATAACACACATCTGGCTCATGACTTGGGGACCAGAGTTCTAAGCGCTTTCCACAATCATGGTCTGCGATTTCTCTGTATCAACTGAGATTGTCCCGTTGCTGTTGACGCTGATGTTATTCCTCCTCATGTCCTTGGTCATCTGCCGCGCAACAGATACAGGGTTTCCGCCTTGAGAGAAGATAAGATCGACGTTCTCCAGCTTGAAGTTGCTCGTCTCTGGGTAGAAGAAGTAGAATGCGGGCACGAAGAGTAAGTTCGTAACCATGAAAATGAGATACGCTTTCCACTGCAGGCGATTGATGATAACTGGCGTGATCATGACGACAGTGAAATTCCACAGCCAGTTGGAGCTGATTCCTATCGCTGTTCCTCTAGTGCGGGATTCAAGGGGGAGGATCTCGGGAACATAAACCCAAGGAACGCAGTTGACGCTCATGCCGAAGATCAACATGTAAAGGAAAAAGAAAGCAACAGCCGCTGACGCACAGGTATGGCCGTTGGAGTAGCCGACCCTAGACAGGAGTACAGCCACCATGAGCATGCATATACTCAAGCCTGTGCAGCCCCAAATCATTGTCTTCCGGCGACCCATTCGATCTAGGGCAAAGGAGGGCAGAATCGAGCCAAACATAAACATCATATTGATGCAACCACCGAGAACCTGTAACATGCGCGGTGAGAGCCCGACGTTCTGAACCAAAACCGAAGGAATGTAATAGACAACGAGATTGATTCCTCCAGCTTGGTTCATGAATTGGACACCCCAGGCAAGCAGGATACGGTATCTGGTCCTGATGGCATCGTTCCTGAAGATGCTCAAGAAAGAATCGTTTTTATTCGCTGCGAGTTCGAGCTCGATGGCTTTCTGAATGGAAGTAGATTCCGAGACGATATATGGGTCTGACGGATCTTTGTCGTGGACCTGGCACAGGACGTTGATGGCTTCTTGATCACGGCCCTTTACGAACAGCCATCGCGGAGACTCTGGGAGTGCAAACACCAGAACTACAACGCCGATGGCGAAGACCATTTGGAAGGCAATGGGGAGACGCCAGGCGATGGCACCTCCAACGTAGGACATGCCGAAATCGAACCAGTATGCGATTGTAATGCCGACCCCGACGAAGAGGACTTCGCTCGACACAAGACGACCGCGGGATTCAGCTTCGCAAAGCTCGGATTGATACCTAACGTTGGCGGACGTATATCAGCTGACGGGTTGCTCTCTTTCAGAAGTGACTGAGGTAACTTACATGGGCACCGTTGAAGTCTTGATTCCTGTTCCCAAGCCAGTAACGACTCGTCCGATGACGAGATGAGGAACATTGTACGCAGTGGTTTGAAGTGTCGCCCCGACCAAGACTAAGACCATGGCAAGCCAGATGGTCCTGCGGCGGCCAAGCTTGTCTCCGACGAAGAAGTTGACTGTGATAGCAAAACGGGTCAGTACGTAAAGATCGAATATCTTTGAAGGGCCTTCAGTTGGGAATTTCCATCACTTACTCACACAGCCTGCCAGGCAGCCCAAGTTATAGCAGGATACTATGATTCCAGTCTTGGCGTCGTTCGGGTGGTCGAACTGGTTCTGCCAATCTTCGTTCTGCAGAATGCCACCGAAAACTCCTTGATCATAGCCAAAGAGTACAAATGCGACGAGACAGCAGATAGTTACGCCGGCTTGAACACTTGCGCCTCGCCCAAGACTGAACAATGCCATGATTTGGGAAAAGCGATAGAATGAAACTTGTCAATTTGGTATAAAGTAGGAGAAGAATCAGTTGCTTCTTTGAGTCCTGATATGATCAAAATATAGGAGCCGTGGAGGAAAGAGGCATCTTAAATGTTTATTCACTCCGTATCCCTGAATGACCTTCCCCAGAAAATTATGGGTGAAAACCTGGGGCGATGGAGTGTGGGGTAGAATGCAAACTAAGGTTTGCTTTCACTTGGCCTAGAGTTCTCCGTGGATTCATGCGATGAATTGCAAACACTAGGCACACTACGCTAGACGGGTACTTGGCGCTTACGCTTACAGTTGCCAGATTCACTGGACGTGGAAAAAATAATTATATGACGTCGACAAATTGGGCAATTTGATGCTCTGACGCCGGAAACAACTAAGCCAGTAGTTGTAGGTCTAGGCCAAACTAGCTATAAGGTAGCCCGGTTTACGTGTTTGCTAAGAGTAACTGAAGCAGATAGTTATGACGCCAAATCAATAGTGGCCTGCAATGTATCATCGCGACTCTTTACTTTACTTACAGTATGATAGATAATTGCCCCAAGCCTTCTTGAATCACTATCCTTAGTGAACTCTCGGTCCGTTTCTTACGTTGTCGTCGGCGAGTTTGCCCATCAGCATCAACACCAGCTTCGGTACCAGCACCACGACGGGCCTCGAAGAAGCCAACGGCATCCTCAGGTCTATTAAAGACAACATCACAATAGCAAGAGCTTTCTAGTTAACAAAGTTTTCATGCTCTGAGATTTATATGTCATAGTATTATCAAGGGCTATCTAGTTATCAAACACTGGAAATAGGTGCCGACATATGATAAGGACTATAGGTATGGGCATAGTGATAAGCAATCGCAAAGCCTGCAGCTTCCCTCTGTAATCAATTCGCGGTCAAGAGGGTGAAGTCAAGTATTTTTGGATGAAGTGCAATACAGGTCAGCTGATACATGTACATTTCGGGATCTATTAATTCGTTAGGTATCTGAGAGGGTAATAGATCTCTACAGAAAGTGCTCATAAGCCGAATCCCATTAAGAAAGATTTATTACTCTAAACTCTGGTGGATAGATGCTATCTAAGACTCATAGAACCATGTACCGAGATTACATCAGTGTATTCTCTATCTAAGCGATAGCGAGGGAAAGAAATTCTGCAAGTATGGCGAAATGAGCTCCGAATACCTGTCAGAATCTTTAAGTGACATCACAGCAAGGGAGCCCACGCCCAGGCTCAGCAGTGCACTGGTCAAGACTCTGGAAATCGAAGACTTGGGGCTTTCCACCCTGCGAACTTCAAAATCAGACCAGCGTGGGAATATGGTCCGCAGCCAGTAGAGAAACATGGGGTCGGGGTAGATAAAGGTGTTCTTCTTGGTCTCGGGGTCCATCCACCAACTCTGACAGCCACTGTTGAAGACGAGGTTCTTGAGCCTCCCGTGCACCCAAGCCAGGTCACGGCGTTGAGCCTCGGGCTTGACCATGATTGAAGCCGCAGGGGCACTTCCACTGAGGACTTGACGTAGCAGACGGCAGGTGTAGTTGATCTGGCATTCGGAATGGAAGATGACCGAGTGCTGGCCCGTAGCAGCGTTGGGACCATATAAGATGAAGAAATTGGGGAACCCTGTGACGACAGTGCCCTTGTAAGCTTCAGCGCCACCCGTGGAGTCCCAGACTTGATGCAAGTCCCGGCCATTCTCGCCCTTGACCTGGATCGGGTGAAGCCACTTCTGGGTCATGAAGCCCGTTGCGAAAATGATAGCGTCTGCTGGGTACGTCTCGCCGCTCGCCGTCTCGACGTGGCGCGGGCCTATCTTGACGGCATTGTCCTTGGCCAAGTGCATGTTTGGCGAATGCAGTGCAGCGAGATATGTGGCTGTATTGACGCGTCTCTTGCAGCCAGGTTCATAGTTTGGCTTCAGTACTTGGCGGTACTGGGAAGGCGCGTCATTCTCGATATAAGAATTGGTAGTATCGCGGATCTTCTGCCTCATGCGCGCTCCGTCTTTGGTCATGAGGAAAGAGTAGAACACTTTTTCGAGCTCCCAGGCGAGGAACACGCGGTATATGCGCGCGGCGAGCGGGATGTACTTCATTGTGAGCTTAAAGGCAGATGAATAAGTTGGGTTCCCCTAGAAATGGATATCGGTTAGATCGAGCTTGGCATGAATCGGATAAATCATAGATGAGAGAAAGATCAGGAGAGTATCTTACCCTTTTAGTCCACCAGTGGGCGCTCCTAACCAGTTGAGTAACCTGCCCCTTAGGCGCAACTTGCTTAACGAGCTCAGGAACGAACTGTGTTGCGGAAGCACCGTTGCCTAAGACGACGATGTTCTTGTTCCTGACCTCGAGCGAGTCGTCCCATCGAGCGCTGTGGAACATCTTTCCCTGGAAGGATTCAGCGCCCTCAAGCTGTGGAATGTAAGGCCGATCGAGGGTGCCCACTGCGCTCACGACGACTGGCGCTTCGCGGACGAACGTTTGTCCAGTTTCGGTGTTCTGAAAGGTACAGATCCAGAGCGAGCGGGCCGAGTCCCAGCGCAAATCGAGGCACATTGTGTTGAACTGGCAGCGGGGCAGGATATCGTATCTATCAGCTACAGACATGAAGTACCTGTGAAGCTCATCACGTCCCGGGTACATGCTTGTCCAGTCGGGGTTCAGTGCAAAGCTGTAAGAGTAGAAATGACTGGGGATGTCGCAAGCACATGCGGGATATCGATTATGCCACCAGGTGCCGCCGATATTGTCGGACTTTTCGTAGATGGTGAAGTTGTCATGTCCGAGAAGACGCTTGAGTTGGATGGCCATACCAAGGCCCGAGATACCACCGCCGACGATGATAACCTCTTTGGAGCTAGCCATTTTGGATGGAAGTTGATTTGGAATTGGGATACAAAAACACGAAAGGGAGCCAGAACGATATGTTGCATAAGACCATTCTGCCTGCTACGGCTGTCTCTATGCTCCTTTTATGATTTTCGACATCTTTGACCTGTCAGCCAATTGATGTGTAGGGGCGATGTGCCTGGAGACGAGTCTGGGGGTGAGACGGCAGCGCTTAGAGTTGCGTTCCCTCAGATAATGGACCCACCATTATTAATAGCGGGGATGAGGACAGACAGCAACTCTAACCCCCGGCTTCGCAAAGCAATAGAGAGGACAGCTCAAGGCGCTAGTTAGTGGCTTCAGAACCCCGCGGAAGTCATAGCACTAGCGCCAAACTGGGCACGCTCTAGGCCTTCAAAGACATTTTTAATGTCAGGTCGACCCGCTGCAGGGAGAGAAATCTCACAAACAGTCTACTCCAACCGCGCAGTCAACAGGACAACGACCTTGCCTTACCTACTCTCAGCACACGCACAATTCATAACACGCAATGCCAGCCCCGCAGTCCCGCAAATCACTCAGCCCGTTTCCGGTAGCGTCCACCAGGAAGAGGAAAAAACACAGTCGTTCCCGGTCAGGATGGTAACGAACCCCTTCCAGGAGAGATCCAATGTTAACCAACACTCACTGAACTGAAAAGCCTCACCTGTCGACGGCGGAGACGAAAATGTGGGTTTTGTCTAGTTTGCTTTTCATCTTTATCCTTCTCTCTCCTAAAAGTCAACCAACGCGTCTAACTGGTGGATTCTTAGGTGATGGCCATCATCCTACTTGCCAAGAATGCCAGGCGCGTGGGGTTGAATGCGCCTGGGGATTGAAGGTTTCCTTTCACGCTTCTAGGTCGCTACAGCTGTCCTTGGAACACACTGCTGCCCTGTTTGACCTCGACAAGCAGAGACAAGAAGCTCAATCCGATGGGTCTGGACCTGACCAACAACCACTCGTTGTAAGTGTCATCCACTCCACTCTCTTGCTTCGACAATCACAACCTGACATAAATGATGTATCGAGATCATTGACGATACTGAGGAGGTTATTCGCTCCTTTTGCAAAGAGGATGGTGGATCGTCTATTGCTGATGAGTCAGATGGCGATACTCCCCAGCATTCTTTCCAGGAACACGATGAGTCTACCTCAACCGTCATTGAAAATGACGCAAGCTCTCACGAGGCCTTTTTCAGAACTGAAAATGAGGAGGCACGGAACGAGAATGCCAGTCTTGGTAGTCTGGATAGCGACGCTGTTGGCCAGGACAGAGCGTTTCACCACCTCCATCTGATACCTCCAGACCTTGCCACCACCCCGTTGATCCCTGCCCATTGGATGGCCGATCTTCCTTTTGCCCCCTTCTCCCTAGGACAGGCCATTTCTCGGGGCGTTTCTCCTCAGCCTGAGCCAAGGTTTCCCGTTTCGCAAAGCATCAAAGTTCATCTCATGTCTGCTTACATTAGAGAGACAGCGACATGGTGTGAAACCACAGACTCGGAGATGCATTTCTCCGCCAAGAGCATCCACCAGATGATGGACTCGAAACCCTTCGTTGCAGCAGCCATGTCACTCGCCTCCCGCCAATTAGATGTGACTCAAGGTTGTACCCGGCACATCACGCTCGAGCTTTATCAGTACGCCATTCGTCTCCTGCTGGGACATGATCCTGCGGAAGCAGACTCGTGCATCCTGGCAACATGCACAATTCTTTGTGTCTATGAAATGATGGCATCAAGCGTTTCCGAGTGGAGACGTCACCTCAAGGTGTGCCATGATATCCCCAATTATCCCCTACGTTGACCAAGGCGAGTGGGGGCTGACCTGTATGTGTACTTATAGGGCTGCGCTGGGTTACTAAGGATGCGCAAATGGAACGGGAATAGTAAGGGCATAGTAAAAACCTGCTTCTGGGCTTTCGCACGCATAGGTGCGACGTACCCCTTACTGGCAACGGATCCTTTCTCAGCTGCTAACGTATGGCAGATGTATGGGCCGCGTTTTTGATGAACCAGACCACGTTGATCCCAACAGACTCATGGGTAGATCAAGACTCTCTGTTCTTGGTTGCCGAGAAAGGAGACCCTGATGACTACTGCAACTTGGCAATCTTGATATTCGCCAAGATCATCAATGTTCTCAATGGTGAGGATAGCGCTGGAGTTACCTCTATCACTGGACCCAAAGCCAAAGTCCAGGCGTTATGGGACGAGCTTCAGCGATGGAGATGCTGGCGCCCTCAGAGTGTAAAGCCATTACTGAGAGTCGGCGAATCAGACCAGGGTCCCTTTCCTACTATCGTGTTTGCTCTGTACGCATCGGTATGCGGAAATACATTTTACCACGCCGGGTCAATCCTTCTACTGCAAAGCGGATTAGTTACGCCTAACCCTACTCTGGACATGGCAGATGTAGTATGTTCCCAGGCCAGCCCGGGCAAGTGAGAATCGGTGGCAGAACTGACATGATACAGCTCAGTCCTGTTTGGCATGCTAGGGAGCTCGGGGGTATTTCTACTAGCAACCCTTCTCAGTAAGCTTACTGTCCCGCCAGCTCTATGTTATGGTCTCTAGATGTTTTCTAACTTTGACCTGAATTGCAGCGCAAACTGGGTGAATCACCTTCAGCCCTTGTACATCGCCGGGAGGGCATTTGCTGGGTCACCCAAGCAGCCGCTTGCAATTCAGCCAGGACATGGAAGTTGTTGGTCGAGACATCTGCGGCAGACCGACCATGGATCGACGGAGAGTGAGAGGTTTGAAGCCAACACCTATTCTGTGGTGGATACAGCCGAGGGCTGGAATAGCCCAACAGAACCTGAGGATTTCGCCGCCGAAAAGATTGCTCTTTTGAAGCACTTGGCCAAGATTGAACGCGAGACAGGCTGGAAAACCACGGAACGGGCGAAAGATTTAAGAATACTCTGGGACTTGGAGAACTAACAAAAACTCAATACCAACGCATACAACAATATGTTTTAAACTGGTGAGGCATCGTGATTCTTTAGCAAGAATTTGAGGTGAAAGGCCAAGCCACCTTGCACTATGTTGCACTTTGACTTTACATGGGCGTCTTCAACGGCTTCATCGACGAGCCCTTCTATCGACTAATAGCCACTATAACCCCCCTTCTGTACCCTTGATCGACTTTCGTACGGATTCCGAAGCGAAGAATGTTCTCATATCCTGAACAAACACATCCGGACATTCCAGAGATGAGAAATGCCCCCCCACTCTGTACTCTTTCCAGTCCTGGATATTCGCAGCTTGCTGAGCCCAATCCTTAGGGCACTGGTGGAAAAAGGAAAAGCCTCTAGTCAGTTTCTTGTCGAAGCGCACTAACAGGGGTTACTAACATGTAACTGCTCTTTGGCATACATACTGACGCCCGTGGGGCAATCAACATAGGTCTCAAAAGTCCTCTCAGCCTCTCGTCGAGAGCCAAAGGCTTCACGATAGAATCTCAAGCCGGGCGTCGCCCCTTGGATCCAATGCATGACGACTAGGGTTATAACTGTCTCAGGGTCGAAAGCTTCGTCGACGTGACCCCAGTCATGGAACTTTTCAACGAACCAGGCCAGCAGACCAACTGGGGAATCGCCCAGAGCGAATCCTAGCGTCTGAGGCCTGGTCTTCTGTTGTTCTAGATAGCCGCTCTGGTCGACCTCGAAATTCCTCCTCACGCGCACGGCCTCCAGCTCGAATTCAGAGTAGAAGAGGCCGGAAAGGCACCAGCGTAGGTAGGCCATGGGGGCAGACCACAAAGTGGGCGGTGGCACAGGGAACATGTTCAGGTGTTGAGCACGGACGATGCCCGGGAACTGGATAGCTATTGATCTGGTGATGAAGGATCCAAAGTCGCCGCCTTGAGTTACGAACCACTTGTACCCGAGCACCTCCGTCATGAGGAGCTTGTATGCCCGAGCCACGACCTCTGGACCTACTCCTGACTTTGTCGGCGCAGGAGAGAAGCCGAATCCTGGGATAGAGGGCGCAACGACGTGGAAGGACGGGTCGGTCGACTTTTCTGGTCTGCTTAGAGGAATGACTACTTTGGATGCTTCCACGAAGGAACCTGGCCAGCCATGCGAGAAGAGAAGTGGAGTGGCATTGGGACTGGATGATTTCGCATGCGTGAAGTGCAAGACCAGCGGTCCGTAGCCTGGCACTTGAAGCTTCACAAGATAGTGATTGAACGTGTCGTTGAGGAATTTCTGTAAGTTAAACCGCTTAGTTAGCCGTATTCCGCCATAATTTCTGAGCACTCAGTACCAACTAACCTCCTGCTTTGCCCAGTCGTACTTGTTACGCCAGTACTGGGCCAGCCGAATCACCTCGGCCACCTTTGCACCCTGCAACCAATCCTCGGGGCCGAAGTCGCTCTGCTCGAACGGAAATCGAGCAAGATCGAGCTTCTGTCGCGTAAGCTGGATCAAGTCTTGGCTGAAGCGAACAGAGAAAGGGACAGGCTGGTTAAGCTTGAGCTCCGATTCTGATGGAAGGCAAAGATCCGAGAAGCTCATGGTGCAATTAACTTAGTAGAAGGAGTCTGTGAGAATAGTTGCTGAAGGGATTGTGGGAATGGTGAAGAAGTTGTCAACTTTTGGGAGAATAATTAAGAGCACTGACGCAAGCAAAGCAAATGCGGGAGGAAAAGCCTGGTGCTAAATTCTGTTGCTGCTTAATGAAGTCCTTTTGGGTTCTTTGAGAGAGGAGTGAATAATTAATCAACTAAAAAGCTGCAACTGCATGCACCTCCCCCTGCAGTGCTTTGTACCATAGAATGTCAGGGTATCCCAAGCAGCGTTTGCACATACCATTCTCTGTCCCTCGCCTTTCGCCGACGCCTCTGACGTGGGGCCTTGCACTAGCGGCGCTTCTACATGCCTTGTCTTGGACCCGTCCACGTAGAGCCCCGCTCGGCACCTCCAACGGGACTTTCCATCTCCGTCACGCCCCATTCTTGTTTTGGACAAGGAATCAGCTAACGTTATTGCTCCCATTTCGACATTCATGGGCTATACACCACTTGGTTCAAGCAGAGAATTATGACTGTTTAGCTATGGGTAAGCTACCTTGCTCAACAGTACGTTTGTAATCTGATCAGATAGACATTAGGGAATTTCAACCAAGTAACGGATCGTTGGTAAAACACCACAAACTATTGTCTTTGATCGTGACAGGCGTAGTGTGGAGCAGGAAAACTGACTGTGGTTCATTCCAGGACTTAGGAGTCGGTGATTATCAATCAATGATGCCCACTTGACAGTAACGGCATGAAGCATTGATGACAGAATGCGTCCTTGCCACCCGTCGGTTTTATAAACAGCTCTTTTCCCATGAGCAATGTTTGAAACACCAAACAACACCACCCACCCAGGCTATCTTCTCGACTCCCTATACGTACCTCTTTTGCAATGTCACTTCCAGCATCTGCCGAGGCCCTGGTTATCAGGCTCGACAGTACTAACACCCCAAGGCTTGTCAAGGAGACGGTACCCGTGCCCAAGCCTGGCGAGCATCAGCTTTTGGTCAAAGTGTCTTACGTAGCCCAGAACCCAACAGATGGTAAGACTTCCTCGCTTCAGTCATGGCCAAGATTGCCGGCTCCCATTCATGCACTGTTAACCATATCCAATACAGTCCAGTCATTTGACAGCAACGCCTTCGGTGATGGTGCCATCCTGGGCTGCGACTTTGTTGGCGTGGTTGAAGAAATCGGTCCGAATGTGACAAGAATCGCCAAGGGAACGACCATTGCGGGCTTGATCTGGGGAGGTGGGTTCTAGCATCTTCCAGACTTACTGTTGTGTACCCCAATGGATGACTGATCTAAGACCTAGGAAGCATCAAGGGCCTTGGGGGATACAGCCAGTACACCATTGCTGATGAACGAATTTGCTTTCCAGTTCCTCAGCAGCTGAGCCCAGAGGCAGCATCTACCATTCCCCTCGCGTCCTGCACAGCTGCACTCAGTCTCTTTTCAAAAGACTGTCTAGCCATTGACACCAGCGGTGAAGAAAAACCTGCGGTTCTGATTTGGGGTGGCAGCTGTAGGTCATTCCGTCGCGATTTTCTGCTTATTCGCCTTTGTGGCTAATCATAGTATAGCAAGTGTAGGACTTTACGCGATCCAAATTGCGAGATTGAACGGACTGGAAATCATTACGACCTGCAGTCCAAAGCATCACTATCTTGTCAAGTCTTATGGAGCGATGGAAGCATTTGACTATCGAGACCCGCAGGTGGTTGAGAAGATCCGACAGGCAGCTCCCGGTCTTCGATACGTGTTTGATACTATCGGAAACACGACCTCTTCCAACATGGCCTCACGCGCAATCTCTCACCAAGACGGCGTCCTCTGCACCGTCCGCCCCGGCAAAGCTAACACCGAAGAGGTGGATAAGGGTGTCAAGATTACTGACGTCCTCGTCTGGACAGCTTTTATGAAAGAGCATCGCTATGGGAAATTCCACTGGCCGGTAAGCACGTGCATCAATGAGATGGAATGGATTTAAAAGCTTACGAGTCTAATAGGCTAGTCAAGAAGACCACAAACTTGCTTCGGATTTCTTTCAGAAGTTACCTGCGCTTCTTTCTTCGGGCCAGATCAAGCCAAACTCTTATAAGCTCTTCAAGAACGGTTTTGACGACGTATCCCGGGGATTTCAGGAGTACCGCGACGGTAGTATCTCAAACTATAAGATTGTTTACAAGGTTTAGGACAGGGGAATAATACTTAGTTTATTATAAAGACTAAAAGATGATAAAACTGAGAGTATTATTGACTTTACATAACTAAGACCTAGAGACTTTATATTTATTTAGGAGACAGATAAGTCGCGTTAATATTGGCTTGCTCTGTTGACTCGGAGATGGTGTCCTTCCTTATTGGTCCCCAGATTTATGTGGCACGTGCAGGGTCCACCCCAGCCTTTGTCCTACTTCTTCGTCCCCCATTCAACCCCCAGTGATCCCTGCATATGGCATAGGAATTCAAAAGCTAACCTAGCACCCACGACTTGCTTCCAACCTTTGCCAAACAAACAGATAAAGCGACAATGGAAGGCTTTGAGCTTCTAACTCCCCCCTTAGGGTTCCAGAACGGCTCCGCCCGTCTTCTCACGGGAGACCTGGTCGTGCGGGACATTGAGCGCTGGTGTCGTCGAAAAGCTGAGAAGGGTGGCGTCAAGCCAGTCATGGCCGTTATCTTCTTTAACACAGGCACTGAGGCAGTAGACTATGTCAAGATCAAGGCTCACGTTGCTGCACGGGTAAGTTCAACAGTTTCCCCATCCCGATCAGGGACCGGATTGAGGACAATAGCTGCGATGTGGCATAAGATACTCCCCGGCGTCTGCCTTGCAGAGCTTAATTGACCCACCGCGTAATAGGCTGGCGTCAGCTATTGGGTATATGAGATGCCCGTCGACGCACCAACAATACAGGTCATGAGCCAAGTCAAGAAGCTGAACAAGAACCCTCAAATCCACGGCATCCTTATACAGCGCCCGTTGCCGCGCCAGTTGAATGAACCAGAGATCATGGGATATATCGATCCTGTTAAGAACATTGAGGAGTACGCTAAATGCCAGGCCGACAATATTGCTGCAGACGCCTTGGTCCGCTTGTTGGCCAGGTATGGGTTGCTAGAGTCAGCACAGCAGGCCAGAATCCAGATTGTCGGTTTTGGGAACATCATTACGAAAGAGTTCATCAAGCAGATGAAGCGCCAATTCCCCCACGTAAGCGCGTCTAAAGACTTCGATCCATCCTATGATGCCAGTCAAGACACACGTGAAGCTCTTCAGAAGGAAGTTCAGAGACCACGCGCTTCCATAATCATCTCGGAAATGCATCGCGGACCCGGTTTCATCAAAGCGTCCATGGTCAAGCCAGAAGTGAGTGTCTTGGTTGATCTTGGCTTCTATGCTACAGAAAAGGGCGTCATCGGCGATGTGAGCCACTCCCTCTTTGACAGGAGTGATCTAGCCATTGCCCCGACACCGGGAGGAGTCCTTCCCATCTTGTTATGGATCATGATGGAGCGGACGATCAAGGCCAAGCAGATGATCGCGAAGGAAGAGCTGCGAGGGTCTTGTTGCTTAACCATGTAAGACTAGCAGAGGTGGCAGAGAACTTAGATTCTTAGATGTTATTAAGCATAGCCTATAAAATGAAAACCTCATCTTATCTCAAAACAGAGGAGATCAGAAGTGTGTAGCAAATGAATCATATGTTTATTTATAGAAGAGATAGTGTGCAGAGATTCCTTACCCTTCCAAAGTCGCCGCTTAACCACTCTATATCCTTAAGAACTCAAGGTAGCACCGACAAATCACCATGGTCTATATTAAATCTCAAACCTGCATTCTCTGCCTTAATATAATAGATACTTTAATAGAAGCCAGGGTAGACTTTGACCTAATAAAATCTGTTCAATACTGCAGCAGTTGCCTTCTGCATTGATTATATGACTTAATAGCATTTTGGTACTCCCATCGGGCGTGACGACATGGTCTTTGTGAAGATCATCTTGCCTTCAGCCTAATCAGGCAGCGGCCGCAGCCAACGAGTCAGCGGGGTCATGGCCCGGCCCGTCCACTTCCCTCCATTTCCCTCCATTTCTTTCACGACCACCTGTTATATCGCGTACTTAAAACCGTCATGAACCGCGAAAAGGAAAACGATTACACAAATACATCCGGTATTGATGAGGAAAGTCTCAAATGTCCAAATCCCATTACCAGTCAAGGAGCCGGAAGCCGCCGTGCCCGGGCCGAGAGCAGCTGCGTACGGTGGTGGGAGGGCCTCCGCACCCGCTCACCATTCTCGCAATCCATGATACCTCTAGAGCCTCTAAGTTCGGCAGAAGGGGACTTTCTAGCAATGCCTAGCTATCCTGCCGAGGCGGAGGCGCGGACCCGTGCCATTGACAGATACCTCGCTGCCGAGTCCCAGCGGAGGAAACGGCAATTGAAGATCGTCCTTTTCGGCGATGAGCACGGCAAGAGTCATTTTTTGAAGCAAACCCGCCTTCTTGAGCTCCCGCTTTCCAATGACGAACGCGCAAATGTTCGAGTCGAGGCGAGGCGCTTCGTCGCGTCGATATGCCGGGAATGCTTGCTGATTGTTGAAGCATGTGCGGGCTATCCAGAATGGATTAATGTCCATCCAGTCCTGGGGCGTGTCAAGGAGTTTGTGTCGCGCGAAGAAACCGAAGACGAAGAAACGGTTGAAAGCATGGTGAACCTGTATTGCGACGAAGAACTGCGGCTCGCACTTAAGCAGTTTGGCCATAACCTCGAAAACATCGAGCGACGATTCTTGAATGGCCGCTTTCCGCATATCCTTACTTGCCCCTGCACTGGAAATGGTAATCTGAGTAAGCTCTTGAAGCGAATCTTTGCGCCAGAGTACGTCCCTACAGAGCATGACTGGTTCCACTTTGACCAGCGCCGTTTGGAGCCAGTGGCCCAGGAGGCTCTCATCCATCGAGACAGCCACACGATGCGATTTTTACAAATCACGGATAGGTCAACACAGAGGCGAAAATGGATTCACATTTTGGTGGATGACGCGGCCTGTGTTCTTTTTATCTCTGACCTGGCCATCTATGACCAGAGTCTGCTGGAAGATGAGACCATAAACAGGCTCCACGAGGATTTCCTGCTCTTTAGCTCGTTGGTCAACTCAAGATGGTTCACCCAAACGCCATTCTTCGTCATTTTGTCAAATGTCTCGGCCTTTAGAAACAAGATTCTGCAGTCGCCGCTGTCGAAATGGTTTCCCCAATTCAAGGGAGGCAGTGACGGAGATGCAGCGCTCAAGTTCATTAAAGACCGGTTCCAGGAACTTGCGAAAGCTAACCAAAATGTGTATATACACGTTGCAGATATTCATAGTGCAGAGGGCGTGATAGCTGCCATTGAGACTATGGAAAATACGTCACTTAGTAAAGTTTTAAAAGAGCTTGGTATGCCTCCTGTCAAGTGTAAAAACTAGTCTTTAAGAACTTTACCCTTTGCCGGGCTTAATTCTATTAGTAGCGCGCTTTCCATAGCTTCCCTATTTGCTTTAAAGGCCATGGCGAGCACGAATTATATCCTTTACTAAGCAGCAGCTCGGCAAGATTGCTTGCAGAGCGTCTACTAGCCTGAAGACTATGATCTGCTTCTTATTTCACACTTTTCTTTTCTTGTATTAGTTTAAGGTTTAAAATTTAACTCTTCTAATTGGCGCATTCTCGGTATCTTGTTCTGTTTGAGTATGTGTCACGAACATTTTACCCTCTTTCCCAATTGCTTCCCACTAAGAGTCTTCAACTTCATAGGCTAATACATCATTGTCTCTTTGGATCTTTTATTGATGGTCAGTTCACTCAATTAGTGCAAAAAAAAAAAAAAAAAAAAAAAAAAAGCTGCCTACCTGAGCTACTAATAGTAAACCTATTGCATAGCATCACGTGTACTCAGTAGGTCCTGTCATTATGCGACTACGAAAAACACCAAGAGCTACTGAATTTTGCACCGTATTCACCTGAGACAACCCAGACTAATGACACAACATGATGGCCATGAGAAATCACCGGCAATATTACCCCATTTAGGTACTATAGACAGGTGTATATTGCCCGAACCTACTACGAAAATGGCAGACGGCATGGCCAAGGAGGCTAATTTCAATGACGGATCCATGGTGGACTTTGCTTCGACTTCGGGCACTGGCTCTCCCTAGAGAAGGGAAAATGAGAGCACCTCAAAGGGCACACTATTATGAGGCTTTCAGACAACCTGTGGACACTGGAAACTGACGCGCCGGCAGTCCCGCTACCCCTTCATCGAGGAAAGATACAGAGCCTTGCCAGGCTCATCCGGCACCACCATCATCGTTCTATTCAAAATTTCCATTGTCTCATTGTAATTTCAACTTATCATCCGTCTTCAATCCCAACTGTTCTTGTCATTAGTCTCTTTCTTCAATAATGGCAGACCTTCTAACATCTCTTCGGTTCACTTACGATGGATAGCTCGATTACTTTGAAATCAGTCCTGCAACCTACGTTCTCGAGTTATAACCATCAGTGGCGATTGTCTAGCTTTTCATGCATTATTTTGATGCTTCATATACTTGAACTTTGTGTACTGTCACTTCAAAATTTCAGTACAGAAGAATTGCCAATTTATTGGAAAGAGGATAGCGCCAATTCACTATTGATACATAAATTATATAATACAAACATAGGAGAAAAGGTAGCAGCATGTAGCGCAAAAGGCCATGTAGACAATCCAGACAAAGGAAACAAGGCGGTGACCAAACTGATTAAAAGCTGGCCATGATATGTGAACATAGGAAACGAAGCTGATGAAGAAGGGACACGAAGCTATCCGTACAAGATACACATAGGAAATTTGTCAATGGTTGAGTTTGCGTCCTAGACTGGGAGGGTTTGGCTGTCAATGCACCTCGCGCCATCGTTAGAGCTGGACGCAGGACCTGTTGCAATGAAAACAGGGTTACCTGCTGTTGGTGCCACAGGAAATTTGAAGATTTGGCCGCTGTTATTTTCAGAGCCATACAGGTTTCCGTCCTGAGAAGCATATACGGCACCCCAGAAGTTTGAACCGGCAACATTACCATACGCTTTAACAGTCGTCCAGGTGTATGAGGTACGACTGAAACGGCCTAGAGTTGAGGTTAAGCCAGCACTGTCGACCATAACTGCATACATATAATCACCACCGCCAGGCACAAAAGCCCAGTCAGCTGCAGTCAGAGTAGTAACAGCAGTGCCACTCATGATGATCTTTCCATAGGTTGCTGAGCCCGGCATGAGGTCGATGCACCACCAAGCCTTTGCAGATGTAGCAATCCAGTATCGGCCTAGATTGTCGATATCGCCCATATTGACACTGCGGTCTGAGGTGCGTGCAGCCAGAAGGGTGTAGGAACCATCACCAGCAATGCGGATAACTTGCGTACCTGTGCTATCCTGCAACATGCCGTAAATGAAATTGTCGAACTTATTGTATCCAATAGCGTTGATATTGCCACCGGGTCCAACAAGAGCATTGATGAGAGTAGTTTTTCCACTAGTGAGATCAACACGGTAGAATGCAGTCTTTTGCATGAGGTAACCGTAGACGTCGCACTTCAATGCAGGTTGAGCAGCGGCAGAGGATGTTGCCGCAGCTGGGGGAGAACTTGGAGTTGCAATAATCACGGTGGCAGGATCACCAGGTTGACCAGGCGATAGAGTTGATGTAACTGGGCCATTGATTGTTGTACCACCGTTTGTGGTTATCGTAACAGTGTAGGGGAGAGGATACTGGATGAGGATGGTGCCGGGACTGCCCAGAGCCGTTGCAGACTCAAAAACAGTTGTGGCCTTGGTGAGAGTACTAACCGTCTGCGTTGTCGTGACGTTGTAAGGGGCAGGTACTTGAACGATGGCCGTAGCGGGATCTCCTTGACTGCTGGGCATCGCTATTGTCGTCAAAACCTGAGAAATGGTTGAAACGGTGGTGGTGACAGTGACTGTGGTCGAGGGAGGGAGGTTTATCGTAGTGGGATCCAAACCTACGCATCTGGCACCATCACCGGAGAGATTGAGAATAGTACCGCCCGGTAAAGACGTAGGGTTGGAAGTACTTCCTAGAGTGAATTTCCACGTCTGCCCAAGTAGATTTTCCTGTGCGTATAAAGTGCCGCCTGGGCCTCCCATTACAGCTCCCCAGTTGAGGTTCAAGCTTGTAAGGACGAAGTTGCTGTATGACTGATAGCGCTCCCAAGTCTGTGTTGTAAGTGACCATCGCACAATGTTTGTACGAAGAAGGCCTGACTCAATGACCGAGGCCTGTACGGCATATAGATAGTTTCCTGCACCAGCAATGTAGGCCCAGTCACCTACACCTGAGAGGATATCGGCAGTAGACGTGCCACTCTTTAGTAGCGTGCTGAATGTCGAGGAAGAAGGATTAACGTCGATACACCACCATCTCTTTCCGCTCTCAGATACCCAAAGGCGTCCTTGGTTGTCGACATCCCCCATATCGATGATAATTGAAGGAATCGTAACCGGTAGGATCTCATAGGCACCGTCCTGGGCAATGCGGATGAGACTTGAGCTGAGGCCTTGGATGACCATACCGTAGATATAATTGTCGAGAGTATTATAACCGATAGCGTTGATGATACCAGGGCCAATACCGTTGGCCACCGTAGAGCGGGTGCCATCGTTGAGATTGACTTGCGTAAGAGTGTTACCAAGTAGATTGGACATGACATATCCATTACCGTCACATTTAAATGGTGGGCCAAAGACAGTCTTTGCATCTGGGCACCTAGCACCATCTCCCTGCAGGTTGAGGATAGAACCCCCTGGTATAGGAGTCGGATTAGCGCTGCTCCCGATAGTAAACCTCCATGTCTGGCCGAGTAAATTCTCCTGTGCCCACAGAGTATTCGGTCCTGCCATGACAGCGCCCCAGACCAGATTTGTAGCAGTGAGAACGAGGTTAGGGTATGACTGATAGCGCTCCCATGTGTGGGTTGTGCGTGACCAGCGGACAATATTCGTACGAAGAAGACCAGATTCGATGACCGAGGCTTGCACGGCATAGAGGTAGTCACCTCCGCCGGGCACGTACGCCCAATCGCCTACTCCAGCAAGAATATCAGTAGCCGATGTACCGCTGCTAAGAAGCTTGCCAAAGGTAGGCGAGGCAGGATTAACATCAATACACCACCACTTCTTTCCATTTTCGGAAACCCAGAATCGCCCTTGATCATCAACGTCACCCATATCAATCATATTGGACGGAATAGTAAGAGGCAATGTCTCGTATGCACCATTCTTAGCGATGCGGATGAGTTGGGACGAAGGGCACCCAAGAAGGCCACAGAGCAGTCCGTTCACGAGACCTTGGTTGACCGTACCATAGATATAGTAATCAAGCTTGTTGAAACCGATGGCATTGATGGCGCCTGCAACCCCAGCAACATTGAGAAGGGTACCTCCTGGACCAATACCACTCTTAATTGTCGTACGTTGACCGGTGTTTAGATTGA
Source organism: Fusarium odoratissimum NRRL 54006 (assembly GCF_000260195.1). Taxonomy (NCBI): domain Eukaryota; kingdom Fungi; phylum Ascomycota; class Sordariomycetes; order Hypocreales; family Nectriaceae; genus Fusarium; species Fusarium odoratissimum. The sequence goes on along the minus strand of NW_022158688.1, from coordinate 138,215 downwards.
CCTGTGTAAGAGTGTTGCCGAGAAGAGTTGAAATTGTATAGCCATAGCCATCGCAGTCGAACGTGGGGCCGAAAGAAGCCTGGGGCATCTTACTGCTAGTGCTCGTGCTTGAAGAAGTGGACTTGATGATGGCAGAGCTGACAATTGGGGGGGCAATAGTTGTCAGTGTCGAGCTGACAGGAAGGGGAACTTGGATGAGAACAGTCCCCGGGCTGCCTGGTGCTGTAGCGGGCACAAAGCTTGTCATAACCTGGTTGATAGTGGCAACCGTTTGGGTAGATGTGATGTTATAAGCAGGGGGCATTTGAACGATGACGGTTCCTGGGTCTCCTTGTACGGCTGGAGCGCTGTATACAGTAGCAACTTGTGAGATGGTGGGAACCGTCTGCGTTGTCGTAACATTATATGAGGGCGGGAGCTCTACAATAATGGTTCCAGGGTCGCCTTGTACAGCGGGGGGGTTATATACTGTAGCAACCCGCGAGATAGCAGGAACTGTCTGCGTTGTCGTAACATTGTATGAAGGTGGGATTTGAACGATGATGGTTCCTGGGTCTCCTTGTACGGCTGGAGCGCTGTACACAGTAGCAACCCGCGAGATGGTGGGAACTGTCTGCGTTGTTGTAACATTGTATGAGGGTGGGATTTGAACGATGACGGTTCCTGGGTCTCCTTGAACGGCTGGTGGGGAATAAGCAGTAGAGACTCGTGTAATCGTTGGCACCGTCTGCGTTGTTGTAACATTGTAGGATGGGGGCACCTCAACTAGTACAGTCCCTGGGTCTCCTTGCGTGGCTGGAGGATTATATATCGTAGTAGCCCTCGAGATAGTAGGAACAGTCTGGGTTACTGTCACATTGCGGTCGACTGGAACTTGTACCAGGACAGTGTTGGCATCACCTAGATTTGCTGCAGGATAATAAGATGTTTGGACCCGACTGATTGTGCTGATAGTCTGTGTCGTTGTGATATTGCGAGATGGTGGGACCTCAACCAAGACCGTGCCGGGGTCACCCTGATTGGCTGGCTCAGCATAAATAGTAGATACCATAGTGATTGTAGGGATGGTTTTTGTGGTCGTTATGTTGTACGAGGGTGGGACTTGTACGAGGAGAGTGTTGGGATCGCCTTGAACACCAGCTGGATAGTATGATGTCTGAGCCCGAGTGATCGTGCTGACAGTCTGGGTACTGGTCACAGTGTGGTCAATCGGCACTTGGATAAGAACAGTGTTGGGATCGCCTTGAACTCCGGCTGGATAGTATGACGTCTGAACCCTGGTGATAGTACTAACAGTCTTGGTGCAGTGGTATTATACGAAGGAGGCACCTGTACTAAAACCGTATTGGGATCACCTTGAACGCCGGCTGGGTAGTATGATGTCTGAGCCCGAGTGATCGTGCTGACAGTCTGGGTACTGGTCACAGTGTGGTCAATCGGCACTTGGATAAGAACAGTGTTGGGATCGCCTTGAACACCAGCTGGATAATATGATGTCTGAACCCGGCTGATTGTGCTGATGGTTTGGGTCGTAGTGACATTAGACTCGACTGGGATCTGGATAATGACTGTACCCGGATCGCCTTGCGTCGCACCAGGGTTATATGTTGTCCTAATTCGCGTGATTGAGTCGACTGTTGCCGTGGTAGTGACGTTATAATCCACTGGAACTTGTATTAAGACCGTATTAGGGTCGCCTTGCGTGCCTGCAGGATAATATGTAGTCCGGACCCGACTGATAGTGTTGACGGTCTGGGTCGTAGTTACATTGTAATCAGGAGGAACTTGGATAACAATGGTTCCTGGATCGCCTTGTGTTGCAGCCGAGTAATAAGTGGTCCTAACCCTAGTGATTGAGTCGATGGTTGCAGTCGTGGTTACGTTATAATCTGGCGGCAGATCGACATAAACAGTACCTGGGTCTCCTGCAGCAGCTGGGCTGGCGAATCGTGTAGCCGGGCGGCTAATAGTTGGCACAGTCGAGGATATTGTTACGTTAGAGTCTGGCGGAAGTTCAACAATAACGGTGCCAGGATCGCCCTGCGTGTCTGGTGACGCAAAGGTAGTTATCAGTTTTGTGATTGTATTGACAGTCTTGGTGATCGTGATATTATACTCTGGTGGTAGGTCCACATAGACAGTACCAGGGTCCCCGATGGTGCCAGGGCGGGAATACCGAGTTGTAGGCCTTGTGATTGTTGAGACTGTCTGAGTCATTGTGGTGTTGGTATCCGGAGGAAGTTCAATAATAATAGTGCCAGGATCGCCCTGTATGTCTGCAGGAGCAAAGGTGGTCGTTGGCCTTGTAATAGTATTGATGGTTGTTGTGACTGTGATATTGTACTCTGGAGGTAGAAGCACGAATACGGTACCTGGATCGCCAATTTCAGCGGGACCTGAGTAGCGAGTAACTGGTCTACTGATCGTCTGTATAGTCTGTGTTGAGGTGATATTGTATGCAGGTGGCATCTCGATGATTATAGTACCAGGATCGCCTTGAGTAGCAGCCGGAGCAAATGTTGTAGATTGCCTTGTAATAGTAGGGATTGTTGTAGTCACTGTGACATTGTATTCCGGCGGTAGGTCAATGAAAACAGTGCCCGGATCGCCGATTTCAGCTGGAGTTGAGTATCGGGTCAAAGGTCGACTAATAGACTGCACAGTTTTCGTCGTAGTGACATTATACTCAGGGGGCATCTCAACAAGTACTGTTGCCGCGTCACCTTCCGTAGCTGGGGTCTCAAATATCGTAGTTGGTCGACTAATTGTGCTGACTGTAGTAGTCATCGTAACGGTATGGCTTGGCGGTACGTCAAGGTAAACAGTACCTGGATCACCTTGAGTTGCTGGAGGAACAAACCGCGTTACGGGTCGTGTGATAGTAGACACAACCTCTACAACGGTGGCATTGGTCTCTCGGGGTACCTCGATGACAATGGTGCCAGGGTCACCAGGATTTGCAGGAGGCAGGTAAGTTGTGGCAAGTCTGGTGATTGTGCCGACGTCTTGCTGCGTAGTCGTGATATTTCTCTCGGGTGGCATTTCGATGATGATAGTCCCTGGATCTCCTTGACTCCCTGGAGCAGAATAGGCAGTGTAGGGAGTAGACAGACTAGCGATCGTTGTAGTGATTGTTATATTCCTCGGAGGCGGCACCTCTATGATGACGGTACCTGGATCACCCTTATTTGCAGGCGCTGCGTATGTTGTGGACATCCTCGTGAGAGTAGGTACTTCAGTCGTAACTGTAATATTCCTGTCTGGCGGCATTTCCACGATGATGGTACCTGGATCACCCTTGTTCGCAGGCACCGCATAGGTTGTGTAGGGCTTTGTGAGAGAAGGTACTTCAGTTGTAACTGTAATGTTTCTGTCAGGTGGCATTTCCACGATGACTGTACCTGGATCACCCTTGTTCGCAGGCGCTGCGTATGTCGTGAATATCCTCGTGATAGTAGGTACTTCAGTTGTCACTGTAACGTTTCTGTCAGGGGGCATCTCGATAATAACAGTGCCTGGATCTCCCTCATTGGCAGGCGATGCGTACGTAGTGTACGGCTTCGTAAGAGAAGATACTTCGGTTGTGACTGTAACGTTTCTGTTAGGTGGCATCTCGATGATAACAGTGCCCGCATCCCCCTTACTTCCCGGCGTCGCATATGTAGTGTATGGATGGGTGCGAGTTGCGACTGTTGTAGTAATTGTTGTGTTCCTGTCAGGAGGCATCTCGATGATAACAGTACCAGGATCACCTCTATTCGCGGGTGCAGAATAGGTTGTGAACGGTGCAGTCCGGCTGCTGACCTCCTTTGTAGTCGTGACGTTAATGTTACTATCAGGGGGCAACTCCACGATAACTGTGCCTGGGTCACCTGCGTTGCCTGGGGGCGAGTATTTCGTGTAGGGAGCCGTCAGGCCTGTAACTTGCGTTGTGATGGTCACATTGTTGGCGGGCGGTACCTCAATAAGAATAGTACCGGGGTCTCCCTGACTTGCTGCAGGTAGATATGTCGTATAGGGAGCTGTCCTACTGCTGATCTCGGTTGTGATGGTGATATTGGAGTCAGGGTGGAGGCCGATAAATACCGTTCCAGGATGTCCCGGGTTAGCTGGAGGCGAGTAACTTGTGTAAGGGGATGTGATAGAGCTGGCAACATTTGTAACAGTGACATTGTACTCTGTCTTCATTGGAACTTCAACGACAACAGTTCCAGGATCACCTTTGTTTGCAGGTGCTGCATATGTTGTATAAGGTGCAGTCCTATCACTGGCAGTCTTGGTAGTGGTGATGTTGGAATCTGGGGGTAACTCAACCAAGACGGTGCCAGGATCGCCGCGGTTAGCAGGTGGAAGATATGTCGTGTAAGGAACAGTTCGAGTGCTCTCAATAGAAGTGATAGACACGTTACGGTCAGCTGGAATACCAACGATGACAGTACCAGGATCCCCAGCAGCACCTGGCGGCGAGTAGGTTGTATATGCCGCTGTAATGGCAGTATCTTGCTGTGTAACTGTTACATTACGCTCAGGCGGAACCTCAACGAGAACTGTTCCGGGATCATCCTGTGCGCCTGCTGGCAGAAAGGTTGTATAGATTGCGGTGATAGTCCGAACTGTTTGAGTGGTCGTCACGTTAAACGGTGTAGCAGGCCCAGGAGTCTCAATAATCACAGTACCGCTGTCACCTGCACTCTGTGGGGGGATAAAAGACGTTACAGGGCCAGTAAGGGATCTCGGGCCCGCTCTATAGATGGTAGTGTTTTGACCGGGCTCAGAAGTTGAAGGGTCTTGAGAAGTTGACACAACCCGTTGGTTGGGCATGATGATGGCAACTGTTCCAGGATCGCCGGGAGTGGCTGGTGGGTCGTAACTGGTAACAGTGTCTGAAGCAGAATCAGTCGCCTTTCTAGTAACTGTCACATTGTACTCAGGAGTCTCAATAAGGACAGTCCCAGGATCCCCAGGAGAGCTGGGAGGCAAGTAGGTTGTTAACGGAGCTGTAATGGTAGAAGCGCCTTGAGTTGTAGTAACATTATACGGTCCAACAGGTGTTTCGACGATGACAGTACCTGGGTCGCCAGGGCTTCCGGGTGGAAGATAGGTCGAAAATACAGTGGTGACCGATTTGGGTCCTTGCCTAGTAACGGTGACGTTATAATCCGGGGTTTCCACGATAATAGTGCCTGGATCACCTGGCGTGGCTGGCGGCGAGTATTTCGTTGTAGGCACTTTGATTGAAGCACCCTTGGTGACAGTAACATTATACTCATTTCTAGGCGTCTCAATGATCACTGTACCAGGATCACCTAGGTCCCCTGGGGGGTTATATATCGTTCGCAGGCTTGTCACTGAAACAGGTGCCTCACGAGTGATGGTGGTGTTATAGTCGGGGGTTTCAATAAGAATCGTGTCGGGGTCGCCTGGGGAGGCTGCGGCTATGTATGTTGTGAATGGCGCAGTGACTGAGGCGCCTCGCGTAGTGGTCACGTTGTAAGCTCCAGCCGGAGTCTCAACGATGACTGTACCAGGATCTCCGGAGGCACCTGGGGGGACGTAAGTTGTATATAGGCTCTTGACTGAGGCTGGAGCAGCTCTTGTAACCGTAACATTGTAGGCGTTGTTAACAGCGTTAGGTGTCTCTACAATGATAGTACCAGGATCGCCTGGAGTGCCTGGAGGAGCATAGGTTATATGCATACTGGTGACAGATGCAGGTGCAGCTCTTGTGATGGTGACATTATAATCGTTGTTAGGCGTCTCAACTATCACAGTACCTGGGTCGCCAGGAGTGCCTGGGGGGACATAGCGAGTTATAGGACTAGTGATTGATGCCGGTGCCTGTTGTGTTACCGTAACATTGTTATCAGGAGTTTCGATAATAACTGTCCCTGGGTCGCCGGGTGAGTCTGGAGGAGCGTATGTTGTCAGCATCCTTGTAACAGACGCAGGAGCAGCTCTCGTGATCGTGATATTATATGCATTGTTGGGGGTCTCCATGATGACTGTTCCTGGGTCACCCATAGTACCGGGAGCCACGTATGACAGGCGAACGCTTGTTACTGATGCAGGGGCTTGTCTCGTGATAGTAACGTTGTAGTCGGGAGTTTCGACAATAACCGTGCCCGGATCACCAGGGGAACCTGGAGGCATATAGGTCGTGTACATGCTCGTGATGGATCCCGGTGCGGGTCTGGTCACAGTGACATTCCTGGTGCTAGGAGATTGCGATTCTGTTTCTCTGCTGCCTGTGACTCCGGTGGTATCATGTTCAGCCGAGCCGGTTGGGGTCAGAATAATGATTCTTCCCGCTTCACCTGAAGAAGCCGGAGGAAGATAGATCGGCGAAGTGTCCATCCCTGCGCCGGCGCTGTAAATTGTGACATTAGGCTTTGCTGCACCAGGGATAGGTGCGCTGGTACCACTTCCAGTATCGATACCATTAGTAGGTGTTTGAATCAAGATAGTATCCGGTTCATCTGATGCTGTAGCTGGTATATATTTGGTCTGTGCAACGGTATTAGGACCACCGGTATAGACGGTAGTATTTTCCTTCTGCTGTGGAGATATAACAGTCCCCGTGGATGAGTCTGAGATACGATCTGAACCCGTTTCCTTGTCTACGGAGTCGCCAATTGGCGTCTCGATGACAATGGTGCCAGCCTCTCCAGACCTTGTCGGTGGGATGTATCGTGTCTCCGTTACAGAACCAGAATATCCTGTGTGGATTGTGACATTTCCAGGTGCAGTTCCTGTGCTGGAAGAATCAGCAAGACCAGTTGGCGTCTCGACCATAACAGTTCCCGGCTCGTCAGACGCAGTTCCTGGGATGAATGTTGTTCGCACAGTCGTTCCAGCAAAACCAGTGTAGATGGTGATATTACTGACACCTGTTTGAGGATCAGGAGAGCCGGTAGGAGTTTCGATAAGGATCGTTCCAGGCTCGTCTGTAACTGTGGCAGGAATGAACCTTGTCTTTGTGGCTGTGCCAGAAACCCCGGTGTAAATGGTAATATTACCGGCACCTGTTTTAGAAGCAGTTGATCCATCCGGTGTTTCGATAATGACAGTGCCCGCATCATCCGAAGCAGTGGGGGGGATGTAGATAGTGCGAGTTGCGGTGACATGCCCACCACTGTACACAGTTACATTGGTACCGGCTGCTACAATCTTTGGAGCCTCGAAAGAACCAGTGGGTGTCTCTATTATGACTGTTCCTGGTTCATTCGAGGCCGTAGCAGGCAGGTAGATAGTGGTAAGGGCTGACCCTGGGCCGCCTCGAGAAATTGTAACGTTGGAAACATCACGAGGAGGTGGAGTCGTGGTGGCACCACCAGTTTCCTGACCATCACCGGTAGGTGTTATAATCAGGATGGTATCCGGCTCGCCAGGTTCAGTGGCAGAAATTATGGTCGTTCTAGTGGCTGTTCCAGCACCACCGGTGAATACAGTGGTGTTGTAATGACGGGCTGACGAAGTATCTTCATTCGAGTCAGTAGCAGGTGTCTGAATTAAGATCGTATCTGGCTCTCCTGGTGCAGTGGCAGAAATGGTAGTCGTTCTAGTGGCTGTTCCGGTACCAACGGTGAAAACAGTGGTGTAGTGGCCAGTTGACGAAGCAGGTGTCTGGATCAATATGGTGTCTGGCTCTCCTGGTGCAGTGGCAGAGATAGTGGTCGTTCTGGTGGCTGTTCCAGTGCCAACGGTGAATACAGTGGTGTAGTGACCGGCTGACGAATTATCTTCGTTTAAATTAGTAGCCGGTGTCTGGATCAAGACCGTATCCGGCTCACCAGGAGAACTAGCCTGGATAAATGCAGTCGTTCTGACGGTACCAGAGCCCGCAGTGTAGATGGTTGTATTCGTTCGCCCTCCGATCACTGCGGAAGTCGGTGTTTCTTCTTCATTAGTCCTCTCAGATGGCTCAGCTGGTGTTTGAACGACGACAGTCCCCCGTTCGCCTGAATTAGTAGGAGGATAGTAGATAGTCTTGACCACATTTCCTGAAACACCACTGTAAATGGTTGTATTACCAGGGCCAGTGGCGGCGACTTCAGTTTCGGGCGGACCTGAAGCTGGTAGCGATACGTGAGATCCTGTGGTGGCACTATAGCTAGGTACCTCGATGACAACTGTGCCCGGATCACCCTGGGAGCCCGGAGGCAGGTAGGTGGTAAAGGGACTCGCAATCGAGGTCGTCGCCTGCTGTGTGATAGTGACGTTGTAGTCTGGGACCTCAATGATAAAGGTACCCGGATCAGTAGATACAGCTGGCGGCGCATAGGTTGTCAAAATCTTAGTGATACCGGCAGGGGCTGCTCTTGTAATGGTAACGTTTCCGTGCTCAGCCAACGTCTGATCCAAATAGACACTAGTTTGAAGGACAACTGTTCCCGGTTCCGTTCCACTAGGGGGGATGATGATAGTGTTAATTTCCTTGCCGGTGGTAGTAGGCTCAGCACCAGGGCCCGACCTCACGCCGGTTCGAGTAGAGGGGTCACCGGGAATGGTGACTGTGGCGCTCACCGTGACAAAGTTCGCAGTACCAGATGCACCTGGCGATGCTTCCTCCACTGAGGAAGTATCGATTGGGGTGTAAATAATCTTGGTTCCGGGATTTCCGTTAGAGGGAGGGATTATTTGCGTAACATTCTCTACAGCATCCGGGAACCTCGTGTTAGGCTCAATGACCGTCACATCATTATTAGCATCACTGGGAGTGACGGTGATTGCATTGGGGTTTGAGCTTGTCGAGCCTAGCGAATCCTCGGGAGTTGTAGGGACCGCTGAGATCAAAGGCGGTCCACCTGCAGGTTCTTGCGACTCGGATGAACCGTCGGGTTCAGAAGCAACAGGGGTTTCAATGAGTATAGTGCCCGGCTCTCCCGACTTGGTCGGTTCAATGTATTTCGTGACAGGACCCTTGGCCACTTCAGATCCGGTAACCCCCCTGATGATGGTGATGTTGGGGCTACCGTGACTGGCAGATAGTGTGATAGCAGATGGCTCATCTATTAGCCCGGCCTCGGTCGAAGTATCAGTTGCATCTGTTGACTGTGTTTCGATCACAATCGTACCAGGCTCTCCAGCTGCAGTGGGAGGAATGTATCGAGTGATAGGTTCAGTGATTGAACCCGGTCCAGTGTAAGGTCTGATAACAGTCGTATTGGGGCTCTGGGACGTAGGTGGCAGAGTAATCTCGGGGTTATTGGTCGTAGGCTCAGGACTATCCGAAGCGTTGGTTTCGATCACAACTGTACCAGGCTCTCCAGCTGCAGTGGGAGTAATGTATCGAGTGATAGGTTCAGTGATTGAGCCTGGTCCAGGATAAGGCCTAATGATTGTCATGTTGGGACTGTTCGAGCTGGGGGGGATAGTGACACCTGGCTTGTCATCCGTCAATGGGCTGGGAGATGCGGCAACGTCTCCTTGCTCTGGCGAAGCAGTGGGAGTCTCAATAATCACGGTTCCGGCTTCACTTCCGGTTGGAGGCATAAAGATCGTGGTAACCTGACTGCCTGGGCCACTTCGAACGATGGTAACATTGTGACTGTCAGAATGGGCCAAGACAGTTACAGGACCGTCAGAGGTGACGTGAGACGGTCTTCCTGCAGGCAAGTCGATAATAAATGTACCAGGGTCGCCTGATGCTCCTGGAGGCAGGTATGTTGTAAAAGGACCCAAAAGGCCGGAATATTCCTCTCTTGTAATGGTCACATTTGCGCCCATAGGAGCTGGCTCTGAAGGAACAGTCTGGATAAAGACAGTTCCAGGCTCTCCCGAATTTTCAGGGAGCCTGTAGCTGGTAACGGGCGTTTTGACACCGGATGGAGCCAAAGTATAAATTGTAACGTTGTCGTCGACTGGCTTGGATGTATGCTTAGGGGCTGGAGTCTCAATGATAACAGTGCCAGGTTGACCAGATGCACTAGCCGGCTCAAACAAGGTAATCGGAGCAGTGATAGTGTCTGACCCAGTATGGTCACGGACAACAGTGACGTTCGGGGTTCCGTCGCTAGGTGAAACGTTGGTTTGTGCATGAGAGCTTGCTTCATCTGACGGCTGAGCCTCCGGTGTAGTCGCGTCCACAGGGGTCTCAATCACGATGGTGCCAGGCTCTCCTGCCGCAGTAGGTGGAAGGTACTTGGTAATGGGACCCGTGATCGATTCCGTGCCCGAATATGGTCTGATGATAGTCGAGTTGTGGCTCTCATTGCTAGGGGGAATAGTGATCTCCGGTGAGTTTGATACCGGGCTCTCTGTGGTTGGCTCAGTGGTCGGAGTCTCAATGACAACAGTACCTGTGCCAGATATAGGAGCTATGGTGGTAGTCGTTGGCTCAGTGATATGTTCTGTGCCAGTGTATGGTCTATGGATGGTCACATATATAACACTAGCGGTTGTGGGGGCCAAGGTCTCGATGATCACTGTTCCAGTGTCTGATCCTGGAGCAGTCGTTGTAATGGTAATAGGAGCAGTAATTTGGGCAGTACCAGTATATGGTCTGTAGATAGTCACGTAGATATTGCCTGGTGCAGATGTTGTTGTCGGCGTGGACTCAGGACCTGATTCAGGCTCTGGAGTCTCGATGATTACAGTACCAGGTTGACCTGCTGATGGGGCGATGGTAGTAATAGTAACAGGTTGGGTAATCAATCCAGGGCCTGTGTGAGGTCTGAAGATAGTGGCATACGTATCATCTCCTGGGGGTAGAGTCAACGGTGGACTGCCATCACCACTACTGTGTTCTGTCTCAGGTACTGGAGTCTCAACAATAACAGTACCCAATTGACCGCCTGAGGGAGAGACAGTAGTCATTCGAGGCTCTGTGATGGAATCAGTGCCTGTATAGGGTTTGAATACAGTCACATAACCATCATCTCCAGCGGAAACAGTGACAGGAATAGCCCCCTTATTTTCAGTATGTGGACCGGGTGTTTCGATGATCAAAGTGCCTGGCTGGTCTCCCTGTGGAAGGGCGGCTGTGCGAGTGATCTCTCTTGTGATTTCGCTCGTACCTGTGTAAGGTTCATAGATGGTGGTATAAGGAGCGGATGGTGCTAGGGTGAAAGGTGGTCCGGATCCAGGTGTCTGAATGATGACCGTACCTGGCTGGCTGTTGTCCTCCGGCGCTTCTGTAATCGTCACAGGTGTTGTAATAGGTTCTGTGCCGTTATAAGGTTTATAGACTGTGATGTAAGAAGTTGCAGGCCCCATTGAAGGTTCTGAAGTAACAGGAGGTTGGGAACCAGGAGTCTCGATAATCACAGTGCCCGGTTGACCCGATTGTCCTGGAATAGTAGTGAGTGTAACAGGAGCAACTATATCCCCTACGCCTGTATGTGAGGTATAGATCGTGATATAGGAAGGCTCAGATGCCAATGCAGGTCCTGATGTGATAGGAGGCTGGGAACCAGGCGTCTCAACTATGACTGTCCCAGGCTGACCTCCTTGTGGCTCAATGGTTGTAACTGCAACTGGAGTCGTAATCTGGTCTACCCCCGTGCCAGGTCGATAAATTGTGAAATATGTTGCTTGGGGGGCTAGTGTTGAAGTTGCTGGCTCTAAATCTGGCGTTTCGACGATCACGGTACTGGGTTGATCTCCTTGAGGGGCGATAGTAGTAACTGTGACAGGGGTCTTGATCTGTTCTGAACCAGTATGAGGTCTAGAAACTACCACATACGAGGGCTCATGCCCTAAGGTCGTAGGTGTCTCTAACCCCGGTGTCTCTATAATGACAGTTCCCGGCTGGTCACCTTGAGGGGGTATGGTGGTGATCGTAACAGAGGTCGTGATTTGCTCTGGACCAGTATGGGGTCGATATATCGTCTCGTAGGAAGTTTCTGCAGAAGGTCCGACGGTCACAGGTGGCTCTGATCCTGGAGTCTCAATAACAACAGTTCCTGGCTGGTCACCCTGAGGGGGTAGAGTAGTGACAGTGACTGGCTCTGTTATCGTACCGTCACCAGTGTGGGGCTGATAAAATGTTACATAGGAAGGTTCGTAGTGGATAGACGTGATAGCTGGCTTTGAAGCGGGTGTTTCAATGATGTATGTACCGGGCTGCCCCCCTTGAGGAGGAATATCGCTGATAGTCACAGGTGCTGTGATACTGTCCGGACCAGTGTGTGGCTGATAGACATTGACGTATGTAGCCGGGAGAGCAGCACTTGTAGAAGCAAATTTCTGGCCGGGAGTCTCGAAAATTACGGTACCAGGTTCGTCACTTTGAGGCTCAATAGTAGTCTTGGCTGATGGTGCGGTCATATCATCAGTGCCTGAGTATTGCTCATAGACTGTTGTGTATGACGGGCTAGGTGGTGTCGTCGTTACAGGAGGCTCCGAACCTGGTGTTTCAACTACAACAGTTCCAGGTTGATTTCCAGAAGGAGCAATAATTGTGACGGTAGTTGCTGCAGTGATGCGACCGGGTCCAGTATGTGGACGATAAACTGTCGCGAAAGGAGCTTGTGTCTCGATAACCACAGTTCCAGGCTGGTCCCCCTGTGGACTGACAGCAGTAACAGTAATGGGTGCCGTTATCTGGTCAGTTCCAGTGTAAAGAGAGGTAGTCGTGACATAAGGAGGTATCGCAATAACCACCACACCAGCCTGCGTACCGTGCGGTTGGATAGTCGTAAGAGCCGTTGGTCCAGTGATTGAATCAGATCCCATGTAAACCGTTGTACTTGTGACATACGATCCTGGTGTTCCTATGATAACAGTTCCTGGTTGGTTGCCCTCGGGAGGAATCGTGGTGAGCACTGTTGGTGCCGCAATCTGATCGTCACCAGTATACAGGACTGATGAAGTGACATACGACGGTGCAGGGGGAGTAGTCGTGAATTCAGCACCTCCACCAGGCGTCTCGACGATAATAGTGCCAGGCTTGTCCCCCACGGGAGCAATCGTGGATACAGTAACTGGACCTGTAATCTGATCTGATCCTGTGTATGGGCGGTAGATGGTCGCAAATGGAGCCTGCGTCTCAAAGATAACGGTTCCAGGTTGACCATCCCGGGGAGGAACAGTAGTCACAACAGGCGCTGTGATCTGATCTGTTCCCGTATAGGGTCTAGAAATGCTGATATATGAAGCTTCGGTGTTGCTTGCTACAGGAGCCGTTTCCCGCTCGGGGGTCTCAACGATTACTGTACCGGGTTGGTTGTCCTGAGCAGTGATAGTGGTTGTGACTGGTTCTGTAATCTCACCTGATCCAGTATAAGGTCTAGTAATAGTTACGAACAAACTGGGGATTGGGACAGAGGGCATAGGGGTCGACGCAGGTTCAATGATAACTGTACCGGGCTGGTCGCCTTGGGGAGGGATAGTAGTTGTTACCGTGTCTTCAGACCTACCTGTGCCAGTATGAGGCTTGGTGATGGTTACATAGGAAACAGGGACAGGTATATGAGTCGTAGGCGGCGCTTGCTGGCCTGGAGTCTCGATGACGACTGTACCCGGTTTGTTGTTGATTGGTGGAACAGTTGTGACGGTGGTTGGCTCTGTCATCCTTTCTGTTCGTGTGCAAGGCTGATACACGGTTATATAAATGGCACCGGGCCCGGAGGACGTAGTGATAGGGGCTAGGTCTTGATCTGGCGTTTCAACAATAACAGTACCTGGCTGGCCTCCTGTCGGCTCGATGGTACTAATTGTAACTGGAGCCGTGATACGGCTGGGGCCACTGTTTGGTCGATATACCGTGTGATAAACTGGCGTATTCTGCGATTCCGCAAGCTTTGTCGAGCCTGAAGGCGTAGGCACTGTCACAGACTCGGGCACGACCGGAGTCTCGATAATAATAGTACCTGGCCGGCCGTTGTCAGGTGCAATAGTCGTAATCGTTATAGGTCCGGAGATCCCGTCGATTCCCGCACTTCCTGTATGAGGACGTAAAATAGTGACATATGACGCATCGGGCCCAGAGGGTAGCGTCACCGTAGGATTTGGAACAATGGTCTCAGGCTGTGGGGTTTCAATAATAACCGTCCCTGGCTGGCCACCAGAAGGCGCAATAGTTGTCACCGTGATGGGTGCAGTGATAACACTACTGCCGGTATGGGGCCTGTAGATAGTGGTGTACTGACCCCCAGGAGTAGGTTCAAGAGTAACTGGAGGAACCACAACCTTGCCGCCAGTCTCGAGGCCTGGAGTCTCAATGACAATTGTACCAGGTTGTCCAATAGCGCCCTGAATAGTAGTCACAGTAACTGGAGTTGTGAAACCATCATCAACTGTATGAGGTCGATACACCGTGATATAAGAGCTACTAGTGTCGACTGTGATAGCCTTTGATGCTCCGATGCTCCCCTCAACAGGTCCAGTAAACTGAGCAGCTGGTGTTTCAATAATAACAGTACCAGGCTCACCGTTGGCCCCTGGGATGGTAGAAGTGACTGGTGCCGTGATAGCATCAACACCTGTATAGGGACGATAGTCCGTCACATAGGAGTTATCCGATCCACCTGGGCTTTGGGCAGGATTATCATCAGCTTGAGTCGGAGTAAACGCCTGGGTCACAGGTGTCTCGACGATAACAGTACCAGCCTGTCCGTTCATACCAGGAATAGTAGAAGTGACTGGTGCCGTGATAGCATCAACGCCTGTATGAGGACGATAGATAGTTGCATAAGAGTTATCAGGCCCTGGTGGAACTGTAACAGGAGTATTGATGGCGACTTGAGTCGAAGCACTGAACAGAGGAACAGGTGTCTCAACAATCACAGTACCCGGCTCCCCGTTCAAGCCCGGAATAGTAGAGACTATCGGTTCTGTAAGGGCGCCACTGCCTGTATATGGACGATAGACCGTTGCATAAGAGCTATCAGGTCCCGCTGGAATAGTCACAGGCCCTTGATCGCTTATCGCACCCAGAGTTGGTGACTGACCAGTAGGCGTTTCAATGATAACAGTACCTGGTTGACCGTTGACGCCTGCAATGGTGGAAATAGCCACTGGGGCTGTGATAATATTTGCACCTGTATGGGGACGATAGACTGTTGCATAAGAGTTATCAGGCCTAGGCGGAATCGTAACAGGAGCATCATTGCTGCCCGGAGTTGACATAGAGGCAGGAGGCACAGGTGTCTCAACAACAACAGTACCAGGTTGACCAGCGGAGGGCGCAATAGTGGTAACTGTAATCGGTTGCGCAATGACATTTGTGCCAGTATAAGGCTTAAAGACAGTCATATAGCCGTCATTACCCTGCGATGTAGCAATGATTGGTGCCGAGGTCGCCTCCGAAGCCACGGCCTGAAGGACTGGTGTCTCGATAATGATCGTGCCTGCTTGGCCTGAAGTAGGAGCAACAGTACCAACTGTGCGGGGTTCGGTAATCATTCCAGGTCCTGGATACGGCCTATAGACGGTGACATAACCACCATTACCTGCGGGAATCGTAACAGCAGAAGCAGTAGGTTGTTCCTTTGTTGATGGCGTTGCGACTGCAGGCGTAGGGGTCTCGATGAATACTGTTCCAGGTTGGCCATTAGTCGGTGCAACAGTAGAGATAGTAACAGGCTCCGTGATGGCACCAGAACCTGAGTGAGGCTGATACACTGTAACATATCCATCTTGGCCTTGAGGAACGGTCGTAGGAGGGTTCTCTGTGGCCTTTGTCGTGGCTTGCGATTCTGGCTGGGAAATCGGCGCTGTTGACAGTGCAAACTTGGTTTCCACCTCTACTACAGGGGTTTCAATGATGATGGTTCCCGGCTGGCCACCCGAGGGAGTAACAGCAGTAATGGTAATTGGTCGGTCAATATTACCAGGACCAGGGTACGGCTTGTATACAGTGACATACGGGTTATTATCACCAGTTGGAACTGTAACTGGGCCTGTTTGGGTAGCAGTATTTGCGTTTGGATTAGGTGTCTCGATGATAACTGTTCCTGGCTGGCCAGATACGGGTGCTTGGGTATAGGAGACAGGGGAGTTGATGTTCCCCGGTCCGGGATATGGCCGGTAAACCGTTATGTAAGTTCCAGTTGGATTGGGGGGAATCGTGATGGGAGAAGCTGAAGTTGGGAGACTGATCGGCTGGGTTTCAATAAATACAGTGCCGGGCTGGCCATTCGAAGGGGCCTGTGTCAGGGTAACCGGTGCCGTAATAGTTCCAGGTCCAGGATACGGTCTAAATATTGTAACGTAGCTATCAGTGCTAGAAACCGGCGCAGGAGTCTGTATGAGAATGGTTCCAGGTTGGCCGGAAGACGGTGGCTTGGTGATAGTGACGGGTGCGGTGATAACTCCAGGGCCCGGGAAAGGCGTGTGGACAGTTATATAGTTATCCGTAGTCAATGCAGGAGTCTGTTGGGTAGGAGTCGGAGGGGCTGGCGTGGTGACGAAAACAGTTCCCGGATTACCGCCAGATGGTGCCGCCTGTGTGCGAGTAATAGGTTCAGTGATAACACCAGGACCAGGAAACGGAAAGAACACCGTGACGTACTGACCAACACCTGGTTCAGTGCTATGGACATCCTGCTGAGTAGCTTGAGGTGCAGGGGTTGTGATATAAACCGTTCCAGGATTGCCACCAGAAAGAGGTTGAGTCCTGGTGATGGGTTCCGTGATGACCCCGGGGCCTGGGAAAGGTAGGAAAACGGTCACATAGACATCAATGCTAGGAGACGTGCTGGTCACTTGAACCTGCTGGCCTGGGGTGCTAAGTGCAGGAGCAGCCGGTGTCGTAATATAAACAGTACCTGGGTTACCACCAGAAGGAGCTTGGGTGCTAGTGATAGGTGCTGTTATAACCCCTGGCCCTGGGAATGGAAGGAAAACAGTGACAAAGCCGTCAGCACCTGACGTAGTACTACTAAGCTGGTTCTGCTGTTTTGGTGTATCAACCGCAAGAGCAGAAGGCGTGGTGATGAAGACAGTACCAGGTTGGCCTCCTGAAGGCGGCTGAGTACTGGTGATAGGCGCAGTGATCTGGCCAGGTCCCGGATAAGGGATGAATACTGTCACATAACCATCGTCACCGGAAGTAGTGCTTGGTAGATTTTGCTGACTAGTTACTGGTAAAGGCACTGGGGTCGTGATAAATACAGTGCCGGGCTGGTTACCAGAGGGGGCCTGGGTGCTCGTGATAGGTGCTGTGATTGTGCCAGGACCAGGGAAAGGAAGGAATACAGTCACATAGCCATTGGATCCTTGTGTAGTACTAGGCCTAGGTAACAGACTTACAGATGTAGGCAATAGTGCTGGAGTCGTAATGTATACCGTTCCAGATAATGTCCTGGTGTAAGATGTAGTAATCACACCTGGGCCTGGGAAAGGGAGGAATACGGTTACTAAACCATCGGACCCTTGTGTTATACTAGGCCTAGGCAACAGTGTCACAGATGTAGACGATGGTGCTGGAGTTGTGATGTATACCGTTCCAGACAGTGTCCTGGTATAAGACGTAGTAATCACGCCTGGGCCTGGGAAAGGAAGGAATACGGTCACAAGACCATTAGGCCCTTGCGTGGTGCTTGGATTGGGCAATGGAGTAGTAACAGGAGTCTGTGCAGTCGGAGTCTCAATGACGATAGTGCCAGGTTGAGCACCAGATGGAGTAGCTTGCGTGATGGTGATGGGTGTATTGATAATACCTGGTCCGGGGAATGGCTTGTAGATAGTGACATAATTATCGCTACCCTTAACTGTGCTTCCCGGTGAACTCGATGTAGGATTGAACTTCACTGCTGGTGGTGTTATGATGTAGACTGTTCCTGGGTTTGTTCCTGATCCGGGTACCGAAGAAGTTATAACTTCCGTGAGATCTGTACCAGTATACTGGGAAGTAACTGTAACATATCTACCTGTACCAAGACTACCCTGTTGTGTTGAAGGCTGATCCGTCACCGGCGGTGTCTCGATGACAACTGCGGTAGATTGCGAACCTCCTGAGGCTACCAAAGTGATGATTTTCGTGATTGTGGTACCAACAGCAGTTCCAGGAGTATAAATTGTGGCTGTACCTCCAGAACTAGTAGGGTTGATGGTGATAGGGCCTTGCGTCTCGATAATAATAGTTCCTGGTTGTCCATTCGAGGATGGCTGGGTAATAGTGATGGGCGCGGTGATAGGATCGCCCGTATGCGGCTTATAGATGGTGACATAGGGGTCATTGTTACCAGGCGGAATAGTTACCTGTTCACCATCCGTCACTGCCGAAGTAACAGCATTTTGACCAATTGGCGTTCCAAGCGTCGGAGTTTCAACAATAATGGTCCCTGGATTCGTGCCACTTGGGGGGATCGTGACCGTGATAGGCTTGCTAATCGGACTACCTGTATGTGGCTTGTAGACAGTTACGTAAGGACTGTCACTTCCTGCTGGGATAGTGATTGGTCCGCTACCAGGAGCATTTGAAGTCGGATCAGGCGTTTCAATGATGATGGTACCTGGCTGACCGTTTTGACCTTCCTGGGTAAGTGTGATTGGTACTGAGATAGGATCACCACTATGGGGCCGGAAGACAGTAACGTATTTACTCCCTGGCCCGGGAGGGAGAGTAAAAGGGTCACCAGGGGCTCGTGTGATCGTGCTATCACCGCCAGAAGAGCCAGGGGTTTCGATGATGACGGTTCCAGGCTGGCCTGGGGCACCTGTCATGGTGATGGTAGTAGGGGCCGTAAGAACGTTAGTCCCAGTAGGGCTCCGGATGATAGTGATGTAGGATCCATCTGCACCAGGTGGAATTGTAATCTCAGCATCTCCCGGCCGAGTAGCGACAGGAGTCTCGATAACAATGGTACCCGGCTGACCTCCGCTGGGTGCGATTGTGATGGTTTTAGGCGCTGTAATGACACTTCCAGGCTGTCTAACGATGGTGATGTAGCCACTATTGGGATCAGGTGGAAGAGTAATGACCTCTTGCCCTGCACGTACGGCCGGTGTCTCGATGATGACTGTCCCGGGATTTGTGCCAGAAGGCGGTATAGTATAGGTTATAGGCTTGGTGATCGGTCCGTCGTGTGGTCTCAGGATCGTAGAATATGGGTTGTCGCCACTAGGCGGAATAATTTGAGGCTGGTTTTCAGGCAGGTTGCCATCCTCGCTTCCACTACTGTCCGTGCTTGAGGGGTTAGGAGTTTGGATGATGATTGTCCCATCTTTTCCAGCCGAGGTGGGAATGAGGGTAGTGATAGGTGTAGAGATAGGCGTGGCTCCAGTGTATGGCCCAATAATTGTTGTGAAATGGCTACCATCACTTGGAGGGATTGTGACAGCACTACCAGGGTTCTGGTTAGCTGGGACCTGAACAATCTTGGTTGGAACACCTCCAGGGCCAGCAACTGTGGTTACTCGCGCCTGTGTGATATACTCGGTCCCCGTATACGTCTGGATGACCAAGACGTCAGAAGTACTGTCTCCACCGATATCTCCAGCACCACCACCGCCAGCACCACCACCATCAGCACCACCACCATCAGTACCAGCGCCAGCACCGCCATCTCCAGCACCGCTATCAGCACCAGCACCAGCACCAGCACCAGCACCAGCACCAGCACCAGCACCAGCACCAGCACCAGCACCACCAGCACCACCATCGCCAGCACCACCATCACCACCAGCACCAATAGTGCTTGGTGGTACGTCTGCCCATGGGGTCTGAATTATAACAGTGGCAGGGTCGTTCCCATTCGCTGGCACAGTTCTTGTAGCATCGCCCGTGATAGCGACACCGCTAGGTAGCGCAGATATAATTGTCGCCGTTGGGTTATCGTTCGAAGGGGGGATGGTCAGCGCACCAGGTTGGCCTGATGAGAAGGATGAATATGCTGTACCAGGCACATCCACAATGATGGTGCCTGGCTTGGTGCCGCTCGGCTCGGCAACCGTGATTTCTTGCTTCGTGGTGGCATCATCGCCCCCTGTGTAGGCTTGAATAACTCGTTCATAGGGGTCGTTGCTCGACGGGGGAATTTTGAGAACAGGATGGGGAAGTAGGGTCACTGGAAATAGTGTGCCTTGGTGTGTGTATGTAGCGATTGATGGTTGCCCTACTGGTTGCTGGGTAATGGGGATATTGTTGGCACCACTGTCTGCGCCTGTCTCAGGTTTATCGAGATTTGTCGCACCAAACATTTGCCCGGGATTGCCGTCACTTCCGGTATCTCCGTGCAAGGTAGTCACTGCATTCTGGATGAGAGTCGCTGCGAATCCTGACGCAATACGTATCGCGGCATCCTCGATACCATCGTCCTGTGCCTTGACGGCCAAGACCAGCGTCGAGGCTAGCAGCCGTCGTGATAACCACATTGGATAGGTTACTTCACAATTGGCATCTAGTAGAATGATGTGTATTCAATAATATTTATGATATGTTCAAATCTTTTTCCCAGCGCTTCTTGGTCGTTTATATGTACTGAACAGTCATACGAAAACGGGGATGCTATTCATCTGGCTTCATTTTCCAATCGAGCTCGCTTTTCCTGGAGCGCTCTGATTTTTTTCGACGTGCTTAGGAAGACGTCATGAGAGACGCCACAGTCAAGTCGTGGCTTGCTCCATGATGGGTCTGTCTTGATCACATTACCGCATTCTCCTTCAGTGTAATCAGGAGGTCCTGAATTACGTAGGAATTACAAGACCTGGGGGTTGATTTGGAATGATATCTGTGTGATTTTGGTCATGATTGGCATACGTCTAGATCCAGAACGGATTAGCAGACTTGGGGTAATTAGATCACAACGTTAGGGAGCCAGCTGCTGAAAATGTTTCATCGGTCGATAGCCAACCGCCGCTAGCAGACGAGCCTATTACGGTCCTTTACCTCCTAAGTTTGGTCCACATTCCAGGGCCGGAAAATTTACGTAGGGGTTAGCTACGGCCCCTGCCGCTGTCAGATTATTAGTTTAGTGTTAACCGAAAGCATCCGGGCTGCAAGGATGTCGGCGGAAATAAGGTTTTGTGTACTATCGGTAATAGCAACAGAAATGAATGCCAGACACACTTCGGTGGGCTTGGTCTGTCTTGTTTTCAACGACCGTGCTGTCAGGTCCGGAATGCTAGCCCTCACGGATTTAGATCTGCCAGTCTTTTACGATTCTGTTCAACCCGATGCCTCCATCTTATGCGACGATCGTGTGAGAGCTTGTTGGCAATGCGGTTTCAAGTGATTGGGCACAGATCATGCCAGGCACAGCTTCGGAATGCTATGTCACAATACATGTCATGATAAATTTGATCAACTTATTTTCCATGAACCATCCAGGCCAGCCATAGCGGCTTAAGTGCAGGACCCGGACGGCCCTCAACCTCAAAATGTTCTACAGTAAAGGCAGCCCTCGATCAATGAATTATCATATCGGCGATTACACACCAACTCCCATGAGTGAAGGTCAATGTTAGCGATTTGCATGCCTGGTGGATAGTTTCAGTTGGTACGATGTCAGCTTATTTCCTTTGTCCGGCTCTTCTGTCAAATTGTCACTGATATAGATATTTCGATTTGTCTATCTATATCTGGATGTGGAATCTTATTTTCCTCATACCCAATCTTTTGCCCTGATGAGTAGATCTCCCATAAGAAATGATTGACAGCATTATCATACATCAACGGAAGGGATTTACATGCCAACCAACAACTCAGATCATGAGCATTGTTTTTGGACAGCTCTCTGCAACTGGGGACAACTAAAAAGTCACCGCCACGTTCCAGATCATTAGTTATTTAAATTAATTATCCATTTAAGGAATAAGCTGCTGTTACTTATTACATATATAAAGCGAACCCCAGGTA
Organism: Fusarium odoratissimum NRRL 54006; assembly: GCF_000260195.1. Taxonomy (NCBI): domain Eukaryota; kingdom Fungi; phylum Ascomycota; class Sordariomycetes; order Hypocreales; family Nectriaceae; genus Fusarium; species Fusarium odoratissimum. The sequence continues at coordinate 116,473 of NW_022158688.1, read as the reverse complement.
TATACTCTATTACATTTTAATTAAGTATAAAAAGTATAACTTACTTAACTTCTTGTTGCCTAGAAGGACAAATGCATAATCACAAAAAGTCAATTACGTAAAATAATAAGAAAGACAAACAGTTTTAAGATATCTTACCCGTTTATCTCTACTACTTAAAATGAAAACCCTCCTATGTTGGCGCCTACTCTAATGCAATGGCATTAGTGGATCTGCAAGGGGGAAAAGGCTACTAGAGTCTACTACGTCAGAGCCCCGATTCAATCGATGCGACTAGCTACTTATAGACTAGTGCAGGTACTAGTGCCCCCTCAAAAGTAGAGATTCAGACGCGTTCAAGACGCGTTCTTGCACCTGCATCGTTGCTTCCGGTTCTCTGATTGACATACAGGAAGGCGGTCGAATGAACTAGGATATTTGCATCAATAGACTAATTTTGGTTCGCATTAGAGCAGCTTGACCTTATACACTTCGTTTCGAGATCCTGTGAGTAGAAGCGAAGTTGCCGTGTGCTGGTGAGACTGATGATTGTTAACAGCTAAAGCCTTGAATTGGGAAGTATCGATGGTGCCCATGGAAAAGTCGATTGTCATTCAGGACAGGGACCGTGAGACGGTGTGGTGGGTCAGATTGATCGTTATACATATGTGATTGGACTGTCACATCTCTGTCGACCTGATCTACAGTACTAAGATTCAAATAGGTTAGTTTTTGTCACTACATACCAAAGTCACAAAAGTGATCAAGAACGCTGCGCACCAACGCATTACTCCATTACCATATCATTCAAATATGAAATTAGAGTAATTGACGATTTTATTGATGTATAATTCTATGGCTATTGCGCTAAATCTGCCGGTTGACGACTGTATGTCGCAGTGCTTTGAGGCTGGTATGAATCTGGGTTCATTGACTACACATCAAGTATGCTTTTCGTCTGTCATCACATTAGAATTCTCGCATTCCTTGCACTAGCATTTCTACATGCACGCTCCCACTGAAAGGGCTCCACTTTGACGGGTTGAAAACTTGGACCTGTTAAAGTGGATTTAGTTGTATCCAATTCCAGTTATCTGTGATACCTACCCTAGATCCGGTTCAAACATTAGATAGAACATATCAATGGTATACCTGTCATTGATCTACTTAAGGCAGATATCCGACTTAATGATCTATGTTCTCAGTTTCAGTCGAGGTTAATACTGTGGCTTATGAAGAAAAAATTTGGTAAGTTCGTTTTTTCCGCTTTGGTCTTTTTTGATTGTCGTTGTAAACGATATTCCCCACACGATTCCATTGCACAATCATTTGGGTCTATCCAAGAAAACGAACTCCATCATTGCTATACATCATTTGACGACTTTGACTAGAGGAGAAGCGTAATAGTGGCACTATTTTAACTCAAAAACAGTCAATAATATGTCATTGCTTGTTGATAATGATAGTGGAGTTAAAAAGTACACCGGTACTATCTTCATATCACCTCATGATAGGGCAGGCAAGTTAGTGTTTTTGTAACCAAAGAGGTTAACATTTTTCCGGTACCATCATATCACGTCGTCGAATCTTTTTGGATATCATCTTGGGGTAAGCTCAGCTGAGAAATTTAACTTAACTTAACAAGTTAATTTGCCATTGTCAGTATGGGCTTGCCGGAATACTTGGAGCCTGTTATACAAACCGGAAGGTTTTAGACGTACTTTTTTTGGATTACGTATGCCGGGCCTGAATTTGGTCTGTCAGTAAAGGTTGATAACTATATCTCCACCATTCAACTTCCTTTCAACTCTCAAGACAAGAAGCACTTCCTCGGCTACGACGATAACCTCCACTGGCAACCTTACAAGCTACGCTGGTCAGAGCTAGAAGCCATTTGCCAAGCAGTTTCAATCACTGACCGCAAGTATTCGCATCCTGGGCTGCCGCTACTCATCCTGGCTCGCTTTGCGCCAATATGCATTGGTGACGATGTTGATCACATAGTGGAAATACTAGTACAGGCCTGGAAAAATCTTGGCGAGGATATTCTTACAGACGATCAGATCCGACAAGTGATTGAGAGAATCGACAATAGAGATATGCAATTATGCTGGCATTATGACGAATCGAGAAGTTATTGGTGGGTTGGCAAAGGTCTGGATGAAAGTACGGCGACAAAAGCATACACTTATCGTCGAAGTCGAGAATTGGATTGCGAAGAGCCTTTTCCGAACGAGCAGTGGAATGCGTTCATTTCTGCAGTGCAAAATATCGTAGATGAGTCCAGTACTACCAGAAATGCACATGATATTGCATTAGCCTACGAAAAGAACACAATCGACAAGTTTCGACCGCGCAAGCGTTACGATCTGACCATGACCCTGGACTTGGCCATGGGAGATTTCCTAGTGGATAAGGCTGCGTTTCAAGACTCTCGGAGCTGTTCTACAATCTCACTGCCTCGGCAAGGCCGGAACCCTTTACCAAGAGGGTACAACCGTTATGGGTAAACATATAGAGACCAGACGCAAAATCTGGATACGTATCATGGACGAGTTATATCTTGGACGAGGGATTGTTAAACAAATGCTGTGGTGGCTACGCGTCTCTCCATCAGTCATGTATAGCATCGAGTCAAAGCCTAATGATTCACCACTCCAGATAGTGGACAGGAACGCCGACACTTTGGAGGGGGCTTTTATGGGAATAAGCCAGCTATCCACCTCCGGTCCCGAAACTCAGATTACTTATATCTTACCGACTGCCATCCAGTCCGTGTTGGAATCCACCGAGTTGCTTGGGACAGAGACAACCATCACAGGTCCAACTGCACTTGGCTGGTCAACAGTGGATACTGCTGACAACGGAAGAATCGAATTCAACTTTACAAAGTTTCCACAAGGTGTTGATGCTGGCGACGAAAACACTGGCGTTATGATCATTCGGAAGCTCACGCTGCAAGTATCCGCAGTACTGCATCGCTTTATGTCTGCTGCAAGCTTAGTGCTTCTGCCGATGTTGCTAACTGCGAAACCATTATCAGAGGAAATTTCATGTCATTTGAAGGGGCATTGCGTCGTGACTTCAGAAGAATTATACGATTTGCTCTCTGCAGGGGCTTATGAGTGGTGGGTTAGGGGGACGGCAGGCGCGGCATAAGCGTTAGCTCTCAGCCAGATTTACTTATAGAGAATACACCGAAAATACAACTTGGCACCAACCACAGCGCTAGCCCTACCAAATTAGGCAACTCGGCATTGAATGTTCCGAAAAAGCGGTCCGAGCCTTCGTAAGATGTTACCTTATTCCGTTAGATCTCGTATTACTTACAGCGCACATGCTGTAGTTGTGCCAGGGTTCATGGACTGATAGCAAAAGATCTTTCAGCTCAGCGTAGCAGTTTCTCAATACAGTGAAGGCCGCTGATTTTGAGGTACTGCACAGAGTAGCATCGCATTAAATGAAGGCCGCTGACGTCAGCATGGTAGTCGGGCATCTAGATCAAATGGGACATAGTTACACGGAGAATGGAGATCACTCTCTATGCTGACGGTCCAGCCGTTATTGGTTCACAGTTGAACCGTTTGCGAAAACATACTTTCTCGCGCTATATAAATACATACTGTCTTTGTCAGTAGAAACGAAAATACCCAACCAAACCAGCCAACTCATCAATCACCATGAAGATTGCCGCCTTCCTTACTTCCGCCCTCGCTGGCGCCGCCGCTGCCCGCGATAGCGTCTACCTCGTAAACTCCTACAAGGGCAATGAGATTTCCAGCGGCATAGCATACTATGCCGATGGGCACTCTGCAACCGGAGGATCTCGTCCTGATGACTATGTTGACGTCGTCCATGGAAGCAACATCATCTGGGAAGGTCAAACGGTAAAGGGTAGGTTTTCTCTAGTCTCTAGGCTGTCATAAGAAGAAATTAACTGGATTTAGGCACTTTCGGCAGTGGTGTATCCTTCACATCAAACATTTTTGCCGATGCAGGCGGCAAGCAGGGAAATGCTTGGGCTGGTACGGGAACAAACGGGTTTCATACATATAACTGCTATAAGGGTACTAACCCGAATGGTAAACCTTGGGTGTTGTATACTGTGGATGGCTGGACTGTCAACGTTATCTACTTCTGCAATCCCTTCAATTAAAGAGTGATGGTTGAAGATATATATATATTTCATTCACTCGCCTGATGGCCACTTGGTGGCCTGAACAGTGCCCATTGATTCATTACTTCTTGCCTAGCATAAAGGAGGTCGCACTTGTCCTCGGTATATATCAGTCGCACTGCCATTGACTCTTTAGACGTTGTTTGTGCTGTCGTACGTGTAGCCTGTTTGCCAGAAACTTGCAAGACAGAAAATGAAATTGAGAACTTAAGGCACGAGTTCTGTAAGACGGCTAATTGAAGTGCCTTATTTGATTGTCATCGGGCTTCTGAAATGGATGTTGCTCCGTTGGGAGTCGCTCACGCTGAAGCTACTGGAGAGGGGCCCCGCCGATTTCTTAGGAAATGAGTAATAAAAAAAGGCTGAGCTAATTGATCATGTCAATCCAGGTCATATGGTTCAGAGTTGCCTTTGATTCAAGGTGATGTCTTTACAGAAGTTGATGTCGAAGACCGCAGTGCACTTTCCAGCCTGAGCCTCGACTTGATCTTCGCGCAGCAACAGTTCCAGCAACGCACAACCGGTGAGAGGGATATGACTGGGACAAATGATGGTGGTAATAATCCGAAAGAAAGGCACTTTCTTTGAACTTGCATGAAGACTTACTGCATGTATTGTAGCCAGCAAAGGTCAGACCAACTCATTTCAGTGCTCGCCAGTACCTTGCCGACCAAAGGTATCATAGCCAAGCTACAGTCTGGATTGAGCAGTAGTAGTATATTATAGTTTATTACCCTCTAAGCAATTTATGTCTTAATACTAAGCTAAATTCTCACTCCTGAATTACCGCTTTTACTCCTCTAAATTCCTTTTCCACACCTTGACAGGCATAGGCCCCAGGATGTGGTTCATTGTCTCCTCTCTCTTCAGTTCAAAGCCTGCTGGTAGGGCAAACTCATACCGGTGAACTATTGAAGCAAGGCAAACAGCTTGTTCAAGATAAGAGATATTACGCCCAATGCAACCTCGAGCACCAGCTGAGAAAGTAATAAAGTGAGACTGCAGTTCCTTGCCCTTTTCGCCCAAGAATCGTTCAGGAATGAATTTTTCTGACTCGGGATAAATGCTCTCGTCACGATGCGCCACAAGAGCAGACACACCAACAGATGTGTTGCCCGGAATATACTGGCCCATAATCGTCAAGCCTTCAGGAGGGGTCTGACGACCAAGATTCTGAGGAGTCGGGGGCCAGAGGCGAAGCGACTCATCGAGACAGGCGCGAAGGTAGGGAAGGTGCTTAACCTTTTCGTAGGGCGCGACCACCTCATCGGGCTCTAGGACAGAGTCAAGTTCGTGTCGCAGGAGCTCCATTACCCTAGGGTTGAGGATCAACTGATAAAGAATGTTGGCTAAGGCAATAGCAGTCGTGACGCTTCCGGCGTTCATCATAATGTTGATTTCGGCAACAACTTCGCCCCATTCAAGCTCATGAGAGTTACCGTTCTTGTCCTCCATGAGCGCCTGAAAAAAGTCGTCAAGCTTTTCTCCCTTCTGGTATCGATCTAATCGGATTTGAGCTCGTCGCAATACAATATCATCCCAGCCCTTCGCCGATTCTGACATCTTTTGATAGAAAGGAATGACGTTGGAAATCTTATTGAGCAACTTGTAATGGTCGTAGGTCCAAAGAAGATAGGACTGCTTGCGTGCGGTGGGATAAAGGCATTCGCGTAGATTAGTTTCATAGACAGCACCGCAAGTCTGCTGGGCTTCCACACGATCGTGACCTTGATCAAGAAGACCAAGTTTCTCCGAAAGGCCAATGTCGGCGATGGCGTCGAGGGAGAAAAAGTTGGACCAGGCGCGGAAGTCGACATTGACGTCTTGGGGGTCGGGAAACCTGGCACCCTTGCGCAAAGGAGCTGTGCAGACCTTATCAAAATGGTCCATCATTCGCTGCACCTTATCCGCGACCTTGTACTCCCAACCCTCGAGGTTTTTGAGTGCGTAAGCAGATGACAGGACCTTTCGCTTTCGAGCGTGGTCGTGTTTGTCGACAACATCGGCCAGGTGAAAATGAGTTCCGGCTCCTACGATGTATGATTTGTCCTTTGTACAGGGAGTTCCATGACCATAAATATCTTTGATGGCTTGACCGCCGGCGAAGGACAATGAGTTTGGCCCCGTTCTGATAATGGGCTTCGTCTTGTGTAATTTCGCGAGATGAGTCGACCGTGCGCCCCCATGAGCGAGGATCATGAAGGGAAGGTTAGACATGCCGGAGAACGGGGACATGTTAGGGAAGCGCCTTAGACCTGGATAGAGTCAGTATGACTGTTTCCTCTTTGGACAAGACATCTTACCCTTGGGGTCCTTGAGGTAGAGAACAAAAGGGTAGATAATGAAGTAGAAGACTACAGCGACGCCCACTGCAGCTGCATAGGGCGCTGAGCCCAAGGAGGCAACGGAGCCAGACATTATTGACAATCTCGATAAGAGGTAAAGACTCTTGCTGAGACAATACGTAGTTGCACCTCGGGGCTAGAAAAGGAAGTAAAGGAAGAGACTGTTGTTTGGGCAAACCTGTAGGGATATAATACATATGAAGAAGACAATATGACTTTCTTATACATGGCAGTTTCTCCGAGGGTGAATAAATTAGTCTTTGCCAAATGCAATCGTGATCGAGAGATTGCCACATTTGGCGACTTTCTCCGCTCCTAGCAAGTTTACCCCGCGTAGATTTACCCCGCGAGCTCTGAACATTTCCTTGCCGATTCAGAAAGGAACCAGGACTAAGATGTCAAGGGGAACCTAAAGCTGAGATGGCGGACTGTGCTCGCTTCTCGAGCATTGATCTCTTTTGGAAGTCCGGGACGAATTTCCTCATACGCTGGCTATGTCCACCAGGTCCACCGACAGTGTCAGACCAAGCGTGGGGGACAATTGCCTATTTCAGACACGCCAGCTTGGACATACGGAGCTATTTTTAAATGGCCATACAAGGCAAGTTGCTCCATATACATACGGTGTCAGGGTTTCCAGAGAGCAGGCTCAGACATAAACTGACGCAATTCACCCATAGTGAAAGCGATGATCCTAACCTGTACATAACCTCCACTACCCAACCAATAAATCTTCACCAATCTTGGTGTGCTGACTTTAGAAAGTAAGGTTGATGGATTGGCTCCTTGATTCTCTTCTTGGTGAGTTAATCATCAGGTACGTTGTACATAGGACATAGTTAGGAGGAAGAGTAAGAAGTTCTTGTCTGCCCCCCCTGCCCAGCGCCCTATACATATGCTCAATACTTTGTCTTTAGTAAAGCAAATTCTGAAAGTTTAGGTTTAGCCTGTTTCAGATTGAAGATGAGCCTACTGTGGTTCGAACTCTTAGAGAGATGGCTTGGAGCGGATGATCATTCAGTTCCCGAATGCCCTCACATGGAAGAAAAAGCAACTGCAATTCACGTTGCACCTCGTTTAGCTACTAACAGAGCCTTATGCTTACTTACCTGATGGCTGAGCTTACGAACGACAGGAAGCCTTTGCCCCAGCACCTCATTTTTAGTATATCTTAGTATGCTTTGTTTGAGATACTTAACTCGGGCAAAGAGAACATATAAATTAATACAAAACAGCAAACAATAACAATCCATACTAGGTCTCTGGAGTCATTCGGGGGTTACTACCTTCTGACTTTCACCCTGGCGTGATGAGAGCCGGCCTTGATTATAATGGAGATACAGCTGTATCTCGCCCATGTATTACCGATGCATATTTACAACTCTACCTTTGGGTTTGTTATCTCAGATACTTTCACTTGCATGCAAATTGACTCTGTCAGCATCGACCCTTCCTTTAATTTAATTATCTCCTGATTAAAAGAACGAATTACACCAAAGTAATAACAGTTCCGAATGCGTTTTTCAGTTTGCAAAATCGTTGCTAAAAGCTGGGCATGGAAGTTGACGTATTTATTTAATCAGGAACATAGTTTCAAGCATATTGAAAGTGTAGGTGGTATTGAATTTTAACGTAATATAGACTATCGAGGATATGGAGAACATCCTGAATGGTATCAGGTGTACAGTGTATCCATGCCGTGCAAGACGCGAAATCCCCCGTTTAGGCCTTGAACGCCACAGAAGCCTGGCTGTTAGTCTTGAGATCACGCTGCATCTGCTTGGCCAACTTCACGTCAAACCCATTCTCGAAGACCTTCCTGACTTCTTCAAGTGGAAGCCCCTTTACCTCCGGGTAAAAGAAGATGACAAAAATCCAGCCAAAGAAGCAGATACCTGCGTAGAAGCCGAACGCGCCGCTAGGTGTCATGCTCTTCATCATGGAGAGGAAAGTAGACGCGATGATGAGGTTGCAGCTCCAGCAAGTGACCGTATTCATCATCGTGCCAAGCGCGCGAACCTCCAAAGGTAGAAGCTCTGTTCCGACCCAGCCGATCGTGGCTACACCAGTAGCGAAGAAGGCGACGTATAAGATGATGGTGACAAGCACGACTATACCAGCCCAGTTGACGGAATCGGCCTGTAGGACGAGATCTTTGGAGATGGGAATCCAGTGGAACGCAACGGCGGCGATTACCATGCTCACAGCCTGAAAAGATGTCAGTATCGTGGCTTTGCCGAGAACTTGAGCATATCTTACCATGCCCAGCACGGTGACTAGCAGAATGATGCGGCGCCCGAGCTTGTCTATAACAATCAAGTTGACGAATGTGAAGAGGAAGTTGGTAGCACCAACAACAATGGCAACGGCGGTGGGCTTGTTGAACCCGACAAGGGAGAACAGGGTCGCAGAGTAGTACATGAGAGTGTTGAAACCACCGAGCTGAGAGACTGTGATATTGTCAGCAACAAAGGTTCAGACCCATAAGCATATTCGAAGACTTACTGGCCATGACGGTACAAGCAGCAATCAGTGCACGAAGGTTGGAGGGTACACAGTGAAGCTGCTTAAATTGCCACCAAAGAGACTTATTGGCCACAACCGAAGACTCGACCTCAACAGTCCATACGAGGCGTTCAAGCTTAGACTTGAGCTGCTCCTCAGTAGCAGCAGGGTAAACTCGTCGCAGGCACTTCTCAGCCTCGTCTCTCTTTCCATGCGCAATAAGCTGTCGAGGCGACTCAGGACAACAAGGCAGCAGAGCGGCAAGGATGATGGGGGGAACGCCGCCGATAGCGATCATGTACCTCCAGCCATGAGGAACATCGGTAAGAGCGGCTCCAAGACCGTAGGAAACCAATTGACCCAGTGTCACGCTGAGGTTGTCGAAGGCAATCATGCGACCGCGGTACTTGGCTGGGGCGAGCTCTCCAATGTAGAGAGGCTGAATACATTAGTGACTTAGTCCAAGACAACTTTCAGTAGAACTAGGCTCTTACAATGATCATCGCCGCCGACCCCACCCCGAATCCCACAATTAGACGTCCAGCAGTCATGGCGGCAATATTGAAGGCAGCGGCCTGGACAACAGACCCAACGAGGAAGAGAAAGCAGCCGATGTAGATTCCAAGCTTGCGACCGTATTTGTCAGCTGGAAGGCCTGCCATCAGAGCACCGATGAGAGCGCCGCCAGAGGTGATGGAAGTGATGAGCTCTTGCTCATGGGAATCGAGATGGTGGCCGAGATCGTCGCCGATGGTGACCAGAACAGCTGAGATGACACCAGTGTCATAACCTGGCAGATCCTGTTAGGGGAGTTCGGTGGAGAAGTATGTAGGCCACGTACCGAACAAGAAGCCGCCCATGGCGACGGTAAATGTGATTAGCCAAACGGATTTGGATGGCTTGGTATCTTCGATGGAGTCGTCAAACTCGACAACGGTGCCGTGGGACTTTTCGAGGTGTTCGACATTGGTGGACGTCGACTTTTCTATGCCACCGCCCTCAATTGAGGACTTGCGGTCATCGTGAGAAGACATGTTGCAAAACGTCAAGATGGAAGACTAAGACAGAGACGAATGTTGTGATGCAGATGAGCGAGCTTGTTGTGAGGAAAATTGCAATACGTAAACGGAGCGCAGCGCCATATATATACTCCTACGAGGCTAACGATTCATGCGACAATTACATGTTGTTTGATTGGCCTAGTCCACTCTCACGATCCCGAGAAACCTTGTTTCCTGGGGCGGACCACCTCAAAAGTTGGGGTATTAGCGGGGCAGCGGTTGGAACCTGGGAATTGTGCACAAAATCTCGATTCAAGAAACAGTCTTCCCCAGATAACGACCCCGCTCCTCCGTGTTGACTGCCGTCGGCTCCATGTTTTCCGATCCCCGGGTGTGAGAGTCTGGGGTGAAAAGGTGGGCTTCGTCTCTGCCGGAGTTAGTTTCCTTTATCAATTGGCAAGGCAAGGTTCAGCTTGGTACGTGGTGAGGGCACTTCGACTTGTGACTTGGCCTAGACCATGTGGACAATAAATGGCGGGGAGTTGGCGTTGACATTTACGATTCTTCTCGTTTTGGTGTTCTTGTTCCGAACCTTGCGGAGATCATCTCGCGTGTCGCCGGAACAAACACCCCGGATTTGTTATGCAACTGTTGCCATCGTTTTTAGGGTCTCATGCTTTGGAGCGAGTGGAGATTAGTGGCGCATCCTCCGGAGTACCCCATGGGGAACCATGCCATGTTCTGGATTTATTTCATTATCATGTATGTTTTCGCTCTCCTCCAGGACTTGTGATGATATCGCTTAATTTAAAGGTTGTACGTATTGACAATTACTCTCGAAAAGCCCAATATTGGTACGGCTATTAGAACATCACACACAGAGCTTAGTAAGCGTATAGTGCAGACTCAAAATTATGCTACTTTGCAGCTATCATCATGGCCTAGCTAAAGCCATCCCCACGTCTTCTTTAGACTGTCCTTGCTATAGAGAATTAGCTTCCAGATTGTAAGTAAATATATTAGTCAAATCATACATGTAAGAAGTAGGCCATCCAAACCGATCAGTTGCATTAGTTAGAACGCAAAGGAGGGTATCTTGTTCAGCGCGTTTGTCGAAAAGGTCTCCGACCAATGCTATGGCCATGCATGCAGTCCTCAATACACATAAGCATAATTGCCAAAGTTCGGGGCCTATAACATAAACGCACAGGTATGTGGGACTGGCTTCGCCCATGCCTGCGGCGATTGCGCAGACTATCTTGGTATCGTTCTTCATTTCGACCTACTCGACATTAGACAAAATCCCTCAGTAGTCCCGTGATTTTGTACCTCTATTTGCTTCATCGTCCTGTTCCTTGCAAGTCCAATCTTTGGAAGACGCGGATCGTGAGACATGAGAAGCATCCTGCTGAGATGGTAGTATTGCAAGCCAGCAGCCACTGGTTCGCTATATAGCCATATATCTGGAAGTACTTGTTTCTCGGGGTGATTGCATGTATATATAGGATCGAAGGAATCTGGTTTTGTCTCCGACCAGATAGTAGTGTCTCTCAGCAGCGCAGCATAGTGCTCGGTATCTTTATTGTCTGAGAAACAGTATCGGATAATGTCTGTCAAGTGAAGAAGCATAAGGTTCGCCCAGTCTTTGTCATCGACGGGAGCGCCTCTCTTGTCTGCGCACAGGGAATCTAAGTATGATGGGAAAGGTGCCTGATTGACAACCGCCAAGTAGGCTTCCAGTCGCAGATTTGCCCACGAGGCGGCTTCGGGGAGGTCCCCTTGTTCAAAGGGTTCTGTCGGTTCGTCCATCATGGTCGCTTGACCGAGAGAGGGAGAGGAGACCGAGCATTTAGCTGTGCGTACCGAGTAATTAGTGAAACGGGTCCTACACTAGCAAAATAACAACAAAGGTGCTCCAGACAACAGAAAATAAAAGACATTGACGATCAAGACACTGACCTTCCATGCTTTGCGCAAATCGTGATAACAGGTCCGCAACAGAATGGGTCTCTTCCAAAGAAGAGTTAATGTTTGAACTGATGCTAGGCAAACATTGAGTATAATCAGAAGACGGCTCAGCCGCTGAGTCGAGGCAAGTTGTACTAGTTTTCCCCTTGCCAAGATGTCTCGAGGCGATCGTCAAGACAGACTCGAGAAGTCGAGGATATTGTAACACTCGGGTTGATATCCAACTGGAGAATGGCCGATCTGGATCCCCAAGATCGAAGGCATCGCTGAAGCCGGAAAGGAAGTGGCGAACCAACTCTGCCTCGTCTTGCTTGAGCACGCGGGTGGGTAGACGTAGCTGGTATTTATCACCGTATGAAGCATAGGTATCCTGTGCCGTAAATTCGGTGTTATCCAGGTTACTGTCAATCTGCTCAGCCGTAACGTTTGTGTATTCGTGAAACACCAGCCCGGGTAATTGATCAGAATGCTGGTGAAATGGCAAAGCGGCGTGGCCTAGATTATTAGACTCTTGGGGTTGACTATCTGTATGCGAGTAAGTCGAGCTGGTCGGACGTTGTTGCGCATCGTCGACAGCATGCTGACTACCAATACATGGTGATGTTTGCTCTGTGTCTTGTCCTCCCAACAAGCAAAAGGGCTGGTCTTCCGACGAGCTGGGGTAGGCTTCAGGGTCTGAAAAAGAGTTGAATGATCGAACGATGTCTAACGTCTGATCCACAAATTCGATCTCTTGCTTGACGAGCTTGCACCACCGTTGATTCGGTGGAAAGTCCAGCCCCCTTCCACGTTTTCTTGTGCTTTCTTAGTATATCATTTTTGTTATGGGGCATTGCCATTGCTCACGTCGAGCCAAGTCTACTGTGGCGAAATCGACATTGGAGGCTTCTGTCACAATGGAGGTTTCTCGTGACGCACTGAGCACACGGACTTTCATCGTCGCCTTGAATGTAGATATCTAATTAGCTTATGGCTATTGTAGATGGATTGAAAGACACTAGGTTACATTTCAGATGTCTAACAGCACAGACTAAATTTTAGCCATGATCAAGTTACCTGTATGACGTAGCTCACTTCAAACGGCAATTCTAGCAAGAATCAGTGAGACAGCGATGGAAAATAAGCATGGGGCTTGGCTTACCTTACAACCCGAGATTCTTTGCCCTGTCCGTCCCATATCGTATCATGTAGACGTCTGGGGAAGAAAGAAGCGAAATGGAATTAGCGGGGCACAGAGAACAAGCTGGGATAGGTCGGGAGACTTATACCTGTATTTGGCTCGGTTGGGAGGTAATTCCGGGCCCAAGTGGATCAGACTCAAATGCTACAAGAGTCACGGAATCCAGATTTGGGCTGCTTGTTCCGAGGCTAGGTCCCGGCCTCAAACTTAGCCCCGGAACAACTACACCAAATTGAGCCATTATCTGCGGGGGAAGTTCACTGACTCCAAGCAGCCAAGACAAAGAGCAAACTCTATCGTGTTCATCATCCATGGAGAATGCGGGGAGTCTTTCGGCTTACCGAAGGAGCGACTGCTTTATTTGCCCCCCTAGTCATTCTCCACAGTCCAACGTAGTTTTCTCTCCGCTCTTCATCTCATAATGGCGAATTCGCCTATTCACGATGCGGTCATGCCGCCGTCTCTATGCCTTGCAGATAACTCGCCAGAATCCAGATCAAGCGAGGACATGGGGTAAGGCTTTTCACTGGGACAAAATTTAGGCGCTGAATTGACATGTAGCAAAGGCTGTCTTCTCCAGCATCTTGCCTATCCAACTATTTCATTGGCAGCCCGCGTGGATTTACCTCCCCATTAAGAAGTCGACGGGAAGCTTTTCTCTTAATTAATTACCTCCAAGATCTTTCACCAAGAGTAAGCTAATCTTTATGTACATCATATAATGTCTCTGACGGCCCATTTCCAGATTGATATCTGTGATCCGTCGAAGCGCTTTGGTCGCGAAGTGCCGAAGAGGGCTCGCCAACTGCCGCTCCTAGGATACTCCATCCTAGCTTTCTCATCACGTCATCTAGTAATGGTCACTGGTATTGACGACGAAAGTAGCGAAGAGTATCATAGCTATGCTCTACGCATTTTGATCCCCATCCTTGATGATCCGATGTCATCTTTAGATGAAAATCTTCTGGCAGCAGCTGTCCTATTACGATTGTACGAGGAGATGTGTGGTAAGCCAGTCCAAGCAGAGGCCATGACTAGAGTTTGCACATTAACGCTTTGAAAGATGTCGACACTGGAACCCATCTTGTTGGATGCGCACGACTCTGGAATAACATCCCTGACTTCATAGCCCAAGGCGGTTTAAGTGAAGCGGCCAGCTGGATAATGCTTCGACAAAATTTACACATTTCTCTCATTAGAGGCGAGCCGATGCAAGTAGATCTGAACAAATATAGACGCTCCAGATCATTTGTAGACACGACTGATGAGGACTTTGCCAATCGGATTATTCTTCTTTGCTGTCAGGTATTGGCCACCTGTTTTAGCCCGGGTGCACAGCCCGACTACGAAACGTGGGCGCATCTTGGTAAGGAGGTTGCGAGCTGGCATGATTCTATACCGGCGCACTATTCTCCTTATCATCATTCTGATGTCAAGAGTACTTCTACTGGGGTCAAATCGGCTTTTCCTATTGTGTGGATGATGAATCCCGCTCAAGGTCAGTGCGTTGCATACTTTCCGACGGAGCAAAATGACTTATGCTTTTGCAGTAATGGGATATCAACACTATTGTCTGGCTCGCATTCTGCTGCACATCTCAGAGCCCAGACTATGGGTGTCTAGTTTAAGAACTATCGAGCATCGGGTAGCCGCAGATGTACGTCAATCATCTTCCTTCAAGCCTGGTTGCTAAACTTGTAATCTTAGAAAGCGGCCATGAAGGACCTCCATATCGCTATCGGTCTTGGCATCCATAACCCTTCGGTAGTTGGTGCTGGGTTCACCGTACATCATCTACTTTTTACTTGTGAGCTCTGGATCACCTCTTACTAAGGAAGATCGCTAACGGTCTAGGTGGGTGTTTGTTGACCAATCCTGTAGAACAACAGGAGGTGCTTCGTTTTATAGATAGCTTTGGCAGGAATATTGGATGGCCAGTACATAGATTAAAAGATAGATTAAATACGATATGGAATTAAAGAATTGAAAATGCATATTTGGTATGCCTGATGGAAGCATCAGCTGTGAGTTAATTAATGTATCTTAGGCAATCACAAGGAATAAGATCCTTGAGTCGAGTTATCATCAGAATGTCAATTAAGAGCCTACCTGCTAAGGTTCACTACTTACCCCAGACCTCTAGAGTGATCTACTACGGTTTCAGCGCAGCAATTAGTCAGCCAGCTTACCTGTTGGCCCCACAAGTTGAATTTCGCTCTCTCATTCTTTCTCGTAGCTTTGTATCTCATATACGCCTTATCGCCCTACGACCTCTGCCCTTGAAACCCGACATTTTATGACAGTATATAGTTCTATTTGACATCATGCCCAAGTCTATCCCCCTCTTACTTCCTAACCAGCATCAAGGAGGAATCCTACGGGATGCTATCCACCGCGACAACATGGGTCAGAGACGAGAGCAATGCCGTGACCCTGATACGAACATCGATCTTGATGTTTCCGTTGTGTATTCGACGGATGTTCTTGCTGCCGGGACTGGCACTGTTGATTCCGCTCAACCTACTTGGCTCAGCGGCATGAGCGGCAATTCCTTTTCTCGAGTTTCCCCCAGTCTCCTCGACCCGTTCAACACCCTGTGCGAGAGTCCCGAACGATTACGACAGCTTCTTAGATATCGTAGGGCTCGAGACCTTCGTAAGCCTCGTGTTAAGCTCAACTGCTAATCTGTTTTCCATAGCATTAGCCAAGGCCGTCGGGGAACCGCTGTTTCGAATCGATCAACAGACACATTGTGTTGTGCTCCAAGGCTTAGGTAACGAGGATGGCCAGGCGCCATTGTTGACCCACAAGTCATTGTTCCATGCTCTATCTCTTCTCCTCGCATTAGCAGCCAACGACTACCAGCAAAACTACGAAACGATGCACCACCGCAGTCAGGTTCTTCAGTCTCTCAATCGAGACTTATCCCATTTTGGCGGTGACTCGACAGTACTCCATACCATAACAGCCATTCTCATGTTGATTAGCTATGAATACCGAGTCCGCGATACAAATCCAGGTCCTGCCTGCGCTGCTACACATATCCATGGCCTCCAAACTATAATCTCCCAACGCAACATTTTGACCAGTCAATATAGTGTCTCGCATGTTACTCAGGTTCAGCGAGCTCTGTTTTGGCAGGACATAATCTGCTCCCTTGCAACTGGTGCACCCCGAGTCTTGCAATTCGACAATCGCGGGATGTTTACCCGCTTGCGGGAGGATGAGACGTACCGTAGCTACTTTGCTTTGCCGCAAGGATTCATACCACACACCTATGGGTGGCCTGCAGCAGTACCTGCTGTGTTCGAGGATCTCAACGCATTATGCTGCGCCGTGGACACAATGCGCCGAGGGACAAGAGCGCCAATCACCTTTGTCGATAATGACGACAAGGATATTTCAGTTACCCCAATGCCGTTGATGGAGGACTTGGATGATGAGGGGTACCCATTATGCAATAGCCAAGCCAACTTGCAGATTAGACTTGTGGATCTTCTTGGTGGAACAAGAAGAGATGGTTCCCAGAGCGAAGAAACCCTGATTTACAGAGCGTGCCTCTTTGCAGCTTATCTCTGTACATATCGACTTTCTGAAGGTGTTTGGGGAGGGTACTTTGCGCCCGAGAAGTGTGTCACAGAGATACTTGATTGTATGACAGACTTCGCAAGACAAATGTCGCCGTGGAAGCTTGCGCCGGACATCTCATTCTGGTTGCTGCATATGGCTGGTGGCCTAACAAAGAGTCAGCTCCATAAGGACCAAGCGGCTGCGTTGGTGGAACGTTATCGGTGCTTCTACTCAACTGGTTACGGCCAGGACTGGGAGCTAGTGGAGATGAGGTTGAAGAAGTTTATCTGGTGTGAACACGTCATGAAGCAAAAGATGTATAGGTTCTGGCAAGAATGCCAGATTGGTTGCTGCTAAGTCTAGGATAATGATACCACATATGTATAGGATGTCTGTATATAGAATAATAAGGCTAGATGCTCTCAATGTATTCACGCTCAGCAATAAGGTAGGTTGGGGTTAGAGCAAGAACCAGGGATGAAGCCTTGCTTAGTTGTTCCAATGTCAGCCTCGTAGATCATGGCATCGCCAGCCAGAATACGATCGCTGATGTGTACAAGGCCCTGCATTCATTAGTCTCCAATCATCCTCAGTCTAGTCTTCTCTCTCCCCGGGCACTTACATTGGTTACAGGGATATTGGCTTCGACGATGGTCGCCACATTGTTGAGTACAAGATCTCCGCCTTTGATCTCAGCCGATGCATAGAGGTAAGACCCCAGTTGAAATCGAGTCTTTTCCGCAGTGAAGTTGCTCGTGTATAGACGCGAGTTGGGAATGTAGTGATGTTGAAGCATCTGTCCAGACCACCAGCGTCCCTTGGGTGTACTGGCAAATGTCTTATAGTATTCACCTGTATTATTGAACGCTTCATTGGAAGGCGCGATAAATGTGTATTGCCAGTCTGCACTTGTACTAAACGCTTGAAGGAAACCTTTATCCAGTCAGCTCTGAATACACTGGTGACGGTTGGGAATTCGAGGTCACCAACCTGGTGTCTGCTCAACAAGTTTGGAAAGCTCGGACAAATCCTCGCGGGACTTGATGAAGTCAAGCAATGTAGTTTCTCCCGACTTGGTGGGAGGTTGGTAGATTTCCTCTGAGATCGGAGCGTATGACAGTGCTTGTCTATCGAAGACTTTCGCATTACATGATGCAACGGCAGCGAACAAGACAAGCGATAGTTGAAGCTTCATGTTGATAATTCGAAGTCTGTTACTATGAGACAGAAGCGCTTAAGTTAGATCTTGACGGGTCAGCAAATTTGTAGAAAAGTAGATGTAACTTTGATGATATAAAAGGCTGCCTGGATGATATCAGACTGTTTCCCCAGACATCGAAGGCGGATTGTTACTAAGCCTCCTATCAATTAAGGATTAAACAACAGCCGGGAAACATGTCACACGCCCGAAAGATGGCCCGCCACTCGCCACTAAGTTCATTATGGTACGGGAATTGCGGGGTGACTCCCGGGGATTGGGGGTGCGGAGTAAGGGGTATGGGATATTCGTCCGGCAGTTCGTCCGAATGACCGTTCACCAAGCCATGTCCCTAAAATTGAGCATTCTGTATCAGGCGGCGTGGAAGAAATAGCGGAGGTATTGCATCGCATCTCGATTCGTCAACATCGAACTAATCTGGCCATGAATACTTGAGGCCGGAACAAAGATTACGGTTCAGAAAATTCCACGTTACATCAACTTTCCCTGACACCTCAGTTCGTCAATTGCAATGAGATCTATTTTCTACGTTTTGTTATCGGCAAAGGTGGCCTTGGCGGCCAAGGTCTTGGCCCAGAAGCCACAGATGGGTGAGTGCTGTTGACAACACGTCGCTACAAGTACTGTGCTGACTTGAGAAAGGCTGGAACTCATGGAACAGCTTCAAGCTCAACGTGAGCGACGAGCTGGTTAGGTCAACCGCCAATGCCCTCGTGGATACTGGTCTTGCTAAGCTTGGGTATGACCACGTGCTGATTGACGACGGATGGCAAGACAGTGAGCGTGATACGGACGGCAAGCTTGCAGCAAACCACACCAGGTTCCCCGGCGGTATCTCTGCCACTGCCTCATACGTTCACTCCAAGGGACTCAAGGTCGGGATCTATAGTGATGCCGGTATCTTCACGTGCGGAAAGTATCCTGGTAGTTATGGCTATGAGGAAATTGACGCACAGACATTTGCTGGTTGGGGTGTCGACTACCTCAAGTACGACAACTGTGGTGGCTTCCAAAGCAACACTCTCTCTGTGCAAGAACGGTTTCTCAAGATGTCGTACGCGCTGGCCGCCTCAGGTCGTCAGATCTTCTATTCGCTTTGCGAATGGGGTAACCAGTTTCCCTGGCTCTGGGCCGACCAGATAGGCGAGTCTTACCGTATGTCGGGCGACATCTACTCGTCTTTCGCTAAAGACAGAGCGAGCATATGCAAGACGGCTTATTGCATGAACCAAGGCTATGCTGGCGTCAGCGTGCTGACGATGATACGCAAGATGAGAGAAATCAGTCCATTCTCGAAACCAGGCTCTTGGGGTAAGTTTATTCATCAGCGATGCTATTGCTTGCAAGGACTTGTACTAATTTCTGATCTAGCCGACATGGATATGTTGGAGATTGGGACCTGGACCATGACAGAGCTGGAAGAACAAACCCACTTCTCTTTCTGGGCTGCCCTGAAGTCTCCCCTTATCATCGGCGCCGATCTTAAGAATATCAGCGATACCTCGCTCGCCATTTACAAGAACAAGGACATCATCGCCTTGAACCAGGATGACGCGGGCAAGCCTGCCGTGTATCTGCCAAAGCTATCTGAGGAAGGCAGTTATCAGGTTTGGGCAGGGCCACTAAGTTCTGGGAAGAGGCGACATGTGATCTTGGTCCAGAACTATGGTAGCGGCGACGTGGACGTTGGGATCTCCTTGGAAGACATCCCTGGTCTTTCTGTTGAGCAACAGCTGAAGATCAGGGACGTCTGGGCAGGAAAAGGAATTACTGCATCGGGAGGCAAGGTTAGCTTGAAGGGCATCAAGCCAACGCAAACAAAGGTCTTGGTCATTTCGAGATAGCGAGACTTTCTATAGCAGTATCAAGACTAGGCAAAGTAATTAAACTGGAACTTTTTCTAGGACAATCATTGAGTTTATCATTTCTTCCATGTCGCTTCATATGACTTCATCCCAGGGGATAAATGCCTCCACTATATGGTGTTGCACCTCACATTATGTGAGTTCCCGCAAGCATTGATCACATTACTGTCCGCTCCATTGACTTTGGGAGTTAGACCAAACCTTTAATCGTTTTGAATATTTATTGCATGCCGAGAGTACAGGCTGGGATTAGTGGGCTAACTATAAATTCGAGCCCAATAATTTATGCTACAGCGAAAACGCTCTTTTACAGCTGGCATTCAGATTTCGAGTCGAAGGCCAGCGGTGTTGCGCGATACTTAATACCATGATCTTTGTAGCAGTAGTCTAGGTTCCACTGTATCTCGAGTCGGAATTCTAGCCATGAAGGCTGGAGGGTTACATTCGCGGAATTGCAGGAGAGAACACTGCACAGTCTCCAACTTCTCATGTTACCACAATTGATTCTCTGGGGCTATTCTAAGGTCGAGCTACTTCTTTGTTGTAGCCCAGAGCAGATCTCCAAAGCCAGGCATATCACCTCCAGTCACCACCTCTCCGCCTGCAGCATCGTATGCTTCCTTGGCCTTGGTAGTCCACTGATTGTTCAATCCCTTGGCTTCAGACGTATAGTAGAGGAGATCCCACACTGCCGGTGCTTTCTTAACTACACCCGAAATCTCTTGAACAATGCCTCTGTTGAACTCCGAGATGTTTTGCCAGGGACCATTGACCAAAACTGATTCGCATCGGCGCCATTTCGAGTCGTATGGTACTGTTTCGTTCAAGTTGTATTTGGCTGCGTACTCTGCTCCTTTGAGAAGCAAGTTGTTCCCATACCCAAATAAGTCGTACCCTTGAGTCTTGGAAGTTCTCGCAGCTAGAGCAAGCCAACCGAGACCAGACATGACATGGCTCTGGTCTCGGCCAGATTCAGAGTTCTGGCCTGTCTTGGAATTAATGGTTGCATCGATACCGGCGCACCAGTCATTCTTCCAAGACCATATGGCAAAGTTGTAAGCCGAGACATCCTCGAGGTACACTGCATAGTCCATCAAAGCTTTGATGGAGGCGATGCCGTAGTTGGCCTGGCCAATGATCAGGCTCTGTCGCAGAAACAACCAATAGAGCTGGATACTGAACCCTTGGCCTCCCTGCCACTTTGCCCCGACCTCTGTCCAGCCGCCCTCCCATCGCATGATCTCTGCAGCATTCGCAAATAGGGTTCCTTCGATGCCAATGAGCAGTGAGCGGTCGGTCCCAATGATGTTGGTCAGATTTGTACCCCAGCTATCCAAAATGGTAGTAGAGCGATCCCAATGGGCTTGATCCTTGGTGATATACCCTGCAACATTTTAATTAGCGATAAAGCTTTGCATAGACGTATAGAGAAGGGGGGCCTGTACACATAATCGCGTTCTGGTAAGCGGCACGGGCGTCATTGGCAAACGAGGTGTAGTTGCTGATGGATCCTCGGGAAATCACAGCATATGGCCCGTTCATCTTGTAGGATGACTGCGAAAAACTGCTGTTGGAAAACTGTTCGTAGCCTGACTTCCATGGGTCAAGTCCTTTAAGAACGCCGTTTCTCATGACTTCGAGGTCGTTGTGAGAATGCCAGAGACCCGGATGGTTGAAGTCGGATGGCTTCCGCTTCATGCCCTCAGTCCAAGGAACATACGGGATCGCAGCTGCACAAAGGGTCAATAATGCTCAATATCGATGTTGACATTCTGCTGGGTGGAAGTAATTACCATTGATGCTCGGGACATCCTGCACAAGACCAGACACCCCCGATATGAGTAAGAGTGAGAACTAAGTCTTTGTTAGCCAAGTGATGAACATGATACAGGGATGTACCATACAGTAAGCAGTCTCATGTTAAACAGTTCTCGTTGATTTCGACAAGGTTGAGGGTTGCGAAAATGGCTTTGTTATGCTCCACCAGTTATCGAACGTAAACGGATACGCTTTTACTACTGCAGAGATCGACAGCAGTGCGACCAAGTCAATATGCGTGGTATAATTTTAAGCAATGCAGAGTGACGCTATTGGTGTCTTATGATTGCTGGTTAATAGGCTTAGTGGCACATCGCGGGGGATCTCTCGGGCCAGCTCCGATAATTAAGTTCAAGTTCACGAAGACCCTGGTAACGAAGGTCTCGGCGTAATAGCTCCGAATTAGCAAGTCCATGCGGGTAATTAATCGCGCATGCATTTGCGGGGGAAGTCTGGGGAAAGTCTGGGGAATGATCGCCAGGCCAGAGAGTGGAGGATAATCTCTTGCACCTGTTTCATGATCAGTAGTCGCAATGGCGTTCCTGGCGCGAACACACGAGTCGCACATGGCACATAATCGGAGGATTGATCGGTGACCACCCACGACTAGGTTAATCAGGGGAGTTGGGCTCGCCTGCGGTATTCCCCACATTCCGCCCTGTTCCACGGCTTGAGGCCTCGGGCTCCCGGCTGTTTTGGTGCCGTAGAAAAATCCTAAAGCACGATGCGGTGGCATGGAGCATGACATGGACGGCGACGAGTAATTGTTTCTCCGTCCACTGAAGCGGTGGCAGCTAGTCTTGTTCCAGGGTGTTGGGTCAATTTAACCTGAAACGGCATCTCCGAATTATGCAGTATGGCCACGACCAAAACGGCCTTTCTCATAGATAGTATGCAAAGCTGTCGCAGACAAGCCAATACGGTCCTGGTGCCTACATATTCTTATTGCCCAAGAGACTGATAAGTGGTCGATGAAGCGGTTCCTGGTATACTTTGGAACCTACTATTACTTAACTCGGGCATGATTGAATCAGAAGGTTAACCTTGTCAATTACGAGGACCGTGATCAATCATCACTGGGATATGCAACTGAAAAATACGACGCTGCGAGGTTTGTGGCGATCATTTCAGTTATGGGAGGTCTGTCGGGAAAGGTTATGGGCGCGGCCTTGACATATTGTTTTCCCCTCTTTTGGCTCATGGTACGTGGCATCAGGGCACTGCGAGATCCAGAGATCTTCATTCAAACAGAGTCGTTTACATACCATAAAGTGGAAGAATTCATGCTCTCCACCTGGTGGTTGAGAGGCTATAAGAGTTTCGTGTTCCCAGGCCTAAGTTTAATGTGGTGATATAAGCTCTCAATCACAGGTCTCAACTGCAAGTAACACAGCTAACTCATAACCTCCCAGGCATTCAAAGCCAAGATAATAACCATCTGCACTATACTCAACATGGTAGCTAAGGGAATCGTTTTCATCGTTGCACTGGCCGTCTCCGTGACTGGGTTCGTCCATCCTGGCCTCTTGCACACGTCTCGGGACTTGGAAAGAGTCAAGACTCACGTACTGAAGGGCGATGAGCCATGGAAGACAGACTGGCAACTCCTGCTCAACAATAGTCGTGCATCTCCAACATACCAGCCAAATCCTCAACCCACTATCTACCGCGGCTCAGACGGTACTCATGCGGAAAATTATCCCCGCCTCTACAACGACGCACATGCGGCATATCAGCTTGCTATCCGATGGCATATACAGGGAGACGACCAGTATGCCGACGCGGCTGTTGCCATCCTCAATGCTTGGTCATCTACCATGGTAGCTATTGGGGGTAGTAGTGACCGCTTCCTCGCTGCTGGTATCTACGGCTATCAGCTTGCTAATGCAGCAGAGCTTATGCGTTCATATAGCGGCTGGAGTGCCTCGGAGCAGGACCAGATGAAGACGTTCCTCCAGGATGTCTTTTTCTCAGAGAGCTACAGATTCTTAACAACCCATAACGGACAGGACGAATACCATTACGTTAGTTCTCTTTCTACGTTTATCAACGGTTTTATATGGTATATTGAGCTAACGACTGACATTCAGTATGCAAACTGGGACTTTTGTAATATTGCTAATATTATGGCAATCGGTGTCTTTACCGACAATCAAACAATGTACGAATATGGTAAAAACTACTTCCTCAACGGAGACGGGCGCGGAGCAATCAACAACTTCATTTATAAGAACTATACCGAGTCCGGTAGCGGCAAAATTCTGTCCCAAGGCCAAGAGGCTGGGAGAGACCAGGGCCACGCGACTCTGGACATTTCTCTACTTGGGGTCATTATGCAACAAGGCTACAACCAGGGGGATGACTTTTTTGCCACATTGGGAGATGCTGGGCTTCATGCGTGAGTAAACCCATCTGAGACAACGCTGCCCCAAGCCTTGTATGACCAGTAACTGATATGAATCAAGCTCCGAATATGTCTCAAAGTACAACGTTGGGTATGACGTCCCGTATACGTTGTACGAGAGTTATGAAGGCAATCAGACTGTTATCTCAGCGGATAGTAGGTACACCCATCGTCCAGGATTTGAGCTTGTCTATGCACACTACAACGATATCAAACACGCCAACGCTTCTTGGACCAAGCTGTATCGCGACCAAACCAATGGGAATTCTACCGCTGGGGTTGAAGGCGGGGGCGGTAACTATGGCCCTAACAGTGGAGGCTTTGATGTTCTTGGATACGGGACCCTCCTCTACCGCCTGTCGGCATGAGGTTTTGCCCTGGTACATTCTGCATAATGAAGTTGAAGGGCGAAGAGACCAAGAGGTGGTTCTGGGATAGCATCCAAGTAATTATTGTGCGTGGTGAATATAAGCTCTCAGCCACAAGTTTTAACTACAAATAACACAACCTAATAATTGCGTGATATAGCGATCTGGCTGCATCATGAAAGAAAGTGACCATGAAAGTCTGATTCGCTTTATATGTAACTTGACGTAGTCATAAACGAAATTTAGCTTTTGAGAAGCCACAAGTGGTCATGATGTTTGCATAGTCAAGTCAGCCCTTTTGTTATGATCTAATTATGTAAATAAATTGAGTATCTACAGTAGACAATCAGTGGTTCAGCAAATTGGACTGGGCATCCTTCTGGGTGTCAGCCAAATAGACTCAACCTAAATCAACCGCAGAGCATCAGCACGACTGATCTCCATATATTCTTTAGCCATTCCTTGGATGTTCGAACAACGTGCTAAAGAGGTCCTGATGAGCTTTGCGCTGTTGAGAACTATTATGTTCATCGTACAGTCGGCTGATAACTACATCCTATTCTGCAGCTAATATATACTATATAACAACACCATGTGTACAATAGATGATCTCTCGTCGCATTCTGCTCCTAAGACCACCACAATATCCCTTGCCGGTAGCTTGCACACCATTGCATCAGAAGTCGTACCTAAAGTCAGGATTCTCCTTGTCCGTCAAATCTGCGAAGGCATTCAGATGCCCCAACTGGTCACCCTCAGTCTGCTTGTTACTGTCATCAGCCGCATGAGACGCTTCCAGAGCCGCCTTTCTCTTGTTAGCATTACGACGAACCAACAAGAGCCGAAGGATGACAAGGAATATGTTGAAGAGAACGTAGAGACAGAAATGCGCTGTAAACCCTTTCTCATAACGAGGTGAATCGGACTTTTGGAAGATCTTGAGAACATCAGTAAATATCTCAAGAACGCATGCGGGTGTTAACATACCTGTGGGGCGGTCATATTACCAGCAGCCCAAGCCACGAAGGTGATGGCTAGCGTGGTAGACTTCTTAGTCTGGCCGGCAATGTTGCGAGAGATCAGGGAAAAGATCAGGTTTCCCTCTGCGAGATAGAATTGTGTGCAGTAAAAGGCGATGAGTAGACCAACCCGATTCGAAGATGTAGGAGGGATGCTGTAGATGATAGCAGTTCCAATTATAGGAGGGCTGATAAATGTGTTAGTACTCATGTGCTTTAATCAGAGCCTTTTTGTTGACTTACATTGTCCATGCGTGCATCACCCAGGCAGTCTGCCCCGTGGCTGTTGCGAGTGTGGCGCTTCCGACCATGACTATGATCGTCACAGCACCCTGAGCAATGTTGAGGAGCTGGGTTTGGAGATAGGTGAATCCGAAGGAGGAAATGATGAGATTCGAGAAGACACCCAGACCGCCGATGATCAGAGTAGAGGTAAGTTGAAGCATAACATAGCACCAAACAATGGGATCCGTGGCTGCTTCAATGGCCTGGTACCTTTTGTAAGACTTGTTCTGGATACCGGTCTCGTTGGCACGAACACGCTCAACCATGAGCCTCTTCTGGTCTTCGTTGAAGCACTTTGCTTTCATTGGAGAATCGGGCAGCCACCAGCCGATGAACAAGCCCCAGACACAGGTGAGTAGTCCAAGAACGAGGAACAGTAGTTGCCAAGGATAGATGACTCCATCCTTGTAGTGAGACACTCCCCATGCAATGATGCCACCAACCTAGAAGTACGTATGTCAGGTCATGATGCTTTAGTGTTATGCTTAGAGGGACCTTTCATACCATGAGCTGAACTCCAGTCATACAGTACCAGAGGGACGTCAAGATGCTTTGTTCTCGCTTTGTGTACCACATGCTCGTCCTATCACACCACATCATTAGATCAGAAGAGACAAAAAGGTTAGAGGATACCCATGACTCACATGATGATGAAAGCTGGCTGAACGCATGACTCAAACACACCCAAAAGGAAACGAACTACCATGAGGCTTGCAAAGTTCTTGGCAGCCGCAGAACAGGCAATCACAACACCCCAGCAGAAGACATTGGTCGCCAAGTACTTGGCAACTGGCAGCTTTTGGAGCAGAAAATTGGTAGGATATTCGCCGACGAGAACTCCCATATAGAGGATTGTTCCTAACCATCTGAACGGCCAAGTCGTCAGTACGTTGAATGGGCCATCTCGTGCTATTATCCCTATTGCCACAAAAGAACGGCTCAACTTACGAGAACTGCTGTCCGTGGAGATTGGCGTCTTCCTGGATACCCATGACAGACGAAAAGCCAAGCGTGCCCTTGTCCAGGGATTGACAAAAGTATGTTCCGAGCATGCAAGCCAGGATGCGCCTGTTGACAGTCCAGAATAGCTCCTTGTTTGTCTCATCGTCAATCTCGACCGGGGCACCTTGGGCGTAGTTGGCAGTCTAGAATTGAGATGTTAGTACATTGGCTATGTAAGCCTCGGGCATGTTCTACAGTACCTCAAGATCTGCGGTTGCGGTCTTTTGACCGTAATTGGCAGTTGCTTCAGCAGGAGTGATGCAATCACTGTGCTGTACCTCGACTGCTTTAACCATGACGGGCCTTGAACTTCGATGAATTATAAGATGTGCCGAGAATTGATCTAGTTGATGTGTAGTTACTCTGAACACCGAGTGATGAGCTAAAGTGATCGACGAAGACAGGAAGACTTCATATAACTACAACTCGGGGCTGCTGCAGCTCCGATACAGATACAGTACACCACAAGTCACGAACGAGAGCTACTGCGGGGAAACTTGGAGGCGGAGGACGGGGGATCTATCGGAACTACGCCCGACACCCCCACAGGCGATACCGTCTTATGGCCCGCTAGTAGTTTTTTTAATTAGCGAACACGCCACTGACAGACATCGCGTCACAAATGGCCCGCCCCCGTTCAGAGCAGCTCTGATGGTGGTGTTTTGGGGCCAATTCTCAGAGCTTTTTCCGCTGCAAGGATTTGTACTCTACTAGCATGATTCTCTGGAAAGATTGCGACGAACGGACCGTTGTTTAAGGCGCTAATAACCATTTTGGCTAGATTTGAAGTTGAAGACAACGTATATGCTGAAAACAGCAGGATCAAAGCTACGGCAGTCGTGGCGACTAAACATAGTAATGAACAGGGTCACAGACTATCGTCATTTGTGCAGCTCCTATGTGCTCTCTGTTCTAGGATAAACGAATAGCTTTGAGCCTGATATCTTCACTCGATAGCAAAAACTACCATTTTCTCACTTTCAGCGGAAATCTATATTTAGGGGACAACGAGCAAATTCAGTTAATAAAAAGTTCACTTTCATGATTCAAGATCTCTCTACCAATACTCAATCTATGCTAGTGACCTCAATGCATTCATTTCTAAAAGCTTGTTTCCAAACAGGACAAAAAAGTAATCAGCATACACAAGCCCATGATCAGCCCAGCGACGAGGAGCAAATTCGAAATTGTTGATAGTCGCTCCGTTGAGGATGGTATCTCCGAGCCCTGCAGCTGTCTCGACACACTTGACAATAGTGGCACGGCCATTTTCCACTGTAGGAATCGTCCCCAGGTCCTGTTTCTGACTGGCGGCAGGGTTCAAGTGTCTCTCGCAAACAGAATCTACTATCCGTAGGGCACGGTCGAGATACGGAGATGGCTCGGAGCGATTCTGGAGGGATTGGTGGATGAGCAGCATGCCGTAAGCAGCGACCATGGCTGCGCTTGTATCTGGGGGTTGCGTAGTAGCACCAGACTCCTCTTGTGCGTCAAAGTCCCAGGGTGGAATATGGGTATCAGGTAATCTCCCCAAGAAGTAGTCGGCACAGCTCTTAGCCGTGTCAAGAAAAGAGTTTTCGCCACTCCATTCATAAGACTTTGCAAACCCTGCAATTGCCCACGCCTGACCTCGCGACCAACATGATGTATGGCTGTAGCCCTGGTTTGTGAGACGTTCTTTAAGAGCGCCGGTCGAAGGGTCGAAGTTGGCAACGTGGTAGCTTGACCAGTCGGCACGAATAAGGTACTCTTTCGATGTGCGAGCATGGGCCATCGCGATGTCGAAGAACCGAGTTGAGTCAGCTTGGGAAGAGGCCTCGGATGCTGCCCAGAAGAGGAGGTCGAGGTTCATCATATTGTCCTGCTGAGTCAGCTATGCTATTCTAACCAAGAGAAGTCGTTGTTTAGACATCAAGCTTACAATAATAACAAGAAAGTCCTTGCTTGGGTCTGTAAACGAATAAACCTTTGTTTGACACACATCCCATGATCGTATGCAGCCGACCTTTGCCGAGAAACGGTCTGCTAGGGTGTTTGCGGCCGTCATTAATGTGTCGAACGCCTTTGGGTCACGATGGAGATCCCACTGCAAACGGGCCCAGGGGCAAATCATGAATCCCAGATCGTGCGTGCCCATGAGAGACCCGTTTTGGTGAAGACTCTCCGTCCACCATTTAGAAGCATATCTAGCAATGACTTATCAGCAACTTGTGTTGATTACAGATAGGCAAGAGAGCAGTACTCGAGTTGAAGCATGTGAGGAAAGTCTGGCTCTGATCGCGAAAGGCCAAGAAGTCGCATTTCAGTTTGGAATTTCTTTCTACGCTCCATGATCAGGTAGAGTAACCCCGGAAAGAAACCCGAGGTCCAAAACGAAGCATCTCTGTAGACGTACTCAGTGCTTCCTGGTTTGGTATATTCCGGAAACCAAGTAGGCGGCTCTGGCTGGTTTGAGCGTTAAACTCGGAAGGTTTCCACTGTAATCTGCAAGGGACATACCATGTTGAGGCTTCTCTCAGCGACAGCCCATATCTTCATCTCAACGGACGGGGAGAACAGAATTTCAAGATGCTTGAATTCGCTAGATAGCGATTTCTTCACGTCGGCTTTTGTTCTCTCCGTCCCATTTCTCTTCGCACCATTTGTGTACTCGCTCTCCGACATCTGGAAGAATAATGGTTAGCGAATGTCCCAATGCTCGATGGAACAAGGGTACGCACAGGAAGCTTGCGCTTCGTCGCCAATATCTGGCTAGGCTGTATCGTTTCTGAGAGCTTCATCGTTGCGAGCTATAGGGCGCTAGGCACGGTAGGAATCAAGGTAACAGATGCTGAAGAAAACAACGAGTTGCTTATTACAGAAAAGGTCTTTATTTCAAGAGAACAACTGATTTGGCCTTGAAGAATGCTTACTCAGTTGATAATTGAAGAAGCATGATACTCTAACAAGGACCGGAGAAGATGTCGGATGTTGTTCCGTAAGCGTGGGTGAGACTCCATGACTATGCCCTTACCCACAAGACCCACTGGAGCTCTTGCTTACGTTTTCCATGTTCAATAAGCTGATTACAGGCCTTGCCGTATACAGCGAAGCCAGGTGTTTTGGTCTAACATGCTGTCGGAAAAGGTCTCGGGTTTTTCCCGTCTGCAAGTACATCAAGCTGCAAAGATGTATGCCAGCCCTATCATGTATACCAAGACCACCATTATACTACCATGCGTAACCGGTGGGCGAAAAAGACCATAAGCCCACCTCGGAGCCTGTGTCCGCCACTTGGCTTCTTGAATCCAGTCGTGGTAAACAATCCCAATCTTATCCCGGGGCTACGCTGATTATTTTAAGACATCAGACATTGAATCTTCCTTGAGGCAAATCTGAGTACCTGCCATGTATTCCTTGATTTGTGTTCTTTGCAGTTGGGTTGTCTTATTCCAACCAGTGGCTCAAGCCATCTGGAACCCGATCATTAGTGGGTGGAATCCAGATCCTGCGATCCTGACCGTAGGCGACGATTACTACATCGCCACTTCCTCTTTCGAGTACTGGCCAGGTATTCCGATCTACCATAGTAAAGTCCTAATCCATCCTTCAATCGAGTCAGATTTGCTGATTAATTCCAAGGCAAGGATCTATCCAATTGGACGCTCAAGTCTCATGCTTTGACACGACCAGAGCAACTGCAACTCTATGGGACGCCCACTGGAGCAGGTAAATAACACGTTCCAATTCCCATTTGCGACGCAAAGAGTCTGACTCACTACGGACAGGTGCCTGGGCGCCAAGTCTCTCTTTTATCGATGGAAGGTTCTGGCTTTCAGCAATGACACGTTGGACCTATGATCCCGTGGCCCGTGTATGGCCTCGAGTCTGGTTCATCTCTTCAGAGGACCTCTTCAACTGGTCTGATCCTGTCTGGGCCGAGCCATGGGGCATCGATCCTGAGCTTTTCCAGGACCCTGTGACCAAGAAGACCTATCTCAATCTGATGGCCCCTAACAACAATAAAGATCGACTCTGGGGTATCGCCCAGTGTGAGGTGTCTCTGACATCTGGAAATTGCGTAGGGCCTTATGTTAGTCTATGGAACGGGACTTTGCCTCACAATTCGACAGCCAGACCCGAAGGACCCAAGATGTATTACAAGGATGGGTGGTATTATCTCCTGATCGCTGAAGGTAAGTATGTTTGAGTCCTTCTCGAACAATTGTAAGCATTAATGCTCCCTAGGCGGTACGGATCAGCTGCATCGATCGACCATCGCAAGAAGCAAGACCCCGTCTGGTCCATTTGTCGCCGGGCCACACAATCCTCTGCTATACAATGGGCAATGGGGGTTTGACAATCTTACCGTCCAGTCCACTGGACATGCCACCCTAACAAAGACGAATGACGGACTATGGTATGCGACATTTTTAGCTCGCCGCAACATCAACGGATCATCTCCTCTTGGTACGTTCGCCTCATCAATCATTTGTTAATTAATCCCTAACCACGACAAGGCCGAGAGACATTCATGGTCAATGTTGACTGGAAGGATGAGTGGCCAGTCTTCAACCAAGGCGATCCTGTTCTGCTAAGTAGGCAAATAAAGCCAGAGGTTGGCCCAAGACAGGTTCCTCGACAATGGGTCGACGACTTTTCTCGCACTAAACTCGACTCATCATGGTATCAACTTCGGGTACCGTATACCAAGAATTATGAGTTAGAGAAAGGGAAATTGGTGCTGAAACCCAATGTCTTCGGTCTCAGTGACCGTGATACCCCAGCAGCGTTGCTACGTAAGCAGAAGTCGCTCAACATGACGTTTTCAGCCGAGCTCGCCAGCTTCAAGGGGAATCTAGGTCCAAGAAATAGGATCGGAATCTCTTCATACCTCTCCGAGTTTCAGCATCAAGATATCGGTATTCGAGGATGTGTTAATGCTACCAGTATTTGTCTCTATACTGAACTCAACAAGAATGGCACCCAGGAGGTGAGTTGCCATTTTCAAGGTATTCGCGAGTCCATTGCTAATTGTGACAGTATTGGCAAACTTCACTCAACCAAACGAGCGGCCTTGCTGGTGGTCTTAGGTTACACATCAAGGCTGAACCCCTCGAATACCGACTAGGTTATAGTTTCGGAAAAGAAGCCCCAGTATACGTAGGGTCAATCGCGTCATCCTGGCAAGCTTTTGCTCCGCCAAATTGGTTTGTGTTTTCTGGCGCATCTTGGGCGATATTTGCAACAGGGGATGGAGAGCCCTGGCCTCACAATGGACCGCAAGTTGGATTCAACGAGGTCAGGGAGACTTTTCACGAGGAGAACATTCCTGATTACGATCGATGGTAGAGGTGATAAGCCAAAGCTGTCGTTGGTTTATCTTTGTGTTTTTTGCTTCTCCTTCTTCTCCTTCGTCTCCCTCTAATTGAGTATCATTTGTCTTGGACTTGGTTAATGGCGTCCAATTACGATCAATAAGATGTGTGGCGACTAGCTAATTGCACCGAAGTGAGCTGGGTTAAGCTACCGAGATGAGACCAATTTAACTCAGTGTTTGCTTTAGGGAAGGGAAATCGCGCTACGATAAGCCCGGCTACGCTGATATTACCCGTAGATTCCCCGACCAAACCACAGTTCATTTGATTTCCAGCATTGAATCATGTAGCCCGCTGTATTCTGCTCAGCCCAACATCACAACCCAGACCATTCAAAGCTTCCAGTTAAATTCAGAATAGCGCAAGTGTTTACTTAATTCAATTTTATGTATCATGTCGCTTGTGTACAGTGTCGTTAACAGAAGTGGTTTCTTGCTCTGATTTTGCCAAAGAGAAATCTAAATTGTCACAATACCCTACACTCCACTGAATGACCGGCGACGGATTAGATCACGGACTTCCTCCGACGAGCCCGCTTTTCTGTTCTTTTTTCATCTAAGCGACCCAATTATATCCAAGGACAGTCTCCGCTCAAGACATGGATCACGAAGCCCATTGAGTCTAGCACTAAGAGTAGCAGCCATCATCTCATTAAAGCACATGCATATACAGATTTATTGTAGTGGTAAAGAGAAGGCTGTTATTAATACAATTGCAAGATGAGCAGCAATTCAGATTTGAATCAAGCAGTAGAAGTCTTTCACTGCCACAGATTTGTGAAATGCAACATATGTTGATGCTCTGACTTGAGATTAAACGGCTGTCGGGCTCATTTCCGAGACTTATCCCGACCCCGATACCCAATGAGACCAGACAGACTCTTCTCCACGAAAGCTAAACTCAATCAACAAGGGTGACGTGACATGCCCCATGGGGCCCCGCCACTCGTTATGATTGTCATACGGGTCCAATTCCTCTGGTTCTGTACTCTCGCATGTTCGCAAAACGCCGCGTGCACATTAAAGCTTATCAGCGCTGCTTTATCGCGACCAGCCGATTCCAAACATGAGCTTCCAACCATATTCAGAGCAAGACAATGATGAAGAGTCACCTACCCGCCTCAATGGAGTCCATTCAGACGAACCTCGGCCTGAGAAACGCAAGCGCACCAGCAAAGACGACCCCCAAGGACCTTCGTGTTCTCTATGTCGCAGGCGAAAGGCAAAGTGCTCAAGAGATCAACCATGCGGCACTTGTATCAAGCTCGGTAAATTTCACTTATCCTTCAGACTTGACCGACTGACATGTTGAAGGTGCCGAATGCATATACGACCAGGAAAAGTCAAAGCCAGGCATGCGAGCGGGGGCTATTGAGACATTGACTCAGCGTGTAGGTAGGCAGCAAAGCAACTTCACATACTCAATCCTTGTAGCTGACCTACTTGCTGGTAGCGACGCTGGAAAATATGTTTGTTGGCCAGGGAGTTCTCTGGCAGCAGATCTGGAACAGCATCAAGCAACCAAACAACCAAGAGTACGGGCGAACCCCAGACTCCCATCCAGAAATTTCAATCCAGCAGATGGCATCTGATGTCCGAAGACATCTCACTGAATTACCATTATCGGAAATCGGTCAACAAGTGGATTCGGTAGTTGAAGGAATTCAACCAGGAAGCACATTCGATGCAACAAATACGCACCGGCCAAAAAATACCCCCAGTCTTCAACACCAGGTTAACCTGGGTACCCTCCCTCCAGACGATCTAGTGGACTCCATGGTCAACATCTACTTCAATCAGATCCATCCTTGGATACCCATGTTACATGAGCCAACATTTCGAGGGCTGCTCTCCAATCCTTCAGGAAGAGCGCGATTATCGACAATACTCCACGCGATAGTGTCTCTCTGTATACGATTCTCAGATGATCCACGGCTACAGAACGCTCCAGAACTCCGTGGTCAATATTCCACTAGCTGCCGCCAGACAGTCATACTTGCGAGTATGGAGTCCTTTTCGGTCGAGAACTTGCAAGCAATGACCATTTGTGCATTTGACATAATTGGTAGCGGCAGAGGTCCCTCGGCATGGTCCATAGTCGGCAGCATGTCTAGAACCGTTGAACAACTACGCCTCAGCACTGAGGAGGAGGAGACCCAGTCACATCAGTCAAGGTCAAAGGCTCTAATCGAGAGGGTGGCCTTCCTCCCCCCAGCGTCGACATGGGCCGAAGTAGAAGAGCGGCGCCGCATCTTCTGGAATGTATTTCTCATGGACCGCTTCTGCAGTATCTGCACTGGCTGGAACCTCTCATTAACCAGTGCTGATGTCACGAGGAGGCTTCCTTGCGAGGGCGCTATATGGGAGACCGGAGAACCAAGCCAGACTCCTACTCCCTACTTTGGAATCTCGACTCGGTCCCACGACCGTGAGAAAGATTATTTACCAGCCACTCGCGATACTGAAGATGGCCAGGCTTCTCTCGGAGGCTTTGCCTTTTGTATAGAGGCAACGGAGAGTCTGAGCCTTGTCACATCGTTTTTTCTTCAATACCGCGTTGATTTCAAGGAGGTCCACGAAGTACAGAGGTGGCTTATGAGATTTAAGCAGCTGGACCTGCGGCTCGTACAGTATGTAGTCCCTTCCCATACAAGTGATCGAGCTGACCAGACGAGATGGAAATTCTTTCTTCCTGAGAAATGGCGCAAGGCTTGCCAGTTCAACAATGACGGCAACTTGGATCCCAATCTAGTCCTTGCACACATAGCGCACAACACTGCCGTTGTCCTCCTACATCAGGGCTTAGCGTATCCACCAGCAGAATGGCAGTCTCTTCCTGTCAGACTACCTTCTTCTTCTAGCGCAGAAACTTGTCAGGTCGCGGCTGACGAGGTTGCCACAATAGCAGAGCAATTCCTTGGTCACTCACATGTACTTATCAGTCCGCAGTTTTCGTTTTGCCTTTTCGTGTGCGGCAAGATGCTGCTGACTCATGCCGCATACTACCAGTCCACTCTAACTTCATCCTTTGACTCGATCATATCGAGCCTCGAAGAGATATCTCGTAGGTGGAACGGGGACCAGCCTCCAGCCCGAGCCAATCTGGCTTCTAAATTCTGCTCGCGCCTCAAGAAGGCTCGCATTGAAGGTTCCAGTGCGGTCGACATCCGGGAAGCCTTCTCCGAGAAGCAAGACGCTATTGCATCATCAAGAAGTGCGGATGTCAACTTTCGTAGTACAGGGCTTCAAAGGATGAGCGCTTCAACTGAAGCAACAGTACCAGGCGCATTAGATGGAGAAATCGGCATTAATGGTACTCAGACGGAGTCGCCCGAGAGCATTTCTCTGGCTTTCCCGCCACTTCCACTGTCATTCCAGATGGGTAGCGCAACCCACGATTCAATATTCGCCGCGCAGGCAAAGCCAGGTAACGACATGGGACAAGTGGTCGGTACGGATATGAATATGGCAGGGAATTGCCTCGACTTCTATGATCTCTCAGAGCAGACGTTTCTTCCATCAGAACGCGTTAGTATGCTGAGTCGCTCGTATATTGGAGACTGATGTAATCATGAATATGAGCTTCAGCTGTAACGAATAGCACATGTGTCTCACCAGTGAATGAGTCGATATGTTCTGAGAAGCATTCTTATGGAAACCCCTGGCTGTATGTTGTTGAAGTATCTCTCGCATCGAGTAGATTATTTCATACATAGTAATAAATAAGCTTATTGGCTTTTTCGATCTGAACTGCTTAGGCCAGTAGCCCGTTTCCAGCCTGGAACCAGTTGGCGAGAAAGCAAAGTCGGACAAACCCACTGGCCACATCGGCTTCTATACTTTCTAGAAAACAATAAAGACGATAAGGCTGTAGACGGAAAGCGGGGTCTACCCTCTGTGTGCGGGCTTTTGCGACTAGCCCTCGTCGGCCAAGCTGTCGGGCTGACCCCGAAAGCCACTTGCGCCCGGGTACTAGAGACTCATGATAAGGACTGCAATGGTCATTCCAGTTCCTACCCGCACTTTAATGCATTAAAACCACTTTCATCTTACATATAAGTGCCATGAACAACTTACACCGCAGGCTTGACGACTTGAGCCCTGCTGTTCGAGAGTTGATGAAGCTCGGTGGAACGCCAGGCTTGAGTCTCTCGGTCGCGACAAAGAACCAGCCAGTTTACCATGCAAACTACGGCTTCCGAGACCTTCAGAACAGACTTCCTGTTACAGAAGAGACAATATTCCCAGTATGTTCACTCGCCAAAGGCCTGTCAGCCGCGGCCATGGGCATATTGGTTGACGAAGGCATTGCATCATGGGAGATGCATGTTAAAGATGCAACACCCTCTTTTCACCCAAACAACAGTGATCTACATGACAACACAACATTAGCCGACCTCTACAGCCACCGTAGTGGTATGTCATCATGCGGAAACCTGGTTGGTGGTTGTGAGGGTAACATCTTGATCGGCAAGGACGACTGCATGCGAGTTGTTAATCACCAGATCCTGGTCCCTGAGAAGCTCGGCTCATTCGCATACAACAGTACTGCATACGATGCCTGTGATGAGGCTTTAAAAAGCCTTAGCGGCGCCTCTCTTGAAGACTTCCTGCAGCAGAAGGTCTTCAACGAACTAGACTTACAAAGGACCTTCATGAAACCGCCGCCCACCGACAAGGACAACGTGACCAAGTCTTATAATACTCTAGATGATGGAACGCCATGGTGCATACCAGGACCCAAGCTTGGTGAGGATGGTATCGGCTGCGGTTCCGGCGGACTCCGGTCTTGCGCTGCTGACTTGATCAAGCTCTACACCTGCTTCGTCCAGAGCTTTAATCATGAATGTCAGACAGGCCAATCTTCCACACCCGGCTCCCCTCTGAAGCAGGTATCAAGGCTCATGTCTGCTCACGTGCCAATGCTCGCGACTGAGAGGGGAGAAGTGTCTTACGGACTGGGATGGGCTCGTGTGCAGCTGCCCAATACCCTGGG
Organism: Fusarium odoratissimum NRRL 54006; assembly: GCF_000260195.1. Taxonomy (NCBI): domain Eukaryota; kingdom Fungi; phylum Ascomycota; class Sordariomycetes; order Hypocreales; family Nectriaceae; genus Fusarium; species Fusarium odoratissimum. The sequence goes on along the minus strand of NW_022158688.1, from coordinate 79,416 downwards.
ACATATTGGCCTAAACGGTCGGCTAATGCCACAGGGAATGCCGGTCATCGGAAAAGGAGTAGCTGAAGAACTGATATTATACCATCAAGGCACGCTCCCAGGCGCCCTTGCGGTTGTTATACTGATTCCCCGTACGGAAAGCGTCGTGTTGGTCATGAGCAACAGCCTCTCACTTACTGATGTACCTGACTGGGTGTCACAAATGGTACTTGAGGAAATCATTGATGTTCCGATCAAGGATCGCACCGACTTTATTGCATACGCGAAGACGTCTATCGCTATCAACTTGGGATGGTATGACCGAATTGCCCAAGGTCTCGTGCAAGGTCAATCACATGCCACCAAACCTCACAAACCATTGGAGGCATACGTAGGAGAATATGTTGATGAGAGCCGTGTTTTCAGCGTCATGGTCACTGTGAAAAAGGGGGTGCTCTTTTGGGCATTCCAGGGACTGGATTCGGAAAGGTACAAGCTGACACATTACGATGGCGATACTTTTACGTGGTTGCAACCACGGAACGACTTGTCGCGCCGCGGTAGATGGGTATTGGGAAATGATAATGATCCGTCGTTCTGGAAGATAGAATTTGGTGGTTTTGATGAACATGGCAGCGTAAACACGGTGCTCTGGCGCCACGACCCCTCCCTAGATCCCGTTGTCTATTCGCGATAATGGCGAACAATGACTTTCATTCCGAATGCGCAGTCTATCTAAGATGTCTTTCATAACCTGCTCGGTGATTCTAAACTACTTAGGCTACCAGTTATACGACATATTCATATGCCGCCTGGAAACATATGTCGTGCACCCTAGAATACTCAATCCGACTCTGGGGAACGAGCAAGAGATGCAATGCTTCAAGAGGGACCAGCGTATGTCCTCTCAATCAACGCATGCACGCTATTTTAGTCAGAAAGTTTATTTCTCACAGGCTACGGAACGGTCATGGGATCAATGACTGCCCCATTTACCATGAACTCCGAAACTTGGGCCGCATGCCGGAAGTAAACGAAGTTCTGACAAACTTCAGTTGACAGTATGACCTATCTGGCAAAATGGTTGGGCTATTCACGCTCTCAAGTTATTGGCAGTCTTCCGTATTTCGTCCTATGCTGAAAGTTCTCAGCACTCCAGGAGAGGCGTTATTGCCAGTACGGGCAACATTGTCAACGGCATAAGAGGTAGATATTACTCAATATGTGTCTCAAGCTCCATGGGTAAACGTTTTGTTTTGCTGGCTTCGGAAAAGATTACAATAGCTGTGGCGGCAAACTCAGCACCTGAAGCCATGAGGCGACATGTCCAAGCCTTTCCAATTATGATCTGACAGAAGCTTCAACTAGTAGCAAATAAGGTCCATGGAGTCGCAAGAATTGGTCGCTAGTAGGAGCTGCTCCGACGCTTTCTCCGATGCCCTGTCACTAGTGCAAGACCCAACGCCCCCATGTTTCCCCGCATTCTACCAAAGTGAAGGGCGGAGCTGAATCCGAAATGCGTCAGGGCTGGAATTGTCTGTAATTGCCTTTTGGCTTCATCGATTTCCACTTTCTATATATTGGCGATCTGCATCCACATACAATCAACTACGACTGAGTAACAGAGTTAACATTTATCGTTTCTTAGAAGTCCCAGGCTTCCATTTATTCGATCTTGCTGATAGCCCCTGTTCCACTTCGTCAACATGAACGATCCGAACAACGCCAAGAGAGAAATGGCTGATGTGGAAGAATTTGAAGGCCTTGTCCTCGCCGATGTCATCCCCAAACTGGACAAGTGGTGGTTTCAGTACCCCAATCTACGCAAGCTGAATTTGCTTCTGCTCAGTGCCTTCCTGGCCCAGTTTACCTGCGGATTTGACGGCAGCATGCTGAACGGCATGCAGTCTCTGCCTCTCTGGCGGGAAGCATTTGGCGACCCAGTATGTTTCTCTGGGGAAGTGACAAATTGTCTCGTCTGAAACACTAACATGTGAGCTGATAGACAGGTGCTAACCTCGGAACTCTTGTCAATGCGATTAATATCGGTGTTCTTGTATCCGCCCTCTTTTCCTCTCAGCTGTGCGAGATTTTCGGGCGGAAGAAACCGATCACGCTCGGCACTTTCTTGATCATCATCGGCTCTGCCCTTCAGGGCGGCGCCCAGAATCTGGGCATGTTTATTGCCGGCCGAATCATCATTGGCTTGGGAACTGGCATCGTAGCTGTGGCCGCTCCTCAGTTGATGACAGAAGTCGCGTACCCGACCCATCGCGGGAAAATGGTGTCTCTATACATGACACAATGGGTTGTCGTAAGTGGTCAAATTTCTTTTTGGCAGTGATAAATCCTGGGTATCTAGCAACAATACTGACATGTTATACCTACCAGGGCTATCTCGTTGCTGCTTGGACAACGTTTGGCACGTTCAAGATGAACTCTTCCTGGAGCTGGAGGCTACCCAGTCTCTTGCAGGGCGTTCCAGCCATTCTGCAGCTAATTCTTAGCATTTGGGTCCCCGAGTCTCCACGCTGGCTCGTGTACAAGGATCGCCGAGATGAAGCTTTGAGTGTGCTTTCTCAGTATCACTCCTGCGGCGACCACGACTCTCGCCTAGTGCGCTTCGAGCTACTCGAAATCGAAGCAACCCTGGAAGAAGAAAAGAAGCATAAGGCGATCCAGTGGTCCGAGTTTATCCGCACCAGTGGCAACCGTAAGCGCCTCTGGATCTTACTTTTCATGGGTTTCGCTGCTCAATTGTCGGGCCTGGGTTTGACCGGCTATTACCTGACCAAGATCTTGAACAGCATTGGCGTGACCAATGCCAACACGCAACTTCTCATCAATGCAATCGCTGCTGTTTGGCAGCTGTGTTGCTCCGTTTTCTTTGCTATGCTTATTGATCGAGTCGGCCGACGCGGTCTGATCACATTTGGAATTACTACCATGTTGGTTGTCTTCATAGTATGGACTATCTGCTCTGCCCTCAACGAGGAACGCCACTTTTCCGATAGGCCTCTGGCGCTCGCCGTCGTTGCCATGATCTTTCTGTTCCAGGTTGGCTACCAACCCTTTGCCATCTCAACAGTGCCCTACGTTGTTGAGTGTTCTCTCTACTCGTTGCGCTCAAAGACAGCTATGATCTTCCAGTTCTGTGGCTACTCGGCTAGTTTCTTCACAGGCTACGTCAACCCTGTTGCCTTGGACCGCATCGGCTGGCGTTACTACATCTTTGCATGTGCTGTTCTCGGCGTCGAATGCGTGTTTGCATGGTGGTATCTGCCTGAGACAAAGGGCAAAGGTCTGGAGGAGATTGGCCAGATCTTTGACGGTGACGAGCTTTTGACTGGTACGCAAGCCATTGCTAAAAAGCGCGAGGAGAAATATCGTGCATTTGATGAGAGCAGTCTTCGTGAGCGCAAAGCTCTCAATGCGAGCCACATTGAGAAAGGGGAGACTGATGTCTGATGGGTGACAAAGATAGTCTTACTTTGTTGCATAAGATCGCTCTCGTTTCTCAATCTTGTCTGTATATAGCCGCCAAAGGTTTCACTATAATGCACAAGAACGTTCACAAATACCCATCTTTCACAAACGGCATTCAGTACGTACATATCATTACTTCCGCGGGAATGCGTGAGAAGCATGTGAAAATATTCAGCAAATCATACTTTCCATTCCAAAGGGCGTTTTCCAAGGTCAGTTGCTATATTCTTAAACTTGGTGGGAAACCCCATATCGTCGACTGGAGCCGCGTCTAAGTCCGGCTTCCTCGGCTGCTGGGCACGAGTACCATCGTCATATAAGTGGTCATAGCGGGGTATCAGGCCATTGGTGACGTGCTCATGCCTCATACACAGTCAATCAATGAAGCCGTCCGTCAAGGTAATTTCCGGTGCCACAATATGTCTCGGGATTTCGACTGCGGTTGTCTCAGAAATGGTCCAGACAAAGCTTGCGGCGAAGCATATCAGCTGCCCAAGTGTTGCAAATATTTATAGAGTAAGTAATAAATGATTTCACTCTTGTTATTTCTTGCTTGGCTGTAAAGGGACGGTGTTTTCAACATGCTGGCCAGAAACAGTACTCGCGCAACTCTCACCGCAGCTGTCCTTGGTGAGGTCTGCACCCCGTCTTCATAAGAGCTGAAGATCCCTCATTGACCAGCTGTAAATAATACAGTTCCCAAAATCTAATAACTCGCTGTTGCGGCCAAGGTTGTAAGGGTATTGCTGGCTTTTTTTTTTGATTCAGTGTTACGCTATACCCCGCCTATGGAGCAAACCTATACCATCCATCCCTTTCGGATACTACGGCATGGGACGTCCAGATTTAAGCCACGTTGCAGTGATGGGGTTCAGACGATGACGAAGGTACTGGTTCTGTTGGGTATTGTAGTGTTTGCAAGTCATGGCAATATTGCCGTGTATGACATCGGCCAATGTGGCTCATGAAATAAAGTGTCGCTTTCATGCATCTCTAAACTCTGTATATGTACTCCGTAGACTCAAGTCAATAAATCATGCTTATCAAGCCAATCGGTACCTTTCATCTAGTGCTTACGCTGACAGGGTGACTATCAACCATATTATCCATTCACAAGCAACTCTTTTGCTGGGATATGAATCCTGCTTCGGCAGATAAAAGTTGCTTCACGTCAGCCAGATACCAAACGATAATCAACAATGTCTGAGCGTACGGCGTTTGCAAATAAAAGAACTACACTCATTAAGCCCGAAATCCCGGACTTTGGCTTTACCTGGCATTATCATAAATCCCGCGGGCATTAAAACACATCATGTTGAACACGAAGGCAGTGGAACGCGAATCAGTGGATACCTCTTCATTTCGACTCGGCACTCGGCAGGCATTAACACGGTGATAGTAATGGCTACTCACATGATGTTCACTTTGATTGGTTGCGGAGACGATCGCGGTTGATCCCGACGTCGTATCACGATGCAGATGCATGCGAAAAAGATGTATGATCGACGTGCCTTAAACAGGTTTGGAGGTTGAACAAGCTGATGTTTCCTCTACTCTCTTTGCAAGAGGGGTTATAAATGCTGAATGAGTTCTGCCTCTTGAACCCAAAACCTCAAAGCAAAATACCAGACCTCAAATATTAAGTCTATCATCTCAGCTGTTTTGCACTGCTCTTCTACCAAAGCGCCAGCATGGGTGTACTCCATACCGAAGCACTGGCCGAGCTAAGCCTTGGCTCCGCGATGGCTCTTTCAGGTATTGCTTTAGTAAGTTCAAGTCTCACAGACCTCTAGTTATCCTTCTAATCATCTTGCAAAGCTTCTTTACCTTTTCATTAGTTCTGTATACTACGCTTTCTTTCACCCACTCGCCAAAGTCCCAGGACCGAAACTATATGCCATAACTCAAATTCCCTATCTCTACTATCTCAGCAAAGGCGACTGGGTCTTCCACCTCGCAAAACTGCACGAACAATATGGACCAGCTGTCAGATTCACGCCCAAAGATGTCTCTTTCATCACTGCGGAAGCTTCCAAGAAGATATACGGTCACAAAGCGGCTGGAAACAAATCGTTTGAGAAGGACTTTCGTATGTATCGCCAGAACCGTCCTTGCTCAAGCATCGTTCGTTCCGATCAGGAAGACCACAGACGTATGCGCCGCCTACTCGCACATGCCTTTTCGTCAAAGGCACTTCGCGGTCAAGGTGATGTTGTGGATCACTACGTCGAACTGTTCATGAAAGGCCTCACAGAGCGGGCACAGCGAGGAAAGGAAATCGACATTGTAGCTTGGTATAACTTTGCCTCGTTCGATCTCATTGGTCATCTCGCTCTTGGTCAGCCTTTCGGATGTCTTGAGAATGGAAAGTATCATCCTTGGGTCAGCAGAGTCTTCAAGGGCCTCAAGGTTCTTTCTTATACTCAGATCTACGTGCGCCTCGGTCTCCAGAATTGGATCTCTTTGTTGAGTCCCCCAAGCTTGAGGAAGAGCTATGAAGAGCATATGCAGTTCGCAGAGCACGCGGCACTCTCCCGCATTGAATCCAAGGATATTGACAGCCAAGACTTTATGTCCTATGTCCTTCGTCATAACGATGAGAAGGGTATGTCGCAGCTTGAGATCATCGAGAACTCGGGCGTCATGATCATCGCTGGTAGCGAGACAACAGCTACTCTTCTCAGTGGAACCACCTATTTCCTTCTCAAGAACCCTGACAAACTTGAGAAGTTGACAAACGAGATACGCTCTGCCTTTAGCTCAGAGGAAGAGATCAATGTTACCCAGGTTGACCAACTGAAGTATATGCTGGCTGTCTTCAACGAAGGGTTTCGCATGTGTAAGGTTCCCTATCATCAGGCTATTTCCACTGCATTGTGTACTGATCGTCCTTTTAGACCCACCAGTTGCTGTAGGACTGTCGAGACTTTCCCCAGCCGGTGGCGAGTTCATCGACGGTTATTGGATTCCTGAGAATGTAAGCCGAACTTATGGCTTCCAGTTGCATTCACCAAACTCTGACTTTTACATACAGACTGCGGTTTCGATGCCTCACTGGCCCGCATATTACTCAGAACTAAACTTCAGAGATCCTAAGAAGTTTGTCCCAGAACGTTGGTTGGATGATCCTCGATATGCGAGCGACAACCGGGCTATCCTATCGCCATTCTCCCTAGGACCACGTGACTGCATTGGCAAAAAGTAAGTGCCCCGCCGTGACTAATACAAGACACGGCTGACGATGACAAACAGTCTGGCGTATACCGAGATGCGACTCTTGTTGGCTCGCATGCTCTGGAAGTTTGACCTCGAGGCTGTACCAACCGAAAAGGACTGGTACGACCAGAAGATCTTCTTCCTATGGGAGAAGGGTGGACTGCCTATCAAACTCAAAGAGGTTGTCCGTGAGAAAGTGTGAATGCACAAGAGTCATTGGTAAGCTAGAGAATTAAAGTATATTATGTTTGGTAACGGCCCATAGAAGATATTATGCTTAGTTGGGATCAAGTGTTCTCGGGAGCAGTAGCAACAGGCTAGGCTGGGTTGCCAACGATCGAATATACCTATAGTTAAGGGAGCGCGGTGCAGCGACCTCCAGCGGGTCAGTCAGGCCACCAGATATCTAACATACATTTCAATCCGCCCATTCGTTGCAGTCATAGATTCAACCTGATGTTGAAGACTTGTGTGGTCTTATCCTTGTAGCCCTAATCAACCCCAGGCCACCAAAAGTAACTGCAATGCCAGTGAATACCATGAGTGGGCCATACTTGGTTCCGTAGCCAAATCTTCCTCCCCAGCCTGTATCCCCAGAACTCAGCAGTGGGATGCTCACAAGGCCACCGCTCACAAACCCGATGCCTCGAGCTCCATTGAGAAGTCCATATGTAAGACTGGAGTCAATAGTCTCGTTATGAACTTCTGCTTCACCTTCCAGTTCCTTAGTAATGCCTCCCCACGTTGCACTATAACCACCAGCAAAGAAGCCAAAGACGATAGCGAATACGAGAGTAAGAGCAGGGCTTCCGTCTACCGACAACCCCCAGAGTAAGAGCACAGAGGCCGATGATGCGAAAGCTGAGAGGCAAGTTATTGTAGTGGCCGAAAATTGATGATACTTATTGTCCGTAAGCCAGCCAAAGAAGAAGCACGAGAGGATGCCGGGAATATTGTGCAATGTTAGCAATAGAGTAGAAATCGCTTGACTGGCGCCGTTGAACTCTCGTGCAAACGTCGGGAGGTATGTCTGTGGTAGACAGTATCCTGAGCTTTGAACCATAACTGCAACGAAGTAGGTGTAAATGCCACGGTGTTTCAGGAACGTCCATGGTATTCGAGGAGGTTTTCCTTCTCGTGCTATTGTCTTTGAAGGATGAGTCGGCACGAGAAAGATGGACAGGAGACCCGAACCAGCCAGGATGAACCCCCAAATCCGAATTGTCCATCGAAAGCCATATTGGTCGAGGAGATACCGCAGCAAAAAAGGACAGACCGAACCGACAATGTTTCGACACGAGAGAATAATACCATAGGCAATAGCCCGGTTGCCAGTGGCATACCACTCCCCAAGAGAACATGTTGCTGGACTATACACAAGAGTACAACCAAAAGCAGCCATGACGCCTTGGGTGACCATGAGATGCCATACATGGGTACTGAAAGAGGAGAGAATGAACCCAAGGAATGCTATGGTAAGACCTCCGAGCTCTGCTTTGAGCCGGTGATGGGCCCAGTAGCGGGTGAATATGGCAAATAGGAACGGCATGGAGATATACATGACTCCGTTGGAGGTAGTGCCGACTGTGCCAGTGATGGAGAGATCGCCATCGAGAGTCCAGTTGCTCGTCCAGTATTCTTCAAAAATACCATAACTCAGATTGAAGCCTAGAATGGTATCGTTAGTGAATGTATAATGTTTAGCCGTAGTTTGCTTACCCCAGAGTGGGAGCTGCATGAGTGCTGAGCCCCAAAGCACGCCGAGCTTCTTTCTGTGATCATTACCAATCGCCATGTTTGAATCGGTCTGGTGAGTTGAGTGAGAAGCCTGTTCGGCTGAATTCTCATCCTGCTGAAAACTGCTTTGCAGGACAGGCTCATCTTGAGACCGTCCGTGTTTCTCTGTTTCCGCCATTGGGAGGGGCCGACCTGTTGTGATGTATTTGACCGGGTCAAGCTAGAGCCTGCTTTGTAAAGTAAAAGAAAAATAAAGAAGCAGCGTTTTGCTTTCGTAAGTGGGGAGAAATGCAGACTCGGCTTCCAAGTGCCACCGCAGTGGCCACTGAGCGCTTCTAGCCGGCTTCGGGGTGATAAGCAGCTCCGAATTGATCAGCGTAAACGCCCAATTATTATTTGGTGTCCACATATTGTTATCATAACACACCCTCCAAAAACGGTGCGGACGTTGTCTCTTCACGCATTCACACACACCTGTACTGACATGTTGCAATGCTGTGGAGTAAATGGCGGTGTACATGCGAGGAAGTTTACATGGCCGTCAACGGTGCACGTCTAATGATCGGGCCTCGTAACCCCAGCGATTGAAGTAACAAGGCTCCTCCGATATCGCCAACCACGTTCCAATTCTGTCCAGAACATGATAGCTTACGGGACGGGAATAATGGCGTGATTCATGGCTGATACAACGCTTTACAAGTTTGCGAATGGGCCACATGAGATAGTTAGCAGACTTAGGTGAAACGTTGACATCGATCATTTAGGTAATGCCTAAATGAAATTGCTGAACCGCAATTGAGGCCATTGTCTATCAGTATTGATAGCCAAACAGCTCTTCACTATTATACTACGCGACCAGGTTGATCGAAGCTACTCTAAACCATGGTAGGCATTCAAGATATCCTGTACCAATTTCTCAGCATTACCATATGTAGGACCCATTGTATGTCCAGGTGGTGTCAATGGCATTGTAGAAGAATCGATAACACGCAAATTCTTGATGCCAAAAACGCGGCCTTTAGAGTCGACCACTGCTGATGGATCACCAGCTTTGCCCATGCTGCCTGCAATGAATTAGCATGAGCTCATATTCGTAGCATAAAGACGTGAACTTACAAGAAGCAGTGCCATGGTGCGTCGGGTCGAGGTTGTCGTATGTGAGATCCAGCAAATGCTCGTCACTGGTGACACTGGCGCCAGGGTATATCTCCTTACCGATTTTAGAAGGAATATGCTCCCAAAGCTGACGGGCTCTTCGGAGGGCATAAAGAGCTACCTCCTTGTCTGTATCTGCTCGTAGCCAGTTCGGGTCAATGATAGGAGGGTCAAGGTTGCTCGCAGATGAGATGGTCATATTGCCACGACTCACAGTCCCAACCATTCTGATGGTCATGGCGGCATAGTTCTTTCCAGTTGCCCCGGCGGGAGGATCAACCATCTGCATGATGAATTCTACCTCGGGCCAGTCATCAGGATACTGAGCGAGGTCCTCTTGGGCCTTTTTGCTAAGGTTTGCTAGGGGAATCTTTTCAAATGCTCCGACATCAACGCCACCGTTGGTAAGAGGTCCCTTCCTGTGTTGATTAAACTCGGTGATGGCTTCTTTCATCTTGGAGGGCTGTTTCCAACCGCCCGTTGAGATGCCTTCAATCTCCCAGATAGGCCCATGAACAGCAGCTGAATCATGTGTGCCTTGGCCGACTCCCGGTAGATTTGATAGGACTGGGATGTCAAACTTTTTGAGCGTCTCTTCAGGCCCAACACCAGAAACCATCAGTAGCTGAGGGCTGCTCCAGAGTCCTGCTGCAACAATGACTTCCCTCCGGGCCGTAAGGTTGAAGGATTGCTGGCCATAATTATCAACGGTGACACCAACGGCTTTTTTGCCAGAGAAGAGAATCTTGCGAGCCATGGTGTTGATGTATGTTGTCAAACCAGGCCGACCCAGGCTTTGCTGCAAAAACGAACTCTCAGAAGAATCACGGAGACCGGTCTCAGGGTTGATGGAGAACTGCCACCAGCCCCAACCTTGCAAGGCACCAGCAGTGAAGCTCGGGATCTCTTTGAATCCCAGTGCTTCAAAAGCTTTGATGGCGTCCCACGAGACTGGGAAAACGTATCCTGGAAATGTGAGGTGTAGAGGACCCCCTTTCTCTGAGAAAGCGGCAGTGTCATAAAGGGCTGTGGCGTTCTGAGGGCGATGCTGACTGTTATCCGAGAACTTCATAGTTCTTGTGTTGAACTTGAGCATATTCTCCCACGTGTAGGCATCATCACCGACTTTCTCGGCCCAGTGCTTGTATGCTCCTTTGGTAGGGCGGTTGAACATCATGAGGTTTCTGGCACTACTGCCGCCAAATGTTCTACCCTGTGCATAATGAATCTTCTTCCCGTTCTATTCAACATCAGTATAAGGGGACCGTATTGAGATCGTGGAGGTACTTACGTTCTGAGGCTGAGTGAAGTAACCCCAATCGATGAGTGGTTGCCAGCTAGACGCGCCGCCTGACCCTTTCCAGTCATTGATCCCTAAGTCATATCAGCTTGTTATAAACCCAGGTTGTGAACATTGAGACTTACTAAATGGTAACTGGCTGACGTTACCGTTACTCAGTTCATAGAAACCTCCCGCCTCAACCAAAGCAACCGTCGCGTTACTGTGCTCAGTTAGACGCGCTGCTGCCAGAGCACCTGCTGTCCCACCACCAACGATGACATAGTCATAGGTGGCATTGATACCCGGTATACCGAATCCGTTACCAGTGAGCTGCCCATCGTCAAACTGAGGGGGCACGTCTTCAGCGAGTGCTGACACAAGAAGGGAACACAAAACAGGAAGAATATGCATGTCGGCGTATTTGGTCCTCCCTTTGTTACTACTATGTGAAACCCACATACACTCCTGCGAATTTATAGACGAAAAGACGATTTAGGCTGGCGATTCCTTCATGCATACTGAACTAGACAAGTGCAATACATCCATCTTGGCATAGTGACCCAAATCACCCGATATCGCTGCTCCTATGCCTCCATCTGCTAGAATTCCCCATAAGCAAGCAAGGACCAGGGCTACGTGTACTCAAGGTACAAGGACAATAGCAATGAAAGGATATTCGGCACCTACAATCAGCCTGCTGACATGGCCCTCTACCAATGATTACGAAGACCTTTTTAATCACAATTGTTTATTTGAAAGACTTTCGTAAGATAAGACGATACGGGAAGGAAGTGCCAGTGTCGCATTGTAGATTCCTGAGTCAGTGCATCCCGTGCCGCCCGCCAACTTGCGGCTGACATTGCAACATTGCCCATGCGCCAGGTTGCAACACTAGAGATACTGCCTACCCGGAACAGTCCCATCAAACGAGACGGATCATCCGCAATAGTTCCTGAGCATTAGTGCGACGCAAGTTCCTTGGCACGAGCCCTGCAAGATGGACAAGACAGCTTGGCGATTCGGCCCGGGCCGGGTTTAGTCAAGACGGAGTCTCCGAGCGAGGCATCTCCACACAGTAAACATGTTTAGGTGAATAAATACGTAAACTAACGCTCATGATCTGAGCTTGGTCTCCCCGCAACGCGCTTATCATATCATGTGCGTCCTTGTGCATACAACCTCGGATCCGCTTATGCAGGGATCTACGCACCAAAGTCCTCGATTCGGTGAATTTCGGGGCTCTGCAGACAATCCTCTTCCATCCTTGCAGTTACGAATCTCAGTCTTGAGACGGGGAGTTGCTTCGCAATGTGGACACCATTAATTCGATCCTATAACTGCCGCTGCACAATTTCCTGTATCTTGACTCGCGAGGGACGCCGTGTCCCTGTTGTTGTCTCAGGGGATTGACGACGTGGCCTTACTCCCCACTTCCATAAAGCTTAACCTGTAAAGATCGGCGATGTCATGCTGCGTGATAATGCATCTTGTTCCTATTCTACAGTAAATGCGGAAACAAGGCACGAGACCCGGATGATGCAATTGCTGACACGAAATCGTTACTTATTCTTATCTGTAATTACGTGGGGTTCATCGGCACCTTTACCGAGAGCCAAGAAACATACAGCCTACCAGAATCTATTCCTTTTGCAGCCTACCTGGTTCATGATAGCCAGATACGGTGAGCAGTGAGGGTGTGTAGCATCACCACGGACCAAGATATCTCGGGGGAATCTGACAGATGCTGCATTGGGTCCCCCTACCCATCTGAGCACGGTGAACGAGGTGACAGACAATAGGGGACAGACGAACTAGGCAATAACTCACAGGATACAAGACTCGAGTAGAAAGTGAAAGCCAGTATTAACAATAAGCGTAGCTGATGAGAATATGTCCCACTGAGTGCGGACAAGGGTTGTTGCTGTTTCAGAGGTCATGGCCAAGATAGTGAACAAGTATAATAATGGGTGAAAACGGCCGGCTCTTGGCTCGATTTAGAACAGAAAATTAATATTCTTGATGACACTCATCTTCATTGTCCACAATCCTCTACTCACTTAATTAAAGATATTGTCAGTTCCAAAGTCGTACAAAGACTACCAAGTCAGCAAGATGGGCTCCCTTCATACTGAACCTTCACCATCGCCTGCCTTCTCTTCTGTGCGCTCAGCATTGGCTCAGAACAACAACAGAATCATTCTCTGTGAATCTCATGATGGTGCCTCAACAGAGATCATCAGAGCAACAGTTGGCAAGAACGGCCAGAAGTTCGATGGCATCTGGTACAGCGGTCTCTGTCAGACTACCTACCTAGGTATTCCAGACAGCGAGACACTCTCCCCGCTCCAGCGAGCATCGCTCCTCGCACTTGACGGGGAGCTCAAGCGCAAAACAAGCAACCGCTCTCTCTGTGCCGCTTTCGACGCGGACAGTGGTGGTGATATCGCAGATATCCCTGCCTTGGTCGCACTCATGAACCTTGTCGGCGTCGGCATGGTAGTCATTGAGGACAAGGCCGTTTCAGCCCCAGGCCAAAAGGTCAACTCGCTTGCTGCGTCATCTGCTTCGCAGGCCTTGGCTGATCCCCACGAATTCGCGGAAGTAATCCGCGCTTTCAGGGCTGTCAATGGAAAGGCAAAGGGAGGTCCTATGATCACAGCTCGCATTGAATCCTTCTGCTGCCGTGTCTCGAAGGCAGATGCGGAAGAGGAAAGCAAGTCATACGAGGATGCACACCAAGATGCCTTGAAGCGTGCCAAGATCTACCATGAGGCGGGTATCGACGCTATCATGATCCACTCCAAGAGTAAATCTCCACATGAGGTTACTCGGTTCTTGCGCGAGTACCGCGAGTTCGACTCCCAGACACCTCTTGTTGTCGTTCCGACTACTTACTCAGAGATACCAAAGGATGCCCTGTACGAAGCTGGAGCTAACGTTATCATCTACGCCAACCATTTGATGCGCGCTAAGATCAGTGCTGTTGGTTCCATCTCTGACAAGATCCTAGCCAAGAACTTGGACTTGTTTTACAACGATGCTGAGATCCGTGCGATGATCAAGGCTCGTAACTACGGCTGCCTTCTCAGAAAGCTGCGAAACCGCAGTGTTTGGGGTGAGGAGAGCAATGAGGCGAGGATGTACAGGATCGTTGCGGAGGCGACGGCCTCGGAGAACATTCAGGCAACAGTCATTGACTTACTGGAGGGGAAGCTCGCGGGATGCGAGGCAGACACGCGTATTGTGAGCGTTAAGGAACTTCTCAAGATCAATGCGAAGCAGGTGGTTCCGGTGGGAGAACTTGTCACCCAGGTAGATGTTTACTAGATTAGGTTAAGCTTATTTCGTTCTGCCTGATCTGTCTCATATTTCTGCAAACCTCTTGGCCACGTCTTAATGCAAGCTACTCAAGAACCCTGCCCTGCAATATCATCCTAACAGCCAGGTGCTTTTGTTATGCGAGATAAACATTGCTACTACTCGCATATCATTACTGTTATCAAGGGAGTCACATATTGCATGCAGCCTGTCTTTGTTGAAGACTTGCTCATCATTATTTGGGGCCGCCATGTTCTAGACTGGATTGGGCAGCTGGAACTTTGATATCTTGCGTTGCGCCATCTCGCGTTTCATGCGCTTGGATAGTGGGAGGGTGTTTACTACCACAGCCAAGCCATCATTGGGTAGTATTGCATATGGTCAAGCTTACTTCAGATTTCACCATTAACCGCACGGATCATCGGCAATGGGAGGTGTGAGGGTCCTACTGGGCTGGCTATGTCACGTCTGTGACTATCGATATGCAACGACAAAGTTGGAACACAAAGTAAATGGTCCAGTTGACGTGGCCTGATGTAGTGAGACCCCGGGAGGTTCTGAGTAACAACGAACCTTCTAATTGAGGTACTCCGATGCCAAGACAGACCTTGAAAGTAGTCCAAATTATAAAGACATCTTGGTATCTTTGAAGCGACGTACAGACCGACTAACCTAAAGAAATACAAACAACTTCAACTATTCAAAACACTTTCACACTTTGAGCTTGACACTTACAAGATGGCTCCTGGTCTCATCGAAACAGTCAGCGACTTTTCCCATCTCCCCAAGACTGAGTACCGCACCAAGCTAGAGGTGAAGCCCAAATCAGCACTCTTCCCAGATGGTTACAAAACCACTGGGCAACAGCCACCTCTCTATGAGGAAATACACCCATACTCAGATTTTCCCAAGAAGATCACTGGAATAACAGCCTGGACTAAAGATGATCTTTCAGGCTCTCCTGAGAAGGAAGCTATCTGGAAGCATCCTTTCACTGAGGAAGAGCTTGAAGACCTGAGCACCGCTGCTGAGAATTACATCAACAGCGGTCGGGACTTGAACGAGATGTGCAAGGTATGAGTTAAGCATTGCATGTGTACAAGGACTGACAAGCCTCTTTAGGAGCTCTTCCCTCTTCCTCGCATGGAGAAGTATCTTGAAGAGGTCCGAGATGATATGATCAATGGTTACGGATTCATCTTGTTTCAAGGCATGCCTGTCAAAGAATGGGGCATGCGTAAGTCGTCCACGGCATACATGGGCTTAGGAGCGCACTTCGGGCACATCGTGAGTCAGAACGGTAGGGGCCATGTGCTGGGGCACATCAAGGACCTTGGTGAGAATCCTGCGGACTTTCATAAGGTCCGACTGTATCGAACCACGGCAAGGTATGTAACTAGAGACCCTGCCCGGCAGTTGGACTTACTCGTATTCCAGACAAACTTTCCATGCGGACCCGGCAGATATTGTCGGACTGCTATGCCTCAATACTCCGCTGAAAGGAGGCGAGAACAACATCGTTTCAGGCCATCGGGTCTGGAACGTTATGCAAGAGGAGCGCCCTGATATCGCGGAACTCCTCACTCAGCCCATTTGGTACTTTGACCGAAAGGGAGAAGTCAGTGATGGACAGGAGGATTACATTCGATGTGCCATTTACTACATTGAGAAGGGAAATGGCAGAGTGTACTCCAAGTAAGTCAACTCAATCCCTAGCTGCAGTCTTGAAGCCATGATGCTTACATTCTCAATTGTAGATTTGATCCAAACTACGTCAGGTCTCTCAAGCGGTTCTCTGACAAAGGCATCATCCCCCCTCTCTCCGATGCACAGGCAGAGGCGATTGAGTTCTTTGATCAAACTTGCTACAAAGAATCCATCGGCAATGTTCTTGAGGTCGGAGATGTCCACTTCATGACTAACAACCATCTCTACCATTCTCGCCAGGCCTACACTGACCACGAGCCGCCTGCTCCCCGGCGCCATCTCCTGCGACTGTGGGTCTCTACGCCTGAGAGTGAAGGTGGCTGGAAACTGCCTTATCATGATTCTGATTGGAAGAGGAGGGGCGGGGTGCAGGTTGATGATCGACCTCACAAGGTTTTGCTCCATGCAGACTGAAGATAGCGCTTTCCAAGGTTTTATTCGTGGGATCGTTACCCTTGAATGATAATTGCTCAGGGCTATGGCAAGATGTGGATATGCATCGGTAGAATGAAGAATGATATGATCTTTGGGCTATTGACCTGTATCGTTCTGATTCGTAGTCATTTACGCGATGCCATTGTGAACCTTGATAAAAACCTTCTCAAAACTGAATGTGTAACCGTGGGGTCAGCCAAGGTCCAGTGAAGATCTTGGTCAACCTTGGCAAAGCTTGTTCTCAGGTATGCTTATATGCATGAAGCCTCACGGCCCGGATAAAGCGGTATCTCAAAACCTCGCAAGCACGCGATCAATTTCCCAATACCGCCTAAGATTACACGGACTTACAGCTCCCGGTGTGGTGACACAGCAGTTGCAAGGGTCAAGGCGTGCTAAAGCGGAGATAAGAACTCTGAGGAGACGGTGGGTATGGGGAAAGTCTAACTAATGGAGATTCTTAGTGGCACGCCCTCCGCGGTGAAGGATTGGCTGTGCTCCGTGTTTGCATGCTGCAATGCTACTGATGCGGGTCTGAGGTGCCGTAATAGCCGTTGCTGTGAGGAAACAAAGCTGTACTTCTCTGATACGTCATTTGGCTTGTTTTCTCCCAAGCTGTGAATCCTGAGGTCTCATTCAGAGGCTGTCTTTGCTCTCGCTGTCAGATCTTTGCCTAATCTGTTGTTCTGGTGCTATTGGCAGGCCGCAAGATTGGAGGCTGGCTGATGAGGGGTCTTCTGTATGCCCCGCCAAACAGCCAGCACCCGCTATACAGAACCGTCATTGCGACTCTCTTCTCTTCCAAAGCAGACACTCTATGCCATTGTTCAGGCCTCACTTGGCCTTGAAATCGCATCTCAATTAGTATTTTCATCGATAAAGAATACTTTACCAACTTCCAGACATCATGGCGAGGTAAGACAATTCTTTTCCCTGCATCCACTTTACTTATTGTCTAACGTGATTCCTTTTTGGCAGACCCGAATACCAGCCCGTTTCTCGAAACCATGTCGACCAAATTCCTCTCGTCGAGCCGGGCGCTTCAGCCGGTGACGATGCGTCCGACTCCGACCTTGAAAACGACATTGCAATCAGCGAAAGCGAATTGAAGCACGACCATATTCCCAGACGAACCCTCATTCGTGTCCTGGCAGCTAATGGGGTTATCCAAATACCAATCTGGGGTATGTCTCCCTCTAGCCTTGTGCTATACTTCTACTCACAAAAAGCCCAGGCTTTGCAATTAGCTACGGCGTATTGGAAGAATATTATTTCAACAACTGGACACTCCAGGGAAACAAAGATATTACAGGTGCTATTGGAACGACCGCCAATGGCATCATGTACCTCTCCATGCCCTTCCTTTTCGCGCTGTTCACAAGGCGATGGGCGTACCGGCGTCAAGAGGCTGCTTTCTGCGGTGCCCTCATAGCTTCCATCAGCTTCTTCCTGTCAACATTCAGCACAAATGTTTGGCATCTGCTTGTTACGCAGGGAATCACCTCGGCGTTTGGATGCGCCCTTATCTACAGCCCCATCACCCTCTCCTTGGGTGAATGGTATACCACCAGCAACCGATCCGTAGCATACGGACTGGTCTTGTCATGCAAGAATATCGTTGGCACCCTTGGCCCATTCCTGTTCAAAGCTTCACTGGATACGTGGGGCTTCCGGACAACTATGACTGCCTGGGCAGTGTTTGTTGGCGCAGCGAGCATCCTCAGTATTAGCCTTGTTCCCATTCCACCATCGAGAATTGCCATGCACAAGACACCGGAAAGAAACATCCCCTGGGACTTTCTCAAGCACCCCGCCATATACTTCTATAGCATTGCTGTCTTCTTCCAGGGCACCGGTTATGGCCTGCCCCAGACCTACCTGGGCACATATGCCCAAGACTTCAGTCTTTTATCGGAGACAATGGCAACCGTTGTCTTGGCTCTGCAGAATGCCGTTGGTATCCTTGCATCTGCATTTTTCGGGTGGCTCAGTGATAACAAGCAAATTGTCCTGTCGGCGCAAACAGTATCAGCAATTCCGTGCATCACAAGTGGATTGGCTGTGTTCCTCTTCTGGGGAAATACTACGCAGGGAGGGGTCTTTCTCCTTGTTCTCTTCTCAATCACATTCGGCTTCTTCTCAAGTGGCTACAGTGCTACTTGGGGAGGAATCCTCAAACAGATGGAGAATGACTCCGCGGAGAGGGGAGAGTCCATTGACGCTGGGCTGATATATGGTCTAATCAACGGTGTAAGAGGCATCGGGTATCTTGTTGGAGGTGCAGCAAGTGTTTGGTTGATCAACGCCGGCACAATTTCTGACTGCCAACACTTTGGGTATGGGAGCACCTATGGACCTCTCATTCTGTTTACGGGGCTTGTGTCTCTCGCTGGAGGCTGGGTTGTCATCTGGAGTTGGTGGCCTGACTCGTGGACCTGTGGACGACGTAGTTAGGACTTGGCGGTGTGCTCTGAATAGGCATCGCGTGTGGAAGAATTTTAGACAAGCAAGAATGGATAGATTCAAGTCTGTTCGCATTAAAATGCTCTTTTCTTTGCTCTGTTACGTATAAATGTGCCTCTTCTTGCAAGCTAAAAGTAAGAAAAGGCTTTGGGACATAAGTCTCAGCGGCATACAAAATGTCAGTTACGGAGGACGAGAAGAAAGGCTCTTAGACATGTGTTGAGAAAGTTTTATACCGAAATTAGCTTTCTTCATTACAGCTTCAATACTTGAATGTGACCTGAAAGTTATGTCTAAAGGCCCCATTCCGTGTAAAGTATTCCAACTCTGTTACATATGCCGTGCCCTTACTGTATTCAAGCTTGGGTGACAAACCTTTCTGCTTTCCTTCATCAGAATGGAACTCAACTCTCTTGGGCGCCTTGCGAAGTCCAGCAACAGTTATGTTTACAAGTGGAGGACTGACTTTATAGTCACCAGTGGTTTCCACCCTCAGAATTCCCTTCCTGAAGGTATACTATAAGGTACGATTAGTCAAGGTTTCAAGGCTGAGATCAAGGGCCATTTCGCTTACTGCGACAGTCTTGGTGGCTTCTGGTTTGAGACTGACACCGTCATCAAAATACACACTTCCTTCAGCATACTCATTATCGTCTAGAGCCAAGAGAAGTGAGAACGGGTTCCTTCTCGTCGCTGCAGTTGTATTTCCTGGTTTTTGCAATGCGAATACCGTGCCGCCTCTGATGTGAAGATTAATATGTTCCAAAGGTGCATCAAGAGTGACGTTCTCTTGAGGTTTGGCATAGACTTCATTCAATGTGTACCAGTCATACCACCTTGTCCCTTCTCCAATCCCAGGGAACACACCGCGAACTGTTTCGGAGTTTGGAGTGAGCACAGGTGTTACTAAAAGGGATGGACCCAGTAAAAACTGGGAGTAGGTGGCCTTGAGGCTCTCGTCATTTGGAAACTCCCATGCCAAGGCTCGCATGACAAGGTCGCCTTTGGAATTAGCGTAGTAGAACAGTGTGTAAATGTAGTTGAGGAGGCTGTATCTTATCGCTATAGCTCGACGTGAAGCCTCAGCAACAGATGACCAGACGAACGCCTCTTGAGATATGGTACCACCCATATTATGATTGCGATAAAAAGGCATGAAGGCACCCAGAGACATCCATCGGGCGCAAAGATCAAAGCTAGCATTGTGAGAGTAACCGCAAATGTCGACTCCAAACATGGGTATTCCAGCCATCATGTGCGTCAGAGCATGTGAGATGGACAAGAACATGCTTCCCCATTTTGATGAGTTATCACCGCCCCATCTCGTAGCATATCTGCCAATGCCAGCAAAGTTGCCACGGGCGATGTTGAATGGACGACGACCGGGGAACAACTCAAGCAGTCCGTGGTAGGTTGCATTGGAGATCTGGTTGCCAAACAGATTATGCATTTGGTACTCAGTGGTGTTCAACTCATCATTGTGAGTTGCATCTGGAGAAATGGTCATTCTTCTGATAGAGTGGCCAGGTTGCAAGCTAAGGTAGCTGTTAGTATTTTGCTTCATGATTGCAAACGGGTTAACCTACTTATTAAGAACATAAGGTGGATAGGTGAGGTTTCTGACACCTGGTGTTGGCTCCGTGCGTCCTAGCGTGCTTGTAGCAGGGACTTGGAACACATGCGCGGCCTGGACTTCCGCTGACTGATTGGCCGCAAGCTCTTTTGCCATTTCGGCCTCGGAGCGGTTGGTCACGCTGAAACCATCTGGGTACTCATAAAACATCCTGAGCTTTTCTCCAGGAATCAAGAAGGGAACGTGAACAGGGTTCATATCCAGACGACTATTGCCGCAGGG
Organism: Fusarium odoratissimum NRRL 54006; assembly: GCF_000260195.1. Lineage (NCBI taxonomy): Eukaryota > Fungi > Ascomycota > Sordariomycetes > Hypocreales > Nectriaceae > Fusarium > Fusarium odoratissimum. Next base: position 58,783 of record NW_022158688.1, on the reverse strand, counting down.
CCCAACGCAGTATGAAGCAGGTTCTGTCAGATCGGACAGCATCCCATCATAAGGCACACTGTCGTACCATATCTTGAGCTCTTCAGCCCACCATTTGTGTGTCTCGGGCAGCATGAAATCTCCCCAGACAACGAACCCTGGCCAGTTGTTACCCGTGTAGAAGTCGCCGGACTCTGGATCTCTGATGAAGGCTTTGAGCTTGGCGCCGCGTTCATACGGACCATAGGTATCCTTTGGATCATCAGGATTCGGCCGGTATATGTTGGCCCAGACAAGCGGAACGTAGTACTGCTCGTTCTCGTGAAGCCAGTCTACCCACTTTGACATGCGATCTGGTGGAAAGGTAACAGGGTTATTTGCGAAGCTGCGGAAGCCATCAAACATGTCAAAATCTGACCAAATAGCCTCAAGTGGGATATCAGCGGCTCTGTAATTCTCTACCACAGCCTCAATTTTGTCGAGGGTGTCATATCCCAATCGACATTGATGAAAGCCCAGTGTCCAGAACATTTGCATCGCGGGCAAGCCAACGCAGCCAGCATGATATTGACGCATGGTCTCAATAGCTGTAGACCCCCCTTGCTTGTTCTGGCCGCTGAGGAAGTAGATATCAACACTTCCACCGATGGTACGGTATGCCAAAGTCTTTGATCTCAGAAGCCATTCTTGGCCATGAGCATTGCGTGCATATACACCGTGAGAAGTGGTATTGCTGCCCTTATGGTATCGGCTCTCCTGGTAGAAGGGATGCACACCATATATGTTTCCATCAATAGGGTTGCCGTGCTCAATGCCAGCGTCATTGGTCCAGAAGGTTTGTGTGAAGTTCTGCCCCAGATGAAAGTCATGGATGTTCTCAGCTATTGCAAATGTCAGCTTAGTTACATACATCTTGACGTTTGCCGTACCTAGTCCATATACATTGTAATCAGGCTCCATGTTGGTAACCAGTTCAATGAACTGGTCCTCAAACACGATCACATGGCCATAAGTCGAGAAGAGGACCTCCCTATTGCAGCTTCGGGTGATCTTGAACTGAAAGCTTGGAGAGTTGCTATGTGAAATAGATCAGCTGAACGATTTCTCTATCAGAACAAATGAGCAGCTCACGTAAAGTCGAATCTGAGGTCACTATTCGAGATCGTCGTTTTCTCATCTCTCCCTGGCTCGAATACAAGTGAGTCTGGTAGGATATACTGAGTTTTGTTCTGTTCAGACAAATACTTGGGGAATATCTTGACATTCAAACGTTCTTTAGTCTGATATTTAACCTCTAATACCAGGTCACGAATATCATTACCACTAGATCTGATCAGAGGAGTGTTATACCGAGTGAAGTGAATACGTACAAAGCTTGACAGTTAGGTCCAGCAATAGTTAGATCTGCCTTTACACCTTTGAGATCCCTCTTGATATTTGTGGCCTTGTAGCCGGGACACTTTTGTGGATTAGGTGCATGAGGGTCCCGGAATGTTGGCGTCAGGCTGGGAGCGACGGCAATCTCAGGAGAGGCCGTCTTGGACTGAACAACGGTCGATATCGACGACTCAGCTACCGGTACATAAGTTGGTCTGCATGTTTCATCTACAAGCCCACAATGGACGCGTACCTTGAGCTGTAACTATGAGTAGTATTAAAGCAAGCAAATAGAGTAACATTATGATATTGGATGTATCAAACAACTGTCGAGACAGAGAATGAGACAAGAAGGCAGTAAGACGGTAGGAATTCTCAGTACTGAGTGAGCCACCGTTGGATATGCCACTGTACGCGATCTGATTAGATAGATGAAATGCTTATCTCTCGGTCAATTCCAGTATGAAATGTGCCGGCGGGATGAAGCGCAGAGGCGTTGCTGGAATGGGTGAGCTACCCGAGACGTGAACTTCTGAGGACACGTACCCTCCACAATCTCCAGCCAGTCTTCCAGCACCATCCAGATAGCGGATCCTTTCGCAGGCTGGCGCGTATCGATCCCAGATGCCGATGCTATCGTTGACGTGAATCATGATGGTCTCCTCATCATTCGTGTAGGATGTGTAGGGTTAGTAAAATGCAACGTGGAGAACCACCCGAGTCTCACGGATATCTCGGCACGGACATGCTTAGGGGCGGCAACTGAAAGAAGCATAAGATAGTGCCGGGTAGCAGCTGAGGCCAGGGTTTGCGAGCCGTACCCGTAGTCTTGCAGGAGAGTGCATAAGCCGTGTGAACATTGACAGTGTGAAAGGATTGAAAGGCTAACTTATGCAATTAGACCCCTGTTATTTTGCGGTCTGGAGTTCTACTGGGGTTGAAATAGACCGAACCCACTAACCAATTCCGCTCCGGCCCCTATCACGGTTGAATCCGCCTCACAATGATAAGCGGGGAGCCGTTTTAGTGGTTTACAACCCCGGATTGGGGCACATACATGCATGGTAAGACAAGTAGGACAGGCACTTGGTCGCGTGCATGCTCCAATCAAGATGATTGTATCCCAAATCCTTCGAATGATGCCATTGCCCCTGTTACTGATGCACAACACCATGAAACAATTGATCTTCTCTTTGTTATTTCCCGGTGCGACACATCCTTTACAATGCTTATCATGCTTGTAAGAAAGCTTATGTTGTATTTTCGTAGCCTCTGACCGTGACACCCCCATTCCCGGATGATGTGATGATCCTTGTACAAACGCTTTGAAACTCGTGTTCAAAGTATCACGAAAATGTTATAGTTCCCAGTTACAGTAACGAGCTGCACTTGGGTACTTTCTCAGCCAGTAACACTCATCAAATGCTTCAATCAATCAGGCCACGTCATCTCGGCATGTATCACCGCAGTATTGCAGAGGAACTGATAACCTTTACTGTATGAAGGCGTGGGGTTCTATGTGTGAGGATAGTATCTCGAAAAGGCAAGTCGTCGCATGACCATGGTTGCATTGTGTTGGAGGTGCGGAATATCCAAGATTGCGAGTTCATGTTGACTCCGTATGCCTGAATGTTGCCTGCGCTTCGTGGGGGGAAGAGACCACTTGGTTAACCATCACAGCAGTCAATATCTCGATTACTTCCATCATCACCTCATCATCTTCAAACACTATACGGTAACAAACATCTGTTACAACATTCTCAAGGCACTACACCTGCTTACACTTTGCAATCACTATGGCTACCCTTGATCCTCGTTTGTTCTACGAGCAGGCACTCATCGAGAATGGGATCACTCATGCCTTTGGTGTCCCTGACTCCTGTTTGAAGGGATTCCTAGCATACCTATATGCCACCAAAAAGTCTCCTGAACAGATCGTCACAGCTAGTGAAGGCGCTGCAGCTGCGCTGGCTGCAGGTTACTATCTGTCAACCCAGAGTCTCGCCGTTGCGTACATGCAGAACTCAGGTCTTGCAAATGCATTAAACCCTCTGCAATCCTTGGCTGCCAAAGAAGTGTTTGGTATCCCCATGCTTCTTATGGTCGGCTGGCGAGGACGACCAGGGGAGCATGACGAGCCTGAACACCTCTTGGCAGGCCCTCGCACGCTGGAGACTCTGGAGTCTCAAGGGTTTCCTTATGAGATCCTGCCAGACACTCTTGAAGAAACCAAGAGTGCAGTTGCAAGGCTCATTAAAGCCGCCAGAGAGGGCCAAACCCCTGTTGCTCTTGTAATTCCCAACCACAGATTCGCTGCATATCGACCTGAGCAGGAAGCGAGCAATGGTGTTTGGCACCCAGCTGTTACAAACTTGGCCAAACATACAGTTAGACCTGAAGATTGGCGTTCTTCGGAAGGACATCTCCCTCTGTCGCGAGAATACTCCATTAGAATCATTCTCAAGAGGCTCTACCCAGAAGATGTCACTGTATCTTCTGTTGGGGGCAATTCTCGTGAGATCTACATGGTTCGAAAGGAGAACAACGAGGACCTGTCTCGTGCATTCTTGTCCATTGGAGCCATGGGCCATACATACCCTCTCGCCTATGGCGTTCAGATCGGTCATCACAAAGGCCGCGTCGTCTGTGTTGAAGGTGACGGTTCATTCTTGATGCATGTAGGCAACGTGGCCGTCCTGGCTGCTTCAGCCTCGGACAAATTGATCCATGTTGTGATTCACAACGGCATACACTGTTCAACTGGGAATCAGCCTGTCCCGATCAGCACCAACAACCTTCTTTCGCTATGTGGAAGCTTGCCTTACAAGCAGAAATTCTTTGTAGATAGTGCCGAGGGTCTTATCCAGGCTTTTGAGTGGGCTGAAAAGACGGCTCTGATTGTTGTTGTCGTCAATCAGGACGTCTCGAAGGATTTGCCTCGTCCCTCGGAGCACCCATTTGAATTGCGAGATGCATTTATCTCCCATTTTGCCAAATAGAATGGCGTTTCGTTGGAACATTGATTATATAGTCTGAAATTGACTCGATGGAATCAACAACTCTTGGGAATTCCGTTGATGCCTCTGTACAGGTTTTGGAACTGACAGCTCTCTAGAGCTTAGTTCATTGATTTAAAATTCTTCGGATACTTGTGTCCGAGTGCAATCTGTTCAACGCTGGATAATCTTTGTGACTTGTTCCCTTATCTACGAAATACATGATACAGACGACTCTATAACTAACGCCCTATACCCCGCACTGGTACAGCATAGCAAGCACTGATCGACAAGCAAACAGCACTAGTATGCAGTAATTTTGTTTGTACACAGGCTTCCGTAGTGGGGGGTTCTGCCCCGCCCTTTGTCTGTTGGTACAGTACAAGCTCAGCGGAATAGGGTTGAGACAGGACCCATCTGCTGGCCGACCCCTCTCTTAAAAGGCCAGAGAGTCTCTCGACCCCGATGAAATTATTCACTTGTAATCTTCAATTGTACAATTGTTTGTGACATTTCCACTTTGCTTCATCGACGTTCTTGCAATTGACTACCATCTAATTTCATCATGCCTCAAACGCAAAAGGCCCGTGTACCAGTCATTTTCGGTGCCATGACGTTCGGGAGAGAAGGTAGGGTAGCGTGTTTACTAAGCGAAGAATCTTACTGATATCAGTAGGGGTTGAGCAAGCGCGTATCCATGACCTCACGGAAGCCGGTGCCATGCTGGACCTTTTCCAAGAACATGGCGGTACAGTTGTTGACACAGCGCGTGTGTATGCTCAAGGTTCCTCCGAGGAATACCTCGGACAGCTTGATTGGCAGGCTCGAGGTCTTCGGGTTGACACCAAACTCTATCCCAACATCCACGATGGGACTGGCAAGATCACTCATTCTGCCGTTGATCTTCGGAAGCATCTTGATGAGTCTCTCAAGGCCCTCAAGACAGACAAGATAGATCTCTGGTATCTCCATGGACCAGACCGCGACACTCCATTCGAAGAGACCCTGAGAGCTTGTAATGAGTTGCACAAAGAAGGGAAGTTCAACAGGCTCGGGCTGAGTAACTACATGGCTTGGGAGGTGGCCTATATGAGCGAGCTGTGTATTCGTGAAGGATGGATTCGACCTACCGTTTATCAAGGAGTATACAACGCCATTCATCGAACAGTTGAAATGGAGTTGTTTCCTTGTCTCAGACACTACGGAATCACATTCTATGCCTTCAGTCCTCTGGCCGGAAGTCAGCTAACTGGGCGGTACAAGCGGGACACACAGGATACAGACATTGAATCCATGTCCCGCTTCGATCCAAACACTTTTCAAGGTCGCAAGTACAGGAGGCGATTCTGGAACGACGTTATCTTTGATGCAGTTGAGCTTATTAGGGATGAAGCTGGAAAGCACGGGCTTACGGAGATGGATTGTGCTTTCCGCTGGATTGAACATCACTCGCAGCTAGATCCTGAGCGAGGCGATGCAGTGATTATTGGTGCAAGCAGTAAGGGTCAGCTGGAGCAGAACCTCAATCTTCTGGAAAAAGGACCTTTGCCCAAGGAAATTGTGGATGTTCTGGACAAAGCGTGGTTGATCACCAAGGGCAGCGTGAACAATTATTGGCATTAGTTGGCTATTGAGTTGAAGAGTATTTTGCTACCAGTAGTCTTATCGTCATCTATGATTTTCGCTCAACTCTACTGATATCGTTTAAGTTAGCTGGTCGGCCTCTCATCAGAATTAACCTCAAGCATGAAATAATTGACACTCGTCGCTGCATCCGGTTGTTTGCCTTCCTGGAAATGGTGTGATCCTGGAGTGGGGAAGCGATGGCATCCGATTTTCGGTTCCCATTGGAAGTCCGAAGGATTTGGAGATCTGATTGGTGGTTGGTCTATGTTTGCTTGCGAATGTGCGGGAAGAGATTACGGCGCATGCTTATCACTGTTGGTTGCACTCCATCTCGGATATATCGGCATCATTGAACAAGGTACATTGTCGTAATGAACATGGCAAACAAGTTTTGGTTCCCCACGGAAAGGAATTAAATCATATCATGCGATCTACATGTCTATCTGGCTGGGGAAAGGGGTCACGAGTGTTTGTGCTATGGCATTCATTGCACTGCCTTGGGTACTGCTTTGACTTGGGTCACCTGATTGCTTAACCTTCCCCTCTCACAGAACTCACATACTTCACCACTCATATGCTCGGCGTTTCAGACGATCAACAGCTCAGTTGTAATTCACTTGTCCATTGTCAAAACAGCTTCAATCATGACGGACTGGAAGAACGCCGAGTACACTCTCTACTCATCTCCGTTCTCTCTCTACTCGATGATGGCCCGTCACACAATCCAACTTGGCCCAACAACCCATGGTGCAACGCCACCAAAAAGCATCACTCTGCACTTCATTAATCACAAAGCCCATGAGAATCTCAGTGAGGATTACTTGATCAACGTCAACCCAAGAGGCCAAGTTCCGGCTATGAAGGGCAAGTTCCTCAAAGAAACTCTTACCGAGAGTCGTGCCATCTCTCTTCATCTCGCAGAGAAGCACTACCCTGCCATGCTGGGAGGCAAATATGAGAATGTCGTCAGGAATCTATTTGAAAGACTCCATGCTGTATACGGGTTATCAATCAGCAACCCGAATCCGACAACAGAAATGACCCAGCGGAATCCCTCGCCAGTTGAAAAGATACTTCAGAGGACTGATATCACTCCTCAGTATCGCGCCGCTCTGGAAGCCAAACTTGCTTTGTCAGTTATGCCTCATGCGCTAAACAGCATTGAACTTACAGAACCCTTTAGTCACAACCAGCATAACGCAATCGCCTTTCAGCCTGGTGTTGTAGCTAAGCATCGTGCGGATCTCAAGACTATTTTTGAAGAGGTCGTGGAGCACCGCAGACAGAGTGGCTCTTACGAGGACCATGATGAGTGGACCTTTGGCACTGATATTGGACCGACTATCCTTGATAGCCATCTGCTCCCGTTTACCTTGCGCTGTATGGAGGTTGGTAATGACGATCTTGTGCCTCTGGAGTTGCAACGTTGGGCCAATGTGAAAGAAAAGAGCCCATCATGGCAGAAGGTCATGCATGGAAAGCCAACTACGTATCATCCTTCAATGGGCCCTGTTGCAGAGATGTCTGAGATGATGACTCTTTGATGGTACCGCTATGGTGATGCTTATCTATTTACAATAAATATTTCGACACGTGTTATCAAAGCTTTATTTGTCTTGATGTTTTCCTATCAGCTCTTGGTGGCTAGGTTAACTGATCGGTTACATAGAATCTTTAATCCATACTTAAATGATTAGTTGCAGTTAGTCGGGCAAGCTTACCCGCCGCTATTTTTATGTATGGCTAAAAATGCAAAAATCATACAGGGTTAGGAGCAAAGAACCAATCAGGCTATGAAACGCCTGCTCAACGACTAGAAGTAGAGCTACAGCTGTTACATTATCCCCTTTCAAGTGAAAGTAGAAAACAGGGGCAATGGCCTAATAAAGATGCATAAAAGTTGTTTTTCACTTGAATTTGGAGCTGGAATAATGATGTAGTCTACCCCTAGTATAAATTAAATCCACCCCCTGCGTAATTTAAGCCTACTCTCTGTCGGAGTTGCAAGTTGTAAATCTCTTGCTGCTGATATGTGTCAAGATTCAGAACTCTAAATATATTATAAATAAACTATTTCTATATATTAATATAGCTTTTTAGATAATTTATAACTCTGAACTTATAAGGCTAAAAGTTATCTTTTTAATAGCTATTTAGCTAGCACTGACACATATATTAAGTCTTTACCAGCGTGAACCTTGCTTAATTAACTATAAGGTCGATACTACGAAGTATAATTCATAACTGGGCTTCTATAGTAGCCGGACTTTAGAGTACTATAGTATGCCACTGGCCTAATAGATAGTCTTTGTTCTATGCTGGTTTAGGCTTTTTTACTATAGCCGCTATGATACTAAGCGGCCGGTTATAAAATAAGCAAGACCATCCTAAATGTCGCAGCCAAGCAGTTGTTTCGTTCTGTTTAATGTTGTGATTATCAGACTGATGGACATGGAAGTCTGAAGGCCACATGCCTGAAAACAGTCTGAGTCACCAGATTAGTTAGGTGATATTTTATAGTATAAGTATATAGGCTGCTAGTAATAGAGGTTAATTAAAAAAGGCAAAATATTTATTATATATATACTGGCATTAGCAGACCCCTTTCTATTTTTTTAAGAATATAATTATAAAATATATATAGCTAAGATATTAATTTATATATAAATACTTAGAAGGTAATATTATTTTATATTATAAAAGTAAAACTAGCTATAAAGGTTAAAATAAAAGAGGAAACTAGCTAACAAGAGGTTATATTATCTATTTATCTGTAAAAAGTCAGCTAGGAGTCTAATAACCTAGTTACTCTTTGGTAAGAAAGGATTTATAGGGATATAAACGAGTAAAAGACCGCGAATTTCTACTTTTACTAAAAAAGGGATGGATAAAAGGGATGTAGGAGTTGTGTCATTCTATTCGACGTCCTGATCGTCAGGCTGATGGTCACAGAGCTATGGAGGCTATATGTTTAAAGGTAGTTAGGGTCGCCAGAGTAGTTAATACACTATGGCAAAAGTAGGCGACTGACAAGAATAAGAATCTATCGAGGAGGGTGATATATTTATTATAAATATACTAGTATTAGTAAAGCCCTTTATGTATTTATATACTACAGTTATAAAATATATATAATTAATATATTAATTTATATATAGGCGCCTAGGACGTAGTATTACTTGGTTTTATAAAGGTATAAGCTAATAAGAGGGGGTGAATTTCCTCTTTTACTGAAAATAGGATGGATAATAAGGATGCAGGCATATAAGAAGGCGGTATGTAGAGAGGAACATAGGGATAAATTGCACTGTATAGTTTAAATTGCAAGTTTAAAGCCATCCTTATAGTTATTATAGTGACTTAGTCCTTAATAATAAGATCTAAATATTAATTATACTTTAATTAATAATAAGACTATCTAGTAGTATAATATACCTCCTTATAGCACTTTATATAAAAGGATGTATTATATTCTTAATAAACACCAGTTTTAATTAGCACTACTATTCCTATATATAGAATAATATTAAATCAACTCTACACCCTGGTAATAGTTAGCCCTACTAGGTCTAAAGTAGGTTGATAAAATCAACCCTACTGAAGTGGATTTTGGACTATAGGACTAGGGTTCAAAGGCTGGACTGTGGCTCAGCGAGGCTATTTTCTTCGGTGGATTTGGTATAGGCCGGGCCGGAAGTTCGGGCCTGTTGGGGTTAGGCCAACATACCGGCGCCTGCCCTCACAGCTGCGGATGATGCGACAGCGCCGGCAGAGCTTCGAGAGAAACACGATCCATCCTAACTCGACTTAGGCTGTGGTTGTTGCCGTGGTTAATTTACTGCAGAAATCCACGTACCATGTGGTTCTCGATAATTTATTCTCTTCCTGCGATCTATTCCGGAGAATTCGGCAGCGTGGCCATGGAGCCACGGGCACAGCCCGCAAGGACTGTGGCATCTACAAGCCCCTTGTCAAGCTAAAGGTTATAGATAATACAGCTGCTGGCAGCCTCGAGTTTAATTTTGTTAAAGCTATTCCAATAGCCGATAATAAGGTCAACCAGATCGCTTGGAAAGAGAATGCGCTTGTGATATTTCTGATGACTATGTTTAACGGCAACGAAAGGCTTAACTACATCAGGAAGAAATCAACAACAGACTAAATACAAGCACGATCAATATAGAGTTTCTTTAGTGACGACCCTGTTAAACAGGTTTCTATCCCATATATTGCTGCTATCTATAATTACGAGATGAATGCTGTGGATCGCGGTGACCAAATGAGAGCTTATTAGGGCCTTGACCGTCGTGTGCGCCGAGGCGGCTGGAAAGCCCTGGCTTGGGATTTTCTCCTGGAAATTGCCCTTGTAAATAGCTTTATTTTGCAGCAGCGAGGGCAGCCGCGATGGAAGGCAGTGATTTCGAAAGGCAGTTGGCGGCAACGGCTTGTAAACGATCTAATAGAGGCGTATGCACCGAAGACGCAATTAAGAAAGAGATTTCGGAGTGGAAACGAATTTACGCCTACATTACAGCATGCTCGCGTTCCTAAAGGAAAATCTGAATACCTTGCCTGTTAAGGCCTCAGGCTCGGTCAGCGTCGGTCTCAAACATTAAGGGCAGCATTATCTGTAATTAGCAGTAACAGTCCAAGGGCGCCGCAGTCACAATATAGGTGTTAAGAATGTAATGTAGCTTTATATAGACTTGGCAATTACTGGGACCTTTGGCACAACCAAAGTTAGGTGGGGATAAAATATACCTTTGATTTAATGCATTTTTATTAGCTAGCCTCGCTGCTAGGTACAGAAGTGGAAGCTTACAATAGTTAAAGGGATCCTTATGCTATACTTATTACTAGCTACCTAATAATAAACCTTCCAAGCCAGCGCAAACGTCTGCCTGTCCATTGAGGTCACGTTATGACCCCGCACAATAACCGTCACCTTGCCTACCGGTACACCCTCCCACACGACCTGCTCGACATTGTTCTTCCGATCATACGGCTCGTTGCCATGTGCCACCGTTGGAACCGCCTTCCCCTCCCTGTTACGCGTCTCGGTCTCCTTATACGGGAAGCTCCTTGCTCCCTTATTACCGTGCCGCTCAGTGGCACCATCGGGAGCTACAACGATCAGATCGAGGTCGTTCTGCAGCTTTTCGCCAGGCAGGTCGGTCCAGACCAGCGTGACCTTGAGGGTCCGGGAGGGAGTTGTAGATGCAGTACGGGCCATAATAGGAATAATGAACTTGAATTCTTCAAAGGTGTCTAGACCCTTACCGGGAATCTCATCACGAAAGCCGGCGTTTCCATCGGCCGTGACCTTGGTTCCGTCCGTAGCACCTGTAGGACAGCCGGGAAATACTACACTGTTGGCGATGTCAACGCGCCCCCATCCGCTCGCGTAGTTGGGGCTCTTTCCTGCCTCGGTGGGGTTATACTGCCCCGCCAGCTCAACGGCGCCGTTGATAAGGAGGGCCTTAATAAGTGCCGCGCTGGGGTTAATAGTTCCATTTTTTTCAAGGGTCTCACGGAGTACCGCACAGCAGCCGGCGACCAGGGGGGTAGCCATGGAAGTGCCCCCCTCAAACATGTAATTATCGTCTTTACTGAGCCCCCATCCCTGGGAAGTGGTGACTCCAGGGGCAGAGCTGCGGGTGGAGAGAATGCAGGTCCCCGGAGCCACGACATCGGGCTTAATCCGGCCCTCGGCCGTTGGACCGCGGGAAGAGAAAGCCGCCATTCCCTCTGCATCATTAGCGACATTATCTGATGCCAGTGGCTGCTTGGAGAAGCCGAACATAGAGTAGCGCCTGTTCTGCTCCGGCCGGAGGGACTCCGAGGCGCCGACAGAGATGCAGTTCTTGGCGGCAGCCTGGGACATGACCTGCGCGAGGTCAACCTTCCCGTCGTTAGGCTTGACGTCCATGCCGTCATTGCCCGCTGCGAAGAGGATCACCATGTCACGGTTAGTGGCGACGAAGGTGTCGATCTCCTTTGCGCTGTTGTCGTATCTGATCTGGAACCAGGGCCGCGGGGCAGCGCCCCAGCTATTACTGTGGATCCGCGCGTGGTGGTCTTTGTAGGGCGGCAGGAACAGCTCCCTCAGATCATCAGGGATGCCACCGAGGGCGCCGCGCGTATCAAGCAGCGACTGCATTACCAGCCTGGCCTTGGGCGCGGTGCCCTGGATGCGCCCTCCCATGGTGGCCGAGATACCGTCGCCGAGCACGGAACCACAGACGTGCGTCCCGTGGCCGTCGGGGTCGGATGATGTACCTGCGACCTCGGTACCGTCGGCGTTGCGGGTCGCCTTGCGGCCGAGAGCATACAGGGCATCAACGCGGACATCGTTGCCGTTCTTGAAGGCGTCGGCCACCTGATCAGGATCAAGAGAGCCCTTGTCGAACCCAGTATCGGAGACGCAGACCGTCTGGCCCTCGCCTTCGTACCGGGTGCCGTTGGCGACATGTTTGACGTCGTCGGCGCGCAGGAGTTCGCGGGCGATATTGTTGTGCAGCTTGATGGGATGGGCCTCGTGGATGCTCTTGACTGAGTCCAGTGCGGCCAGATCAGACAGGTAGCGGTGTTGCACCAAGATGCGCGCTTTGTGGCGCTCCGTGGTCAGAGTCTCCGGGTCCAAGTGCGCTGCGGTTGCCAACGACTTAACCAGTCCCGGCGTGTCAGTAACATCCGGCTGGAACTCGACATCTACCATCACAGGGTGCGAAGTAGGAGCCGGTGCTGGGAGAATTGGGCTTGCTGGCGAGGACGATGCCGGGGTCTGTTTGAGGTGCGAGTCAATGACAAAGTGCGGCTGGTAGATGTTCGCATAGGTGATGTAGGGCAATGCCCGGATTTGGGAGAGATCCTGCAAGGGGAATAAGGTCAACGAACTTTCTCATGGTTGTGGTAAAAGGCGGCAATGACGCGGGCGCAACATACCTCAGGCTTATATCCGCACAGGTAAGTGTCATCCGATACTTTCTCCTGGATAACTACTTTCTTGTCGGTAAGCTCCTTCTTGATATCGTTGGTAAGAGGACTGTTCGTTTGGATCAGGATGTAGTCGGAGTCCTTGGCAGTCTCATGTACAAGACCGAAGTTACGAAGGGTTGGGGCGTCGGGGTCGAGAGAGTTGCCATTGATAGTGATGACCTTCATGGTGGGTAATTTTAATTGATAAAGTAGCAGTCTCGGCAAGACTGTTAATGCTCTTGAATATCAAAATTATCTCAAACGATTGGCAAATCTGAGAGTTGCAGTAAGGGAAATTGAGATATGGGTTCAAAGATAAACCACTTGCGTTGAAGTTGAAGGGGAACTGACCCGGATATGCGTGAATATATAGTCTTTGATGGGTAGGCAATGCGTCGGTGTTACAAGCCGCGGAAATGGCGTTTTGAGCTCAGTCAAGTTCCTGTACACCAGATGATCATTAATGATCAACTACTTACCGGTGTTCATCAAGGCCCAGACCACGGATTCCGTTGAAAAGAGTAACTCTAAATCACTGGGTACCGACACCCTCCGCTTATCTCTGAGAGTCATAAAAAGGGTTATCCAATTAAGGTTGAAGCCTATGACCAAGTGGAACTCAAAAGGTTGGTAAATCAAGGAAGAATGACCACGGGGGCGCGAACATGGCCGCGAGTGAAGAAGGCTATGACAACCTGGAATGCTCATCTGATTTCCAATCTAATCTCCCCACCTTTTGCCGGAGATTCCTCAAACTCCTCTACACCAGCAGGCACTTCTGTAACCAGACAGTTTCCTATCCTTTCTTACCGATTGGTAAAATACAGCCTCCCTATGAACCCCCTTTAGCCTGCGTGCCCTAAACCCAAGTTGACGCTAGTTAACCTGAACCCTGTGGTCGGGAAATCTTTTATCAATCAGCAACTCTGCCCAACTCCAAACGATATTACTCCAGAACGCAATATGCCCGCATTACCGGTTCGCCATTCTCCTTATCTTACTTCTAAGCTCTTTTTATATAAGTAGTCATGTACTACCGTATTGTCAATGAATACCTTAACAACAATTTACTAGTATAGTTGCTGACAGATCAGTAATATTAACAGGGTCGTAGTCAGCCTTACATCTCGTACCCACCCACCCAATACTCAGGCCTCACTGTCATCGCAAACAACCTTTTGAACTCAAATGATTCCCTCGGAAAGCATGTTAAGGTATCGTCCTCCCCGCCCCCCTTTTCCGTCCAGGACCTTCCCCAACTTTGAGAGGCATAACTGCCGGGACCGGGCACAAAACGAAGACTACGAGCTGCTAGAGAGGAGAGTTTGCATCCTAAGGGTTGAGGACATTGGCTCCCGGATGTCGGTACCTATGGAAATATGTGGCTGCATTTCCCTGAATCACGGGGGACACTAAACTATCTCCCATTCGTTCACTGTTGCTAAACTTCGCTTTCCCTAAATAACTCCAAAGCGTTCTTCCCCGCTTATTACTATTATAGTCAGATGAATACCTGTCGATTACTTATGCTCACTCCTCCTTTCCCCATGTCGTAGTCTCTTCATACACATTTTTCTCTCAAAATCAACGTCAGAAGCACGAAGTATAACATATGCCTATGGAGAACACCGAATTTATATTGTTATCGCTTTTGAGAGTTTGGATACTCTGACGTGAGAATGATTTGGTTTGTCTTAGGCTTCGCAATGTGTTTCACCTTGCATTCTGGGAAAAGCTCTAACACCCTACCGATTGATGCATTGCAACATCGTATAACTTTAAACCGTCTTCCGCCTTGCGGCTGAGCTGAGCGGGGGAATTAGGTCACCCTGGCGCAACAAACAGTCACGATAGGGCCCAAGCGCATCTGTGGCTTGGTGTTTGTTTTGCATCTTTGTCCCGCCCGTATAATGGAGTAAGTCATTGTACTAAATGCATGTTTTTATGTCTTTAGGCTTGCTTTATTTTTAGTCTTTAGTTATCTGTTTCCGAATTGTAATTATATAATTAGTGCCCCCCGTAGACTTATCAAAAAGGATTGGCTCTATATGTCTTAAAGCATTAATAAAACTCATCCCGCTGAGACAGGAATAGTTAGACAGCGACACAACATATTAAGGCGAGGTATACCCATGTTCATAACGCGTGGCCGCAGTGCAACAATCGAGGACCCAAGTTTTTAATCGTATTAATCTCAAAGTGCAGCGATACAGACACACTATTTATCTCACTTTCTGACTACCTATTGCGTGGTGTTATCGTAGAAGAAAAGGTCAAGCGCAGAAGTGTCTATCATGAATAGATCATCTAACAAGGGGTCTTGAGTGGATCCTAGAAAACCCGTGCTTGGATAGAAGTCAGTGGCTGGGGGCTGAGAGTTCGAAACGAGATCAGCCAAAGCAGCATTCGGTGTTTGGCTTTCCTGATTACTCCACGCTGGTGAATCCTCGCTTAGCTGTTCATACGAGGATGGGCCACCGGGCACGTTTAGATGAGAATCAATGGGCGGGCGACGATGTTGCTCAGATGGTGCAGCGTATTGCAGTCTCGTAGACGCCTTTTCAGCTCTCTCATCCCTGACCTTGGAGGCCCTCTGCTCAAGAACCTGCATTAGCCCTTTCGCGTAAGTCCAATACTTTACTAGCTCGCGAAGGGTTGCAAGGAATGTGTCTAGTATGTGCCGAGACTTGGCAGCTAACAGCGGCTTGCTAGTGCTGATTTGGTTCAGAATGTAGATAGTTGCTGTGAACAGAACATGGTTACTGTATAGCCATAATGAAGAGATCATCCTTTTGCTGAGTAAGACTTCGAAGACAGATGCAATCGCTACTGTTGATTCCCTGCAAAGGATAGCATTATCTTGTGCCTCGGGAGTTTGAACTCTTATGCCGGACTTTGGTGCTGGGCGGTGGATCAGCAGAATGAAGTTGTGATGGGTCAGGTGAAACAGAGACTGCCAGATATCAAGATTGGAAAGTTTCAGTTGCAGCCTTGGTGGAAGCTCAAGCATCAGATTCCCAAGAGATTCATCTGCTCTCTTGATAGCCCTAGCTCGTGCCTCCATGGAAGCTCGTGGTGACCAACCATCCCTTATGGTTTGTGATATGATCTTGCAAAGCTTGGTGTGATAGGTAATAAAGTCGAATTCTGCTCCCGGAATGCCTTCAAGGTCAGCAGGCTGTAGGTCTGCAACATCTGAATCCCACAGGTTTCTGACAAGGTTAGTAGGCATGTCTTGAAGAATTGGGACTCTGTGATAGACTCACATGGCTTGAGGCCGACCAGCCGAGGTCGCTGATATTGTGTCAAACTGGAAGAGAACCCACCAGATCCGGACATACTTTCGTTTATAGACTGGTAGATTCGTAGAGTGGCTAGCGTCGCGGTGGAGTCCCATGGCCATTGCCGTTCTGATAGCAATTCCAATCCAATGCCAAGCATTAGCATCAGAATACCACGTCAGCAGCAGCGGCACTTGAACGTAAACAAGCCTATCATGCCATGAATCACTCAACACCAGATACTTGGCTCTTCGGAAGAAAGCAGGAAGCAGAGGAAGCATACTCTCATCCTGAGATGCCAGTGTGTGAGCTCCCACGAGTAGGATGGCGTTGAGAAGCGTCAAGCACAGTGGGTTCATGCGATCCTGCTCCTGATATTGTGTCATGAATAGCTCCTCGTCCACAATTGGCCATCCGCGGTTGACGAGATCGAAATACGCTCTGATCAGCCTGGTTTCAAGCCCTTTGTTCGGTCGTATAAGGATCTCTTCTGGTATGTTGTGTGCCTCATACCAATTCTCCGAGGAGTCTAACTGGCCATTGCTGAAATGAAACACCTTGTCGAGTCCTGTCTCAGAGGTGCTCTGTCGAACAAGGTAATGACAGTTTGAGAGCTCCGACCCAATGAAATGACAGCGAGTCCGATGGCCGAGCTCGACCTGACTAAGCTCGACCTCTGTTTCGTCATTGCGGTTCAAGAGGTGAGATCCGAGATCTTGCTCGCCGTCTTCTCTTGCTGTGGAGGCTGGCTCAGTAACTACAGGTGATGGGGCCGCTGGCGAGTCTGTGGATTGACGGGGACGCAGAGGAGCAAGAATAGCTGGTCGCTGCGAGGACTGTCTCGCGTCTTTCTTGTTGGGACATATACGACATCCTGATCGACCATGAGTGCTGCAGTTCGTACAGGGAACGCCTTTATCGACGATATCGCAGCGGATCTTGCGTTGGCGACAGTTGATGCAAGCACGCCCTTGAATCAACGGTCAGCAGTTGAGATAAATGAGGAGAGCGAGTGTAGGTGAACGCACTAGTAGGTCCATCCACGCGAGGCAATTGTGACCTCTTGGCTGCGATATTCTGCGATCGTGGGCGATGACAGGGCATCTGAACTACAGCTTTGACGTATTGTAGACAAATCCCGTATCCCAATTAGAGCTTGGGGTTGTCTAGCTTTCGGTCACTGATTGACGTAGTATTGTGTAATGATGACAAAGTTGAGATCAATAGTCATCCGTCTGTCTTAGTAGCTGTCATCAACAATCCAAAGACGTGTGGCGTTTTAGTGGCGCAATGCCGTGCTGTGGCTAGTCTCAGCTGTGACAGCTCAGCACTCCCAGCTTGATACTGGTTACAGCTATTCGAGGTCAGAAAAGAGGTTGGCAATTGAGTCTCCAGCAGTAAAACGACAGGTGCAGGTTCGCGATACTGCGATTTGGCTGTATTTGTCATCCTGAAATCGATTTCTGAATGTTTATCTTGAGTCTCGGCATGATCAGCCAATCAATCTCGACAGCGAGTCCGGGCTTCGGGGAAATGAACCAATCACGGCGAGTTTGGGCCCAGAACGACAGAGCTGATCAACTAGCGCTTCTCGGACCGCGGGATAAGAGCCAATCAGAGAGTCTGCTTCAACCCAGAAGCACTTGAATACAATCATGAAGGGCGTCATTTCATCGTTTGCTTATGAGCGTGCAATACAAGGGTATTGTTCAGCTTGTTATATATAGGATTGAGAGGAGCCAGGCTTTGACAGCCAAGGAACCAGTATCTAAAACCAACAGGCGAGAAACCGAAAACCCACATATTACTGCCATCATGCCTTCTAGATGCTTGCTTCCATCACGCGCAAAGCAGGATCCTACCCTTGAAATCAACATTGATGGGCATTACGATTCCAAAATCTATACGTTCGGTTCCGCAATCTCGGGCTTCGTCACAATAACAGCCCACAACCAACTCCCTTTCCAGTCTCTCCAGATTGATCTAAGAGGCATCACTTCAACCTGTGGCCACGCATTCCAGTATGGCACACCTTTCAAGACCCATACTTTTATGCAGTTACAAATGCCAATATCTGCATCGGCTCTACCTATCAACCAGTCACTTGAACCTGGACAGTTGTACCACGTTCCTTTTCGCTTCGTGATCCCTGAGCAACTCTCCACCACTGCGTGCAACCACCAGAATAAAGCAGTCAGGGAGCGACACTTGCGTCCGCCACCAAGCATGGGTGTTTGGGAGCTTGATGATCTCGCAGGTGGCTCTGCACATGTCGATTATGTGATCAGAGGGCGTCTGGTGTTGAGCAAGAACAAACGAGGAGAAGAACAGTATCTCGATCAGAGTCGTTCCGTCAAGGTTATTCCAGCCCTTCCTGAGCAACCTCCACTTCACGTCCGTCCTGAAAACTCAGAGTACTGCTTGTCGCAGACTAAGACCATCAGAAAAGGTGTCATAGGCACAAAGATGGGGCTTGTACGGGCTTCGGCAACTCAGCCACAGCCCATCGTGCTCTGCTTAGATGGACTTAACGCCACCGAGTCACAAATACCCATCGATCTGGAATACATTCCGGCCTCGGCCAGTGCAATGCCACCTGACATACGCGTCAAATCAGCCACCATCGAAACATTTACAAATTTCTGGCTCGGTATAGATGGCTACCTACCTGACCATCATGAAAAACCGTCAAATTCGGTTGCCCCAACAGCACCATGGCTGACCTCACATGCCCTCGTTCTCAAAGATAGAGAAAGGGTATACTGGAAGAAAGGTCATCAACCCATCTCCGAGAAAGGGTCAGAGAGGAGGTGCTCAGAGCCTGCGCATATTATCCGAGACTGCACAGAACCCCAGGTCATACCACGTTCAGCTTCGTGTGCGTCCTGTTGCCTTAACTCGTCCAAGACTCCGGCATACAAAGCTACAATTCAACAATCGTTCAAACTTCCCACTGAGAATTCACTATTCCTTCCTACCTTTTACTCCTGTCTGATCAGCCGAACCTACCGGATTAGACTCACCCTAGCCATAGGCACTTATGGCACTACGATCTCTCTTGTTGTACCACTTCAAATAGCATCGAATGGACTTGACGATGCTCAAGACAATAGCCAGCTCCGTTGCGTAAGTGTGATACCATTATTTAGCTTGGAAGTCGAAACGCTAACACAAGAAGATGACCCAGGATAGTGAATACGAACAGGCGGAAGAGGTCCTTCCCCCATATAGTCGTTTCAGATAATAATACATTTAAATTCGTCTTATACTAGTACAAGACTATACTGTTAAGTAATTGATTGCATTGGGCCATGACGCTGCATAGACGAATATACAAGCTTCTTATAGTTTCGAAGAATAAATAGTATCGACTCCTGTGTTGACTCAATCCACAAATTGCAATTGTTCATCAGAGATATACTATCATGGCCTCAGAAGCCTTGAGAGTTACTTCCAACTTTCCCTTCTTAACCGAAAGCTTTTCAGTGTTCTGCTTGCCGCCGAGTTCGCAATTCTTGTTTGAGAACGATTGACCTACGAGGATTCGTTAGCAAAGACTATCGATGGAAAATGTGTCCATACCTCCGATGCTAGGCTGTGGCGACGACTTGGTCTGTGTCACAGGCACAGTTGTTTCGCTGCTCGGGCCGGTCATGCGGAGAGCCTTGACAGAATTGCCTTTCAGTCCAGTGAGAGTGAACTTGGTTCCAGAGCGCGTGCCACTACCAGAGTAGTAATCTGTGTTGATCAGGACGACCTTGAATGCTTTTCCGTTTTTGTAAACGATGTATTGAGCATAAGGGTCTGTGCCATCGTCGCTGGCAACAATGGAGTCGCCTCCAGCTACAGCGAGAGCACCGAAGTAGGCACCGTAGAACGGGGCATTAACGTGATCACTCCACCACCAGTTGAAGAAGGCTTAAGGGTCAGTCAGTTATGCATTATAATTCATGGCTTTACTTAACTTACCTTGGTTGATTGTGCCTTGGTGATAGAATAGTCGCTGAATACCGAGGGTCAATGCCCGAAGGGTCTTGTCAGTTGTCTGAATGGCCGATCCGAAAGTCGAATCCATCTCATAGTCGAGCCCATGGAATCCCGTCTCGCCTGAGTATTTTCTTTAGCAGTTTCGGATTGTAGAAGTAGCAGACTTGCTCTCACCTAGGATATATGGTCTTCCGGCAGCCTTGGCGCTCGAAATGGGCAGCAGGTTCAAGTCCTGGACAACTCTCTGATGCTTCATCTCCGGGCCCAAGTCATCGGCGGTAGCATTAGAAAATGCGTACAAGTGGCCATTGTACACTTTAGTGGCATCCTTGACTGTTTTGTTGTAGCTGTTTTCGATGAGGTAGGGCAGGTTAGGCCAATTTGGTTCGATCTCAAACGGGATGGCATATCCGCCTCCAGCCAGGATGGGAAGAGGGCTCTTCCAATGGTAGATGAAGTCTTGTGCCCAGTCAGCTGCATTATCACCCTCCTGTGTCTCGTTCCAGGGAGCCTCGGCTACTGGGTACTGCCAATACTTCCAGTACACTGTGAGAAAGAGTCAACGCTGCCCAATATTGAGAGTATGTTTATGAGAGGTCCTACAGTCAGGCTCGTTTCCGAGTTCGATTGCCCAGAGGTATTTGGCTACCTTTTCCTTGGCTTTCAAGACGGCAGCAAAGGTATTTGTCCTATTGTTGAGGCCTCGATTAAAGCCTCCGCCTTGTTAGTGTTGTTCGTTTCTAACAAGTCAATTCAATTACCAAGAATGGTCTCGCTCCCGAACTTCTCTGTTCAAGTTTGCTAATCAGCACAAGTTTCAGCCAAAGTACAGAAATAGGACGTACTAATCAGGTCAAAGAACTTCGGCCCATAGGTCAGACTCATAGGAGCCTCCAGAGGGTCATCGACACTATACGAAACGTAACCTTTGAGAGCTGGATCGTAGGTCGCTCTGTCTTGTGTCGTTCCTCCAATGCGAATAGGCATTTTCCGATTGTACAGCTTGTTAAAGTGATCGATGCAAGGAAGGGTCAACGATATATTGGTCATGTAAGAAGGCCACATGAAGAATTCGAATCTTGTCAACAGAGTTAGATCATTCCAGTGAAGCAATTCACACCCAGAGACTTACGAGGCTCCCACGGGTGCTGGATCAATTGCAACGGCATTTTTCGGCTGAGCATCGGGAACAACATAATTAGGAGCAGCAAGAACAGAACTGCCTAAGCCAAGGCTTGCGAGAAAAATAAAGTGAACCATTGTTTCGCAGCGATCGGCGAGGCTGAATGAATGGTCTGTTGATTCTATTACTATCATGATGGCCATTACTTGACCTATTATATGTCTTTCCCCAGTCTTTCGAGTGCGGGCTATGTTACTCCGATCTGGAAACTGACAGCCTAAGTGACAAGGATAACGGTGTCTTGAACCTTGCTAGAGGTTTAACTAGCTTCAATTCTCTTCCTTCCCCGCAATCCCCGTAGTATGGTAATGCGGGGAGTTCGTTCCGTTTCGTTTAACTTGACTCGTTTATCCCTCACCTGGGTCTTCAGCTGACTTGAGCTGGATATTCTGTCAGGCACGGAATTTGTAATTCCGCCATCTCATAGTCTCTCAATCTGGTCGCTCGGCTACCGGCTGAACAGAAACCGAAAAGTGATTACTTTCATGTCTCCATAGTAAGATCAGCTGGCAGCAGCCTTGGCGTTCTTCGCACCCAATTTAGCAAGGCTTGTCTTGTTGACAGAGATTGCCAAGAATAATATTGTCGAGCTTGAGAAGAGATGGAGGGCTAACCCAAAATCGGGTTTTCGCTGCTCGAAGGGATGTCGGCATGCTTGAGGCTCACCACGCACGAGATCGCGTATTACATATTCGAAGCAGCGAAGAAATGATATTTGCAAAGTGTTCCTATATAATGACCCTAGGTCTCCCCTGGCTGTAACTAATATCTAAGCCTTCTTAGTATAACGAATCTTCGGCTTTGGGGGCGTTTCCATGTCATGGCCTAAAAAGTAGTCAACATGATGAGATTGAAGATATCCCTTTACTGTTAGGTCGTTACGGTAGTTGGGATTATGTGCCAAAGTATATAGACGGATATCCGATGGCTGATCGGTTGTGAAGATCAGCAGCTCGTCTTGATTAGCGTTGGTCAAGACAACTTCTTCTCTCCAGTCTCCCAGTATGTCGCCGATAAGCAGCGGATACCTTCCATTCAAGACACCACCATACTTGCTAGCAGTGAGGAGGCGAGGCACTTTGTCAGATGTTGATGGGTTTTCCCAATCCCATTTCTCAAACTTGCCATCATTAAAAAGCTCTAGCAGAGCATCCCCGTCCCACCAGACTCCCAGATGAGGCCAGGGAGCAAGTTCGGCGTCGTCTACTAACTGCTTATTCTCTCGAGCGTTGTATAAACCTCCAGAAAAAGACCAGACCTCCATTCCTTCGTGAGTGGGGTCAATGTCGCCGACCATACCGCGTCCGATGTCAAGAACTTCCTTTCCATGGTGCTCCCAGATCATGGTACCATCAGTGGCATCGTAATAATATTCATACAAGAGATCCTCAGATCTTTGCTGAACACCATAACCCTGTAGGCCCTTCCGTTTAGGATCCATTTTGGCAATATGATATCGATCTCCATGGATGATGCCCTTCTCTCCAAGAGAATACTTGACTGTTCCATCACCATTGAGACCAAATCCAATCTCAAAGTACTCATCCTTCCCATCACCATCGACATCCACGATACGACTATTGTGTCCATCGGGAAAATCTTCGTACCGATCTCCGCGTGCCCACTTCCAAGCTTGCTTTAGCGCTTTACCATCGAAGGTCCATGCCATAACGAGAAGGTTGAAATTCTTGTCCTTACGGCGGTTCTTGAGGAAACCCACCAGGTGAGGGGTTTTGCCGTCAAGAAAGCCAGCACCTACTCTACAAGCCAGGGGGCCATCGGCTATATAGTCTGTCGGCAATGGGGCAGAGGCACGAAGGGCTCCTGTGCGTCCATCAAGAATGGCTATGTACTGATAAGTCTCATTCTTGCCCTTGTCAAACTTCTTCCCATCTCCAAAGGTGACACCATTGGCAATGCGAATAGCAACCTCAGCATAACCGTCGCTATCGAAGTCAAACACTGTAACACCATCCCAGTGGCCTACATCAATGGTAGAGGGTCCAGGGGAAATGTTGTCCTGATTCTCACTGCCAGGCCCTAGTTCAACCTCCCAGAGGAAGGTTCCGTTGCTGGTGTATGCTTCAATTGATTGGCGCGCATCATGTCTGTCAATGACATAGTCCCACTCTCCATCGCCATCGAGGTCACCGACCCAGACATACTTGATGGTTTTACCTGGACGAAGTGGTATTCGTACCACAGGTTCGACTGCATTGTCTGCGGGCAGAACGAAAGAGCCTGAAGCTGTTTGTTCTTTGCCGTCCACGACAGGCCTGACAGTATAAGCGTTTGGGACAGCCTCGTCTGCTGTTTTGTCGAGAAAGTTGGTTCCCCCAGTGAGGACCTTATCATTTAGACGCATTGTCCTGTCACCATCGGCGCTCCGGTAGATATTGAATCCAATGCCATCGGGGTCTAGACCAAGAAGTCTCCAAGTTACGAGAATGTTATTCTCGCTTACCCGAACAGCTACGACTCCGCGACCAAGGTCTTCGATAGGCCGCTGGGACAGCGCAAGGCTGAAGAAGGCGGTAGCCCCTAGTGAAAAGAAATACAACAATTTCATATCGAAGTCGATTGTCAAAAGAAGAGGATGTTGAAGAGGCAGAGCTCGAGTTTTCGTCAAACTATCCTTGGAGAAGAAAACGAATCAAAATGTGTCTCTGCCTTTTATAACTATACTAAAGACGAAATCTATGTAGCTCAAAACGTAACTCCTCTAAATGTCGGACTATTGTTTCGCGAACTGATCATCGAGCTTTTTCCTGTTTTCTCAATCATGCAACGATCAAACACTGATTATCAGCTCACTTAGGTTAACGGAACATAGCACTCCGTCGAAAGACGTACCTTTCCGACAATCAACCCTTGCACCACATATTATACTCAGTCTCCGTACATGTAGTTGGATATTAACTCAAAAGCACGACGGACGAATTACAGCGGATAAAGTATCCCGGGCTCCGGAGGATCTACAATAGTCTCGACCCCACCCAGGACGCATGGGAGGGATACTTCCGGTGCCGGTAGGTTTAACTAGCCAATAGACATGAGTCCTCAAGTCCTCAAGGCCAGGAATGAATGACTCCGACTGAGGCATATCGATTTACCCCAGATATCTCATTTCACGCTCTGGCCAAACCAAGAGAATTACCGCAATGAACAAGGTGTTGGTCTCGGGAAACTTGGAAGTTGCCCCAAGTCTCGGTGACGTCTACCTAGCGTGATTTATCCCGATAAGCAAGGTGCGGCATCCACATCGGTATCGATAAGATAGACCTGATAAGATGGAGTGAGGGGAATAACCCGATCAGAACGGGTATCAGGATGCTTCAACCAGCCACTCGGACAAATTTCTCATGTGCCTAATTGTGACTTGAGTCTAAACGAGCCTACTGAAGCACTCTATATGCTGAGGCTGCTTGTTTCCTCTTCCTCCGGTGGATCTTTTAGGGCTATGGAAGGATTTTTATAAGGCTGTATTTCACTGTTGAGTTTCCTTTGTTTCTCTGCCCGTTGTATATAACTGTCTTTTGGTGCTGTACAGTCATTGAAGTCAAAGACTAACTATTTATAGACCAAAACTGAATCCTCTTTCCTCTCTCAATTTTTCACAGGACTGACACCAAAGACAAAGCTTTTCTTATCTAGATTAATACAATGGCGAAGATCGCAGTTGTTGGTGCAGGGTAGGTCATCGTGCTAAGCAATCAATGAAATGCCCCCTGTTGACACGCGTCTGTCTGCTGCCGTGAGCATTGTGGCTAACTAGTGGCGGGCGCTACAGAAGTTCATTTGTCAGCGTTCTGAGATTAACTAAGACTCTAATTGCCGTATTTATACGGCGCCCAGGCCCAATGTGACGCCAGCGTATCTTCTTGAAATGCAACACGGAGGCATGGTAAATATGATTAGAAAGCGGAAAGGTCACAGAAAGTCCCGAGAGGGCTGTGTTCAATGCAAGGAGAAACACGCCAAGGTGAATATCCTTCCTGTGCCAAGGGAAGAGAACCCGCAGCTAACCTTCCTAGTGCAACGAGGTGCATCCACGATGCCTTCAATGCGAGCGGGCCAACGTCGTGTGCAGCTTCTCGTCCCCCACGCTGACCAAGCCACCACTGAACGAAGACAGCTTAGCTGATCTGGAGTTGCTGGAGCACTGGCACCGATATCCTGTGACAGGCGACATGACGGAGACTACAAGGCTGCTGCAATACAACCTTGTTCGCTTGGGCTTCTCTCACCACTACTTACTGAATAGCATCCTGGGCCTCACCGCCCTTCAACTCTACAGTGAAGATCGCTCTCAGTCCAAATGGTACGTCAGAGCTGTTGCGCACCAACAAGCTGCAATTACTCGAGCTAGGCCGCATTTTGAATCCTTGACCCAGGCGCATGAACAAGCTCTGCTGGGGTTTTCCGCTTTCACATCGATGTATGCCGTAGCGGAACCAATCTATCGCCCAAGTGGCATCCGCTCCGAATCGCCATTCGACCCGGTTGAGGAGCTGCTCAAAGCACTTCGCTTTAGTAGGTCTACAATTATGTTTGTACATCAGAGCTTCCCCCCAGTTGTCGTCTCGGGATCATGGCTTCTCAACAAGTTTGCTACCAATCACCAAGACACTGGGAATGACCTTGAAACAAGATATCCACCGCTTGAATTTCTACAGAGATGCATAATTAGTCAGGTTCAAGGGATTGAGAAGAAAGCATGCCTCCATGCCGTGAAAGCACTCTTCCGCCGTATTGCAACGCTTTCGGACAACGTCGGCGACCCTGAGCCTGCAAAGATAGTTTGGGGTTGGGGACTTGAGGTAAGCCAGATCTTTCTGGATCTGTGCTCAGCTCGTCACCCCGTAGCACTTGTTATTTTAGGTCACTTCGCTGTTTTGATGAGTTATAATCAGGAGCATTGGTGTCTGAATCCCTGGCCAAGCGGTTTGCTGAGCTACATCAATGGGGTTCTTGGAGATGAGTGGGAACATGCTATGAAATGGCCGGGAAGTCTTGTCTTTGGGGGAAATCTTGCCATTGATAAGCTTACCACATAAGGGCTTTGTATTCTTTACTAGAAAGTGGTAGTTAGATTGACCTCGTCCAGCTACGTTAATACCGCAGTGGGTTTAGTCCAACAACTAATGCTATGCAGAGACCAGAGCCCCTTGAGTTGCCCCCACATGGCTTGACCGCGCTACCGTATTAATACGGACAGTGATCCACTATCTGCACACAACTACGTCCTCACCAAATACAGGTATTCTAAGTCTCTCAGCACCGGTCAGGAGAAATCATTACGGAACTGGTTGTAATTCTAACCCTCCTATGTGAATTGGTCAGCAGCACAATCCCAGGTGGAGTAATTAACATATCCATTATTAAAGCAAGGCTCGCAGAAGTCTATTTCTTTAAGTATAAAATCATGCACTCAACCCACGTATTAAGTGACCCATCAAGCAGCAACTGAATCAAGTTTCTTCACATATCTACTACAATTAAGCACCACCTCATTATATTTACCATGTCTTTGCCAAAAACTACAAAGGCTTGGGCTGTAGCGGGCCAGGGCAGCTTTGACAATCTCAAGTTTGACACCCAACAGCCTCTCCCTGAGCTCTCTGACAACGAAGTGCTGGTCAAGTTCCATGCAGCTTCTCTAAACTACCGCGATATCATGATTGCCCAGGTAACCAAGAAATCTATACTATCATCAATCTGACTAACTTGCTCAGGGCACTTATCCTTTCGCTGTCGAGCCAAACATCATTCCAGGCTCCGATGGTGCTGGAGAAGTCGTGGCCACAGGAAAAAAGGTTACCCGCTTTGAGAAGGGTTCCAAGGTCGTGACCTTGTTCATGCAAACATACTTTGGTGGACCGCTGACGCCAAAGGTCTTGGGATCGGGAGTAGGTGGCTCTATTGATGGCACTCTGCGGGAGTACGGTGTCTTTAACGAGAATGGACTTGTGGGTATGCCACGAAACCTCAGTTATCTGGAGGCTGCAACGCTGCCTTGCAGCGCACTCACGGCGTGGAATGCTCTCTACGGTCTCAAGGCAATCCTTCCGGGCGACTGGGTCTTGACACAGGGTACAGGCGGCGTTAGTATCTCTGCTCTACAATTTGCCAAGGCTGCGGGTGCTCGAGTTGTTGCCACCACGTCCTCTACATCCAAGGCTCAGAAGCTGAAGGAGCTCGGAGCAGATCACGTCATCAACTACAAGGAGATTCCGAACTGGGGGGAAGAGGCGAAGAGGCTCACAGAAGGTGGTGTTGACCATGTCATCGAGGTTGGTGGCGCGCACACTGTGACGGAGAGTCTGAAAGCCGTCAATATTGGTGGTCTTGTAACCATCATTGGTTGGATTGCTGGGCCGGGGGAGACCGGACCGAGCTTTCCTCAAATCCTGTCCAGCATGGCGGTTGTCAGGGGAATTGTCGTCGGAAGCCGAGATCAATTCGAAACAATGGTAAGTACTCTGGCAATGGAATTCCTCCATGAGCCTTTTGCTGGCTTGATTGAGTGGTTGTTAACTTGATAAGATTCGTGCAATTGAGGCTTCCGATATTAAACCCGTTCTCGACCAACAGGTCTTTAAGCTCGAGGAGCTCAAGCAGTAAGTTAATGATATATCAAAGCCACTGAAAAGCCTAGCTAATTAATCTTAGTGCTTATCAGTACCTAGCAGACCAGAAGCATTTTGGCAAAGTTGTAGTTCAGATCAAGTAGTGTTAGCTGTTATTAATTTAGTACTCCTTTGATATTTGAATTATATCTTATTGAATAAGTATATACTTCTCTAATTAAGGGCTAATATTATATTATATTAATCGCTTAATAGCACTTGGGCGGGCGTGGTTCCCTGCTGTTGTTTGGTAAAGCTTTTATCCGGGATTCTGAGGTACTGCTGAAGGAGTTTGTCTATAGTAAAAAAACGATTAACGCTGGACAGATGGCGCTGATAGACCAATTGTTGAGAACAACGACTCCACTTACGGCAACCGGATTCGGTGTGTCTCCAGATATATTGTTCTGAGTTTCCACTCGGTGGTTCGAGTAGCTCATGTAAGATTGCCAGAAGACAGTAGCTGTAGATCTCGACTGTGGTTGAACATATGTAAAGTTGAGAGTAGTCACCAGCGGCCAGTGCAAGATACTCCTGGGAATACTTAACGCCACGCCTGTCTTGATACGCTTAGTCGCACTAGGAACGTTTTCGCCTGACAGCAAAGTGTGAGCTCCAAAGAAACACACATTGATAAGCGGAGTGCAGATAGCTTGATTGACAAGAGCCTTGACGCCTGTGGACAGAGCTGCAGACTCATAGTTAAATCGATGTCCTAAGAACATGAACCATTTATGGCTGGGTAACGAGATAGTCGCTTATATAATTAACGTTCTTAGAGATCTGGACGGATCATATACATCCCCCCAATCGCCTGGGCGCCTAAGTCACCGGCGCAATAGATAAGAGGAATGGTGCAGAGTTCGGTTATGCATGGTCGGCGCTTTTGGTTCTGGAAGTATCAGCCAGTGAAGTTTGTCACGGGCCTCCAGAATTTCGATGTTCGGGCCGACGGTGATATTATTAAATCCCAGAGGATTGTGAGGCTTGAACAGCGACCTAGACCGGTTTTGCAGTAAAAACGTGAAATAAAAATCGAAATAAGATAATAAAATTCTCTTACCATTCGCGGTTAGAAGAAAAGGAAGAGTTGTAAATTTATATATCTAGATCACAGAACCAGTATTGCGGTCGGAAAAGGTTAAGCCCTTGCAGTCGGACATGTAAAGATCCGTGATTCATACAGGAACCTAGCCGTCCTGGTAGGGCATTATAAGCCGAAGCGCAGTTAGTAGATTATAATGAACAGTCCTAAAACCTACAGGTCATCCTAGCAATAAACCTCTTTATCTTTTATAATCTTAACTAGAACACTGATAACATCGAAGCTTATATTATATAGAGCAAATCATCATGTCCTTATCACCTGTATTGGCAGCCTCGAGCTTAACCCTATGGCAGCAATCGACTATATAGTAACACTGACAACATCAGGTAGAGAGCTAGACATTTTGGATTGAATAAAGACAATCCTCGGACACACCAAGTCCGCCTTTCCATCTGAGCCCTGCAACGTCAGCACTCTGGGTCTGACAAGCTGGCAGTATAAAAGCAGGCGTGGTGTTGAGACTTTTCAATACCGGGTCCTACCAAGGAAAGAACCTTGAGCCTCGTAAGAAAAGCTTTACCCTATTTCAATAGCTATAGTTCAGTATCCATGTGACAGCTCTATTACTGTAGTTAGACAGATCCATAGGGCCATTATATAGGCAGATATTACTATTATTTCTATCAGTAATATAAGCTACTTTATAAATTACTTAGATATAAAAGAAAATTTATAATATTACTTTTATATTTTATTATTTAACTTTTATTTGTAGTTCTGTCTTTATTTTTATATCTTATTATAGAAAGGCTTCCCGTAATAACTTAAACTTCGCTAGATATTTTGCAGTCTCATCTGGTCCTCTTTCTTTTGCCTCTGAAGGAATATCCTCCTTATCTAGTGCTTCTGCTAATTCCTTTGCTGTGACTGGTCTCATAAATTCAGCCGTTAAGCTCTCATCTGCGCCTGACCTCAGCAGCAGGCTCACAGCTTCCGGCCATAACCTTAACACTCCCCAATGAAGCGCTGTCATGTCTGCCACGCCCTTGGCTTTGTGGTCGATATCTTCTGGTGTGCAGAAATGCCGCAGAAGTCTCTCAAGAACAGCTAGCCTTGAGTATTCATACACTTTTGTAGGCACTAATGGATTTGTCTTTGAGATGTCATACATCGTCCCTGCTCTCACCGCAGTCATCAAAGCCGTGATCCCATACTCTCGGTTGACAATATTTGATGCGCCATGTCGCAGGAGCCATTCCATAGCTCCCATTGTGGCGCCATTATTAAATGTTATCACTGCTCCAAGAGGCGTAGTGCTTTGGCCCGGCTTATGACCGACGTTGGATGCTTCTTCTTCAATATTGGCACCATACTGAAGTAATACATCCGCCACATGAAAATGGTGATTTTGCAAAGCCATCGTCAGAGGGATCTCGTCCCATATTTTTCCATGGCTGTTAACGAGCGAGCGCGCCTCTACGGACGAGAGCCTGCTTAATAAAGCGCGCATAAAGTGCGGGTCGGGATGAGCAAACGCAGCCAGGTGAATTGTGCTTTTTGTAGTTCTGGAGACCTTTTCGGATGCAATACTTGATGTTGGACGCAAAAGCCGAAGGAGCCCTTGGCTGAGCCAGTTATCCGTCATTCCTTGCATCTTGGGCGGAGCTAACTTGGCGTCTGGACCTGCGTATTTTAAAAGAAGGTCGAAGATAGGCTTGTCGCCTTTGAAGAGGGCAAGCTGAACAGGCAAACGCATTTGCAGGCCTGATGGAACAGGGTTGGTCAATTCGGGAATCGTCTGCTCGGGATAGGCGGCCAGGAGATACGAGACTATTGATATGTCCCTACTGAGGATAGAATGCTTAATTGCAGATTGATAGTCGAACGTAACACGGTCAAACTCTTGTGACTCGGCCGATGCCAACATATCTATAGTCAGCTGCATTTCCTGCAAATAGGATTCCCCGTGCAGTGCCATCCGATAATGAAGCGGATCTGGATTTGCTGCATATCCCAGTAATGAGGTCTGAGCACCCCGCTCCATCATCGATTTCCAGACATTGGGAGCAGCGGATTGTATCGTAGGTTCTCCGTTCATATATGCTCTCAAAGCTTCTCCAGTGTACTGAGGGTCAAATATACCAGCTTTTCCGTACCATTTAGGAGGTTGAACCGGCGTATCGGAGGTGAGTAACAACTGCAGCATGCGAGAGTTATGCGCACAACAAGCAAGTGCAGCTGCATGAGGTGCCCTGCTCTGTTCACCGACTTGTCTGTCTTTGTATGGATCCGCTCCTAGGGTGATCAGCACTTCAGCAGCTAAGTATGAGTCGCGTTGTACTGCACGACAGAGAGGTGTTCCGCCACCCACAGTATCGCGAAAGTGCTCATTAAAGACAGTATTGGGAGCACAAACTCCGTCAAGATCTGCTCCACTATGGCATAGCGATATAGCCAGCCTCACCAACTCATCTTTATCTCTGTCATCAAAAGCACAGAGCCAGTGAAGAGGAGACTCCATATTGTCAGTCAAGATGCCGCCACGGGCTCCGGCTGCTATAAGATACTCCGCTATAGCATAGTTCCCCGACCGAGTGGCTTGAAGAAGAGCAGTCTCGCCTCTTATATTCTGCATATTGATCAACTCATACGGTCCATCTTGTACGAGACGCTGCACGATGTCAAGGCTGCCAATGGTAGCAGCAACATGAAGAGGGGTGTGTCCAGATTCTTGGATGGTCTCAAACTCAGGCATACTGGATCTATCTGAGAGCAATGAATGACTTGTGATTTTCGCCTTGTATGTTGAACTTTGGAGGAGCTTCCTTCCGACACCGCAATACTCAGTTCGAAACATTGAGAGTGCTTCGCTCCATGCATTGGGATCGAGTTCTCGGAGGGTACTAGATGCAACGTGTGATCCCAGCATCGTTGCTCGTCTTAGCCACTTAATGGTCGTTTGCCCAGAGATCGCATTGGAGTTTGGAATGTTTTGGATAGTGGTCAACAGGTTACTGTCTCTCGCATATGGTGCCTTTAAGGCCTTGCTCACCCGATGATATATCGCTTGCGAGGACGGTGAACCCTTTGGAATAGTATTCTCGTTGGCGGCAGACTCGAGTAGCTTAAGAACTTCTGTTGCATCAATCCGGTACCCAGTGTACTCTGCTGATGCTGGAGCGCTTGGAGCGACTGTCCCGATTCTGAGAAGTTTCATGATAGCGGCAGCATGGTGAGCCTCAGCGGTCTCCTCTTCTGATCGGCCCGAGATAGTTACAAAAGCCATGAGTATCTGGCGCTGTAGGATTAAAGGCAAATCATGCAGGTCTGTAAAATCACCAATCGCCTTTTAATTCCATTAGTAAGACTGCTGACAAGTGTTTGAGGCTTGCTCTTAGCTTACGACTTCTGTACTGGCTCGCTGCACAGGAGTCGATCCATTAGTGACTATGGATGGCCCTGGTAATAACCTGTGTTGTATATTAGCTGAAGGTCTCATCCATCTTGATGGCGCGATTAGCTTAATACCTTGGTTGATAAGAAAGAAGAAGATCCAATGACCTTTCCGCCGGAGTCATGAGCAGCGATTCGAAGAGGTATTTGATCTCATCTAGTCTCGCTTCGGGGACTATCCCTTCATCACGCATAAATCCGATGGCTATGTCAATGAGCATCTTGCTGTCTTTCTTGACAGACTCGAATAGTTCTTCGGGACTCATCTTGCCGTCTTTCTTAACAGACTTGAATAGTTCTTCGAGGCTATCACTTTCGAAGGCTTCGAGTTTCCAGGGTGGTATCCCATCGAGCAAGAGTGACCACAGAATCAAACCGCAGCCATAAACTAGTCTAGTCAGTGGGCAATTGTCTTCACCTGGAACGTCGAAACTCACTGTCTGCCTTGACAAGCTGCTCTGTCGTGACAGGTGTCATGTGTTCTGGGGCCATCCACGGAGGTGTCCCAGCAGTCCATGGTTTTGTTGAGTCGTGCTGGTCAAGGAAAATAGAAAGACCAAAATCACTGAGCTTGGCCACTGGCCTCAGATCAGTATCATGGTGGACTACTAGAATGTTCCCTGGTTTGAGGTCTGAGTGTGCAATCCCGTTCTGATGAAGGGCGTGCACGGCATGAGCAATGTCGCTTGCAAGCAGCAGCTTGGTATCAAGGTCAACCTTTTGCGTGCGCCCAAGGAACTCAGTCAGTGTCCCATGTTCCCCATATTCTACCATGATTACAGGTAGGATAGACTCCCCTGAACTTATTATTTGCTTGTCCCAAGCGAATCCATAGACGTCCAAGATGCGAGGATGTTCCCTGATCCTAGGATGGGAGATTACCGAGAGTTCTGTGGTAATTGACCTGATGACCTCCGCCTCATCTAAGTTGCCAGCTCTTTCGAGGTTGGGCCACTTCAGAGCTACCTCTGCCCCGGCTGTGAGTCTGGATGAGGGATCATCTGACGTACGGACCGACATGTTCTCAGGAAACCGGAAGAGCCGAACTATAAACTGGCCGCCGCGGCCGATCTCATTACTGATCGGCAGATCATTAACCATGCCAAAGCTCTGATAGTACTTATCTCTGACGAAAATGTCATTGAAAACCATGAGGAAGGACGCAAAGTCATAGACTTCATGGTGTTCGTCAACTTGGCCGATTCTGGCAGGGCGTCGGCTGAACAATCGTTGGGCTACGCTGCTGAACATTGCGTTGCGTTTCGGGTGTTCAAATAGACAAGGGCACGTGTTTTTCGAGTTGATGAATTTTGACTGTTAAAATCGGTTGCTCGAGATAAACTCGGTTGGTAAAAGGGCGATTAGGTCGGAACGATTATCGCTGTTTAAATGTAATTTGGCCTTTCGCAAATGCAACATTGGTGGCTGAAAACCTCAAGCCAAGCTGAAAGCTGATGGCTGGAAACCTCAAGCCAAGCTGAAAGCTGATGGCTGGCTGAACAGCATGCATGGACACTTGAAAACAATGAAACTATGTGACATCCAATGATAGAAGCTATTTAGCGCCAGATTTACATGGTGATCAGCCAGAATCCTCGTGACCCCCTCCAGTAAAAAGACTGAAATCTTACATCTCCGTATTTTGACGGGGGAAGGATTTCATTCCATATCTACATAAGGTGATACTCAGCTCCTTATATCTTCCAGGTTCAACGGGAAAACAGTCATCAGGAGATTCGTGATTACGTGACCCCAGAGCTTTCAAAATGGCCGAATCTGTTCTAGGTGTACTTGGCCTCGTTGGTACTGCAATCGACGTCCTCAAACTTGGCTACATAGCCAGCGACCGCAAAGGCAACATCACCATGCTCCGAGGCCAGCTACACCTCGAGAGTGTCCTTCTTCGGAGATGGGCAGAATGCGTCTTAATCGGCCCGCCAGGCGAGGTGCCTGTCATTTCAACGGAAGATTGCGCCATCGCCCGCGAGCGTCTAACCACAATGCTTGCTCTGTTTAGGCATTCTGGGCGTCTGATTGAAAAACATAGCAAAGACATGCAACCACTATTTCTACCAACACAGGCAGCGGAGCCTTCTTTGCCCGGAAGGCACACCACTCTCTCTAACTATATATTGAAGACTGGTGTAAAGTCCAGTCCTTTCAAATGGGCCGTCCATAATGCAGAGGTCCTTCGACAACTTATAGGAGATATTCAAACTATCAGGGAGGGACTAGAACGATTGCTGCCTTCGGATAAACAGCTTCTGAGCCTTCAGATTCTTACGGATATCATGCCATCCACATCCGTAGAATCTATACCCAGTATTGATACTGCGGCCAGAATTGCATCCGAGAACAACACAGTAGACGCAGTTGCTTTGGAAACCCTCCGTGCAACGCTCTCTATTCGCACCCTGTCCCCAGATACGGTTCCTACTATTGAAGAGACCAACGCCAGGATGCGGAAACTTTACATCGCGGATTATTCTGTGAGCACAGAAGATGGGGTACTGCCCCGGAAGATGGATCGCTGCAGTGTTCTCATGAGCAGTACCCAATTTTCTTCCAGCCCTCGGCCAGTTATTATTGAATGGCGACAATTCAATCCAGAGTTGTATACCGATGTCAGGCTTTTCGAGGCTGATGTTGTTAAGCTTTGCTGGCTTTTGAGCTCCTTGAAGAACCATCCAGATGTCCATCTTCCATTCTGCCTGGGCTACTTTAAAGACAGCAACTTTAGCTCAACATGGTTCGGAATAGTTCTTGAGTATTCGCCAACAATTCAAATATCTACAATCGAAACTCAGTCTAGACTGGAGTCGCTGTATGATGCCTTCAATAATGACTCATATCGCTTACCAGCGACTGAGATACGGTTGAGATTTGCTCAGAATATTGCAGCTTCCGTATTTCAACTCCTTTCAGCAGGATGGCTTCACAAATCTTTACGCAGCGATAATATTGTACTCGCAAATGGCCTCCGGGTCATCAATTCAGCTAACTCTTGTGAGGAGTCTGGGACCGTTGACTTCGTCATTGCAGGGTTCGAGTTTGCTCGCTTGGACAAGCCTGGGCAGGTCTCGGCTGGCGATAACAGACCTAGCAAGCAAGATCTCTATAGGCATCCAAATGCCACCGGTAAGAAGAGAGCACGTCGCGAGTATCAACAAAAAGGTTATCTCAAGAGCTATGACTTATACAGTTTGGGGGTAATGCTATCTGAGTTGGGGTTCTGGCGAAGGATTGACGAGTTGCAGTCAAGCCAAGCTGCCAGAGAGGAATGGCAGGATGCACCTTTTCCGCAGTATCTGCATCACAGAGTCGGCTGCGACATGCCAGGCATGATGGGCAGTCGGTTCACGCGAGTGGTACTATGGTGTCTTGCTACTGGCCAGGGCGGCATGGGGCTTTCTACCGACCAGGAGCTTTTGGCGCAGTTCGAGGAGCATGTTTTGATTCCTTTGTCTCAATGTCGACGAGCCGCAGCGTTTTTGTCATAGCTAGCAAAGATAGACGTAATAATCCTTCTCCTTGAGTCTTCTCCTCAGCAATCCATATATTATAGCTTGACTTTTTCGATCTTGGCGCCTATGATAAAAGTATGCTTTCACTTACCGGGTTTACTTACTGCTTTTGTTTATGTTGGATTATGCCTTTCAATCGATTGAAAACGGTTCATGGGATGCCGCGAAAGCCGCAGTATATGACTTCCTTTTATGCATGGACAGCTTGCATATCTCTATTTATAGTCAAGTGCGGGTCGCCCGTAGAAGGTAATATTCAAGCTATCCTTGAAATGATACGTCTCAAAACAGTGGAATATGCCTTTAATCCAAACATGTAACTATTCTCTCGTGATCTCGGCAGATCCGGCATTGGATCCCAATTACTCCGAAGGCGCCGGGAAATTATAACACCGCACCCATTACCTATGGTTTTCCAACTGCTTCGTGTAAGTGGCTCTTACTGCTAAAATACCAAAGCCCAGGAGAAACAGACCATGTCTTCGTAATAAGCTCGAAAACTATTGGTGGATTTTGGTTTCAGATATACATTGGGCCTGTTGGTGCACAGATCCTCGTTTCAACTAACTGATCTAAGCGAACACCAGCAAGACACCCTTGGACCTCGCATTTCTAGACACTATGTAAAGTGCCCTTCATTCGCTGCTAACATACCTTTTTAACCCTATCAAACAGTATTCTCAATTCAATCTAAGTCCGACTATCCAGCAGCCACCAATATGAGGACTTTCACAACGATCGGCACGTTAGCAATAATTCTGCAGCAAGCAGCAGCTAATCTCGACGTCGTGACCTTGGTTACTCGATCCGGTGTTTACATCCAGGAAGCTTCTGCGACGCTTGTTCTCCCAGCTATCCCCAACCCCATCAGTGGAGATGTTGCTCTATGGAGCGCCATTATGATGCAGAACCAAGAATCATTCCTCCAAGGAGTCACTGAGAACGCTCCCGCAGGGTAAAGCAACACACGACATTAACTACATACACGAGAAGATTAGACTAAGTTTTTTTTAGAATGGGATACTGTACCAACCTCGGCAGCAAATGGTGTAACTTTGCGTATGCACTCATTAATGGCAGTGAGTATCTCTTGATGGCATGAATCTTGACCGACTGGTTCTAATATTACGTTTTGCAAGGTTCTCAACCTAAGAACGGCAACACTGTCACAGCTTCTCCTGGATCACGCGTCAAGACTCAATGTATGTATACTCCTAATAAAAACAATATGCGCGCTCTAATCTAACTTAAAAGATAAATTGAACTCTCAAACGCAAATGTGGGATCAAAACGTCACCATCGACGACAAGCTTGTATCCACTGTTTCGACTAGTATGTGCTTAGGATATGTCAACCCTGGTATAATAGAACTAACTGGCCCTCTACAGGCAAGGGGCAGCACGGAGAGATCTTTTACATTGCAATGGAATGTGCGCAGGGCAACTGTGCTACTACTCCCGCACACAGTATGCTTCTCCGTTTGTCGGAATAGAGAATAAGTACTAACATGATAATAGGCTGGGAGAATGTTTCCGTTACTCTTAGCAAGGCCGACCCTAGCTTCGGACAAACTGGAAGCTGGGCGCAGGGTGCAACTGGAGGACAGATGTCGACACCGGATGGTGGTAAAACCTGGAAATTTACCACACTGAAAGTCCCAGCTACTCGTGTCCCGTCAAACGATGCTTAGTAGAGTTGCTTTAATAGTGATGTGGAAGGCGTCAGAGGGCATGCTTGATGAAACATAATGTTGTTCTGATAGCTTGTGCCGCACCACAATGAGACCAATCTTACTGGCATTGAGCTAACCTTTCTTGGCTGAGGAATTAGAGCATCTTATATGCCTTCAAGGCCGGCAAAAGAGTCATCTAGTTTTCCTTCCTATCAGCATTATGCTATAGTCAATGGTTAGGCATTCTGGTACAATATCCAAGGAAACGCCGAGCCACTGCTCCCGTAGCCAAAAGGAGCAGTTTAATCATTTCATTCTTTCTCACTATTATCCATCAGGCCTCAATTATCGTCATCAAGTATCTTTCCCTTCTTCACCATCATCTCAAGGTGCTCAACTTCACTGGCAACCCATTCGCGGAAGCTGTGCCAACAAGACTCACCAGCCTGCCAAGAAGCCCATTGCCAGTACGGATATTCTCCGTCATCGAAATTCTCGCCATCGCTACTCTCTGGATTTTTCCAATATGCTGGTGAGATCATGAAATGCATGAATCCATCGCACTCCGTTGCTGGTGAAAGGGCAATGACTTTAGAATAAATATCTTGGTCTAGGTCACCAAGGAACCACATGCAGTTTTCCACGTCATCATCGGCGAGGCTAATGTTATCGAGACCGTTAATACCACCCTTAAGAAAATGCCAACCTCCCTGAAACCTGGAAGGAGTTAATAGATCAACGACAGAATAGCAAAGCCGTGACTTACCCGTTTGCAACACGGACCATGTCCTTAAAGTCAGATGGTAGCTCACCAACCTTAGCTTCGACTTCTGATATCTCCTCCTCTGTGGCTGGCGAATATAGAATATCTTCGGCACAAGTGAGACCTAGTTCTTCATACTCTTTGCGGTTCACTGTCCATGCAGCTTTGGCAAGTCTATCAAGCAACTCTTTCCAGCCAACTCTTTCTGGTGCAAGTGACCATTGTCGCCCGTTTTGGACACGTACCTTCAACGCCGTTATGACTTGTTCAATCATCGTATCAGCGTCGTCTCCCTCAATGTAGAACGGGTTCCCTTCTTTTTTACTCTCAGCCAAAAGGGGCAATACTCTGTAGATTCCTGGCAGGAATAAATACCGGTCCAATTGAGCCCCATCAATGTCGTTGAAACCATCGAGCCTAAGTCCCAAAGACAGAATTTCGGCAGCAGTATCAAATTCCCCAAGTCTAATCGCCAACTCCACTACTAGTCGTCGATAGAGTAAGTAAGAATGTCTTCTTACGGTCTGATGTCCGTTCCATTTAAATTCCCACTGGGTGACAGGAACTTGAGGCTGCGCATATAGCTTCTTTGCCGCAGCAAGAGCTTCCTCCATATTTTCTTGAGTAGCATATTGGCCTGGCGTCTTGTTCTTGGCCAGTAGTCGCGCACACATTGCGATCATTGGTGCATCGTTAGTCTCGCGCCATATATGTACATCTTTCGGCTCTGGTAGGCTGCAATGCTCAAGCATCCAGCCAGTGCGGGTACATTCTGAATACTCATACCATTGTTGCTTAGCAAGCCTTTCTTTCCGATGAAACGCCGCGTCTGAACTCTCGGTTTGGCCACGAAAAGGATTATTGTATGTAGGATGGGCCTCCCAGAAATTATCGAAAGGCCGACTCCTCAGTTGAAAGGCATCTTGGTTGCTTAAAGAAGACGGGGCAAGTACAAGCTTGTGATACTCATGCAAGGCGCAAATGAGCGTATAAGCTTTATCAATATGATTGGACAATAGGAGGAGCTCGATGAGGCGCTTGATTTGGCGCAAACCGTCGCTAGCATCTTTCGACTCAAGCAATAAAGATATCAGATCAGAGGTCTTGTGCTGGATAAACCAACCATTTTCGCCGGGGTCAGCTTGGTCGATATATGTCAATGAGGACATTTATTTGATTATTGTGGTGAGGAAATTTAAAGCTCAACTTTACGAGTCAGATATTTTCAGGCACCAGGGGCCGGTCGGCAACCACGTAATGAAACAAGGGTACGGAAATGGTTCAACAGCTGCCTGGTCGGTAAATTGATCTTCCAGTCCGTCAGTGTTTAATTGGCGCGCTTTTACGCTCCGGTCATTGAAGCTACCCTGTATTGTTGTTTCTTGACAATACAATTAGGCAAAGATTATTGTTTTGTATAACGACGTAATACCCAAACTTGTGCAGTGACAGTACTACAAGTTGCCTTTCATTCTCCCTCGGTTTGCTCCAAGCTCATCATATTTGGGTTTGTCTGATCGTACTTAGTCATGGAACCTTCATCTTTCAGTTTCCTCCCATTAGTCGTTCTGAGTTCTCGATGCCGTGCTTAGCAGAAACGGGCCGAGGTCATGTCCCGGACACCATGTCATAAGTATACGCATTTATAAAGACATCGTCAGATACTCAGCTCGGCTAGTTTGCACCGTAATTATGTTAATTATTGCACACCTATGTACTATAACAATTAAATATCATCGCGGTATGATCGATAGGATATGAGCCAACGGACATTAGGTCAGGGAAATCTATAAT
The DNA here is from genome assembly GCF_000260195.1 of Fusarium odoratissimum NRRL 54006. Classification (NCBI taxonomy): domain Eukaryota; kingdom Fungi; phylum Ascomycota; class Sordariomycetes; order Hypocreales; family Nectriaceae; genus Fusarium; species Fusarium odoratissimum. Next base: position 18,493 of record NW_022158688.1, on the reverse strand, counting down.
CTTCCTTGCCCATGTAATCGCTCCACGACAAAAACATCTTTAAAGCCTTCATAGTGTCTCTGATTTCCTCCAAAGACGCAGAGTCAGCATCTGCACCGTTTTCACCGAGAAGCTCTCGGGCTTTGAACAGAGCTGTACATATCTCAGCGTTTACAGCTTCAAAACCAGCGTAAATCAGCTTGTCAGCATCGGTGTTAAGTGGCATCGTCTGGATGTAGAAGGTTGAACATCGCTTGTGGGCTTGGCTTATCCGCACATCCTTGTCTGGCGTCGCGTAGTCAACAAAGACTTCAACAAGAAAGCGGATGCGGCTTGCTACGGTTTCTGTTGAGTCTGAACTGTTGGCTATAGATGAGATCTCGTCTCCATAGCGGTGGACAATAAGATCAGAAACGTCTCTCCAGGTGAAAGGCTCCAGCGGACTGGCTATTCTCGCATCTAGTACCGTAGCAAGATATCCTCTTATAGCCGACATCTCCTCCTCGGTGGTGCCAGTAAGCCGTGGGAGGTCCGCATAGTTACTGCCGGGATTCGTCAGGTTGACTGGGAAAAAGAAAGCCGAGACCATGGATGAGTAATCCAAGATAGTCCTACCAGGCCCAATATCGCGGTAGTTGGGCGGAGGATGAGGTCCTTGCCGTGGCCCTCTAGGAGGGCCTCGGTGGCCTCCATCGCCTGGCCCATGATCTCGAGGAGGTCCTCTCTGCGAGTCTGCCCGCTGCAAAGACTGGACTTGCTCCATACCCGATGAGAAGTCACATTTGATAACCTCAAAGCCAGCGCCCTCGGCTCGGATGACACCCTCCAACCGCCATTCGGCGCAGAGGTCGCAAAGATCTTGTGCTCTCTTGAACTCCCCTGGTGGCCCTGGAGGTTTAGTCTCAAGCTTCTCTTCTACCTGAGAGCCCTTCCTGTGTTTGCGCACACCACGAAGCAGGTAGTCCTGCGAGTCAATAACTCCTGTATTTCCCTTGTCGCCGCTCATACCGTCAATATAAAGGAACTGAAGCGGTCGTGTAGTTTTAAATGTATGAAGCCAGCCGTGCATGCTCTCTGTGGGCTCTATGCTTGGATTGAGAAGCTGCACTTGATCACTCTCTCTCTTACGCAGTTCTTCCCGACCCCCTGGAGGCCCCGGGGGCCCTGGGCGACCTGAGCGAGCAAACATCTCAGCGTGTTCGATTTCATAGGCAAGCCAGTCCAGACTCGTTGGAGTCTCGTTTCGTCCATTCCCGTGGTGAAGTAGCACACCTTCAGGAATCGTGGCTAGATACAAGGACATTCCATTTGGGTGAACTGTACTGCCCCATTTACGTAGTGAGTCATGGACTGAGTTGAAGATTTGAGGTCCTCTCTGAGCGGCCGTTTCGGCGCTTGGGCCAAATGACAAGGGCGAGGCGATAGCGAGGGCAACGAACGCGGCTACAGTAGTGCGCAAGGCCATTGTGACGATAGCTCTTAGGAGAGGATCGCATAGGATTTCAAACTGAATAATACAGTTGGTGAGTTTTGGAATGATGCCGATTGAGTTGAGGAGCGGACTGTTATTCTTTCTTTCTGACGCGCGGCACAAGACGACGACTGCAATAATAAGCAGGTGTATATATCCGATACCGCTTTTACGATAAAGGCGCCAGTACGAAAATAGCTGGTCTGTTGGAGCATTGTCTCTCGTTCAACCAATCACACCATTCGACAAAACTATCTGATCAATCTGATAAGCGTTAAATTGTAATGGATTGAGGTCTCTTACCGGAAGTCTGCCCACATCCCGACGGAGCGACGTGTTATCGGTGCACTGATGTAGTTGTAAATTAAGTTAACCCGTTAATTCTATCTATTAAGTCGTCGAGAACTCGCGCTCTGGTTAGGGACAATACTGCCGCACTGTGGCATGGCTCTATCACTATTAGCTTTTTTCCTGTAAGAGGTCATTCGTTTTATCTCGCTAAGCAAACTAATTATTTAAGCTAATTATGAAAACACAAGAGATAATTACATAGAAATCGCGACGTAAAGTATTAAGCCAATCCTTAAATATCCGATATCTAAGACATTCAGGCCGATACTTAGCTGTTAAGTATGATCTTGGTGGCTAATATATATGCAGGGATAGGAAGAAAGCTAGGAATATTTGGGCCGTGAAAACGTTTTGATTCGCGACCCAAGTTCGCATCAACTGTAAGTCTTAAACAGCTTCCTCTCAAATTTGTAAACTTACTCCTATGAAGAAGTGGGGATACATAAGGGGTTGATTTTTACCTTCTTGTAGAAAGACAAGTGCATCAATTGTCAATTGAAAAGTTCCCTTGCTATGCCCCTTTTATTATTCTTGGAAAACTTATATAAGCAGCTTGCCTGTTATGTTACATTTGAATTCCTATCCTAAAACGAATTTGTAATATCCTTTATTTCTTAACGTCTATCTATTACTCCCTGCTATTAAGAGTAAGTTGCTTTAATTACTATATACTTGCAACTAAGGACACTGTAAGAGGAATAAGTATAATAATCTAATATATTAAAACAGTTAAAGAAAGTGTTAGTTACATCATGTGCGACTTGGATAGCATTGAAAAAAGGAGTACTAACAATGAATATACTATAAAGCTCTCGACCTTTGCCTTCACACATTGGTCTTACATTGGCAAATAACACTTCGTACTTACACCCAGCTAATCAAGCGAGATGTCTTTGCGAAAGACGTAAAAAGGGTAGTCGCTATTGTTATGGCTATGAAAACTGTGATTTTTGCGTATTTAAACAGCGTTGCTATTATAAATTTCCCGGGGCACCTCTGGATACTATTGGGAAGTGTATGCGCGAAACAGGGCCCGTTTCGTGTCGCATCGATTCGTGCCAGCCATGTTAAATCCATCGAACTTCCGTCTTCCACTTTGTATAGCTTTCTGACGCTAGACACTGACTAACGGAGCTTTAAACAGGCTATACTGAGTTCTCAAGAGTCAATGAAGCCTGAACCCTAATTCTTTGGGCACTGAATCCTTTTTCATCTCTAACAACCCAGACTCAACGTTCACTAAAGCCCGAGCTCGATTTCCATAATACATATTACATAAAAAATATATTTTTCGACTCCAACGTCATTGAGAAACACTATAGTAAAGAAGAGATTTCTCAATACTACTCAAGAATAATCAGTCTCCAGTTGAGTTCCAGTTTTAGCCAATCTTCCTCTCTAACCACGCAAAGGCCGAGGCGGCTCCAAACCCCTGAACCACGCACTCTTTCCTCTACGATCATAACATTCAAATGCCCCGTATCTTGGTGGACATCAAAAAGAAATTGGCGAGAAATGACAATCAACCCAACTTTCGACCTTGGAGGAGGAGGAGGAGGTATTGCTGAAAGCTCGCTCGAAACATCGTCGACGCAGCTATCGTCTCTTGCTCCATCGTCTGCTTCGTTCATCGTTCCGAACCCACCTTCTTCTTCCTCGCCCAAGGACTCTTCAGGATCATGAAGTATCATAGTCCTTCCAACCATCTCCGGGATATCGGCCACTATCTTCAGGAACCCTTCTGGCGTCAGAATGTGGATGGCGGAATTGCTTTCAAGTCGGATGAGAGTTTCAGCGTGACTTGTCCAGAATACTATTCGTCCGGTATCATAAGGATCATGAGCCATCTCAAGAGGCTCCAGCTCTGAGGCGAGTAAGATATTTGACATGTCTATGGGCCCATACTCTGTGATTTCGCCTTTCCACTTGGGAGTTGTGAAGTTAAAAAGGTTGGAAGATGAAGAGTCGAAACCCGTCTGAATAGGTGATATGCTTCCATCACTTATCAAAGAATAGAATGCCAGGATCGAGTCCGGTTCCACCCTGTCGTTATCATGATCCTCAAGGTAGGGGCTGGGAATCACATAACCAACCCATCCAAGCCACGACCAGCTAGGATAAGACACTCTGCGGATCACTGATCCTCCGGACACTGTCCTATATACCTCTCTGCGACGATCATTGCCCCATTTCCAGATAAGTGCTTGATCAAACTTCTTGGTTCGTAAACCCCAGTAAAGTTTCTCTTTGTTCACATACTCCCATCGGCGGATGAGGCCTGAGAAAGCTGGAAGAGCGTCAGCAGGGTACGTAAGCTTTCGCTCGCTGAATTGTCTGATGGATTTGGACAAGCTTCTCTTAGAGAACTTTTTGTCACCAATGTCCCTCATATCATTGCATCCTAGGTAGATAGATGCTACATCGACTAGTGTTCCTGGGATATCTAAAATCGTTTCTTCATCGTATGTTGTACTCTCGCATTGCCAGTAGACTTGTGACTCCGTGAATATTAGTGTGCGTCTGGATAAGCACCGTTCCTGGTACGTCCAGCCTCTGGTACTCCACCTTGAACACTGTAGCTCATCATCCTCTGAAAGAGCAGCGCAGGGCGTGATGCGCAATCTGCTAGACACTTTAACTTGGCGCTGCAAGAAATCCCGTGGCTGACTCGGAAGACCTGCCAGACCCGACTCGGAATCATCGCCACATCCAGCGATGATTGTGAACAGCGCTTTGGAGTATATCAAATCCATATGTGCGGTTTGACGGCTAACATCCTTGTAGTCGTCCTGGATAATACATAGGGCATCTACCCATAAGTATCGCTCTCCTACTTTCTCAACAACATACATAGAATCCTTGATTGTCTGAGGAAGGAATATCTTATCTAGACCGCCGGACTGTTGCAGTTGAGGAAGGTTCTCTCGAGTTAGGCGCCTCTCGGTGTGTAATTTCATCTTCTGTCCGTCGGATCCCCAGACGTAACTAAGCGCGACATAGCGCATAGAGGGGAGTAAGTCGATAATTTGTCTCTGTTGGACATCGATGACTCGAAACGTACTTAGCCATTCATTGTCGTTGTCGATGAGCCAGTCTGGCTTGTGGCACTTGTCCCCGTGATCTTTCTCACACTGATATATCCACCGGCGGACTAGTTGAAAATCCAGAAGCGGTTCTATTGGCCTGCCAGTGCCGCTCAGAGAGATACAGCCTTCTGTCGTGGGTCTCTTGGCTGTGCCAGGTGTTCCTTCAGGCCAAATCGCTTGGAGGGTGACGCTATCAATTCCCATATGTGTCCAAGGACATGGATGCAGCATAAGCTGAGCACGGCTCACTTCTACCGGTGCATCGTTATCGGAGCCGTTTTCGTCTTCGTTGGTCTGTTGAATGTTCGTTCTGGCGAAGGTTATTTCCCTTAAATTACACCTTATCGGCCTGCCGTTTTCGGTAAGACGTAGACCATACTTTTTTACCTCTTCGTGCAGTTCATTGATACACCTCGAACGTATCGGATACAGTGAGTCTCTGTTGTAGATGTCTAGAGAGCGGCCGTGGGGTGCTCTTCTGAACCGCTCCTTATAGACATCAATCACAAGTTTGCAGATATTGCAGTTTTCTGCGCGCTCCAGGACTTGTTCGAGTGTCCCCAAGCATAGATCCTTGTACCCTAGAATGGATTCGTTCCATTCATGGTAAAAAAGTTTCTGAAAGTCGATGACAGCGCATACTGAGCAAAAAGTATCTGTGCCGAAGCTCATTATGCTTAATAATTAATAGTCTGGAACTGTTAATTTCGCGATGCGGGGAATGAAAATCAGGCAAAGGCTAGTAATAAAATAAAATTGATGGCTCGAGCTGATACGGCACCTGGGAATATTTTTATGGGTCGTCACATGGCTCATTGGCGACTCGAGGGCTTTCGGCCGATCTTCGGCAGATACTCTAAAGTAGCTTAACCTCTCGTGGAAAAGACAGCTAACTTGAGGGTTATACTACAACATCACATTTACAGTACGAATTAGTGGCCTGATTAGATCTGAAGATTTTCACCAACGTTCTTTGTCGTCTGAGGGCTAGTGCACCTGGGGGCTGAGGGTGTGGATGGGACCCGCATTCGAGGAATCGGGTCAAAAGGCTGAGGCAGCGTTTCCTGAGTCAAGATGCATTAGCCGAACCTGGGGTATGGGGTAACAGAAGCCGGTCAGTTCCTGGCTGCAGCCTCTATTTTTCGCAACTTTTCATAACTGCAGACTCAGCTTTCAGTTGTGGAGCTTCAGAAAAAGATCCCCAATGCGCTTTATTAACCTCAGTATGCCAAAACGCCGTGCCAAGCAAGCATGCCTCCATTGTAGGAGAAGAAAGATCCGCTGCGACGTGGCCTTTGGAGGTTCACCATGTGTAAACTGTCGTCTGGATCAGGTCCACTGTGAGGCCAAGAGCCGAAAACCAAAGCGGTAAGTCCTCTATCGACCGGTAGGGAATCAGTAAGACGAGCGAAGCTCACCCGTTTGATAGCAGAAGGCTCGAAACAAAACACGCGGAAGTCACGAACAAGACCAATACTAGCTTCGCGACCACTATTAGCGACGGTATCTGGCCCCAGGATGGCACGTTTACAACGAACGACGACCCATATTTGGGGATCTACCCATTCCCATCCTTGAATCCCTCACCATACAATCTCGACAATGTACAAATCGAGCCTACCGATACTAGGTCCGAAGACGAAAGCATGTTGTTGAAGCCGACAGATAACCAACTCGCTTTCATAAACGACCCAGACCTGAGTAAACTTCCTCCAGACGATGTTAGCTTCCTACGACAACAAGGATGCTTAAGCGTTCCGCCCAGAACTATACTCGACGAAATTATCCGAGAATACTTTCTACACGTTCACCCGATGCTGCCCTTGATGGATGAGTGTGTGTTTTGGGAACAATACGGACAGAAGACGAATAAACTGTCACTGTTTTTGATCCAGGCGATGTTATTTGCTGCTTGTAGTGTGGGTGGACTAATTACACTTTCGAGGTGTTGCTGACATTGTTATAGTTCGTGTCTGAATCTGTAACCAAAGAACTGGGGTTCGAATGCCCTCGCCTTGCGGCTGCTAGGTTTTACCGACGAGCCAAGGTCCTTTTATTCTGTCCAACCCCGCGCTGATAAGGGCTAACGTGAGTAAGCTTCTTTATGACCTCGACACTGAGCCCTCTGCCGTCGATCTAGCACGGGGAGCTTTGCTGCTTACCTTCTTACCCGTCTCGTGTGACAACGGTCATCCAACGCCCAACTCAGTATGGCTGACCAGAGCGATCGAACACGCTGAATGCCTTGGTGCCAATGTGAGATACATCAATGGACCAGACACAGGTCCACTGAAGCGTCTCTGGTGGTGTTGTATCCTCCGTGATCGCAGTATTTCTCTCGGACACAGGCGATGTGTACAGATTCCTGGGCAATACCCGTTACCAGAGGAAGAGGACTTTAGCTCCGAGTTCGACGGGTCTTTGGTGTACACATCACGCATAAAAGCCCAACTATTCAGGGTATTCCGCCGATTGATGGCATTCTGCTACATCGTGATAGATTTGCTTCAGCTCATGGCTCGGCATCGCAGTGCTTCACATCACCTGGAGACAATATGTGCTAATGACCGCACAACTATATCCCAATGCAGAGATAATCTCTCGGCCTGGTTCAGTGCCACTGGGGAAGAATTCCTTGAACTGGGTCACGGAAGTCAGCCACGACATCCGTCTGTTATTGTCTACACGAACTTTGTGTATATACAATACTAGTAGGTTAAATGGACAATCTCCCCAAAGATATCGACAGTAACAAGACTCAAGCACTGCTAAATTGCTACTCCATCATCAGAAACTCATGGTTGATGTTGGCCTGTCTGGTGCGACTGAGTTTCTCCCCTCTACTCTGGTCGATGAGGTTCGGTCTGCCACCTTTCGCCTTATCGACCATCTGGCAGAGCCCGTCCGACTCGGACTTGCGCGGTTTCTGCCCGTCAGTGTGTGAGTACATTACTTCCGGTGAACACGTGACAGATAATACTGAACTGTCGCACCAGGGCTGCCTTTGCCGCTGTGCCCATGACGATGTATGTGTTTGAAGCCAGGCTCGGCGGTCAGGTCACTGCGAACCAGAGGCGGCTTCGGACGCTAGTCGAGATGTTGAAGGTATATCATCCCCGATTTGAGGGGATCGAACCCCTAAGCTTTCTTGTTCGCCAGACTGTCAGCTCGGTCGAGAGTGGTCTGACGAGTCAACGGAAGGGCTGCCTACGAAGCTGGACAGACATCATAGCCTATCAGCCATCCCAATATTTGAGCTGTATGTCAGAAATGGAACGAGTTCTACGTTGCTCACAAGCACCGAAACGCGACTCCATACTGAGCTGTAGCTGGTCTAGTATGATGGAACATTGCCGCCCCACTGAGACCGGGATCTCATGGAGTGTTTCCGACGCCGTTGAAGGCCTCGAAAGTATTCATTCTCTTGATGTAGTAACGGAGATGGACGGAACTAATACCTATCTGTCTGATCAACAGGCATTTGATTTACTTAGCCTTGACTTTGACCTATTGACTAGCATGCAGCTTGAAGACGCAGAGCCGGACAGCAGTGAAGACGGTGTGAACCTCTCAGATCAAACATTAAAGGAGCTGTGTTAGTGGTATTGGGTAGTCATCGGATCCGATAGTATCTATGGAATGTAGAATTAGGGGCTTGGAAAGAAGTGGGTATTCGCTGCTGGCACACAAATCAATAGAACTGTAGACAGAGGTTGTTGGTAATCCGCCGACAAAAAGGCACCCTTTTATGCCGACAGGATGTCAGCGATAGCAGATTGTTTATGAAAATTGACTCTTCATAGAATTGTCTTCCAAACCTAGCCCTGTATGCATGAACTTTGCCACGAACCTGAAACATGACATCAATTCATCCCCCAGCCCGGACCCATTCATCTAATATCTCGATTGCACACGATTTATTTCTACCCTTCAATTAGTCCTTTTGTGGTCTTTCGGATCGTCGGCTTACTCAAGTCCAACTGACTCAGGATTATCAAATGTCCTGGAAGGGAAAAGGAAGTCTCACGTGTCTTGCATAGTATACTTGCACAAGTGATAGATTACCTTGGTTGATTATGCGGGGTAATGATCTTGTCCCTGAGTCATGATACTAGATGTCAACAGGTTGCATATATTTACATAGTTATAGTATAGACAAGGCCCATATCTTTCAACTAGGCAAAGGATAATAACAACATTTACTCTCCTTGGACTACCAATAACCTATCTTTACTATGATTACCCCTAGCAATATTCAACTGGACAGCCCTTCTGCCCTTTATATTATGGCTTTCTGTGGTATCACTACTCACCTAGCCATATTTCGGATTAGCAAGTAGGATATTACTATTTATCGCATAATTACTTTCTTTATTCTTATCTATATATCTGTCTAACCCTCTTAGCCTACTATAATAACCTAGACTATAAGAGCCTTCTTAGTATATAGTATACTACTTCTGGCCTCCTAGTAGCCTTTATAGCTAGGTTATATGGCAGTATGGTTATCTATAGATTCTTCTTTTATCCCTTATACTAATTCCCTGGTCTAATATTTAATCTCCTATTTTTATTATATATAATATTAATATTAATAAAGAAGTTTTATATATTTTTAAAAATATAAAAGCTATATAAAACCTATAGTAATTTTATTAAATTAGGTATTTATTTATTTATTTACCTCTTTACCTTATATAAATATAATACTTATTAAGCTAAATATCTATCTAAAATATTAATTATATTACTAAGTACTATAATTATAGTTTACTAAAACATATCTCCTTATCTAAAGGGTCCTTAGTATAATATTTTTATACTTATTATATCTTTATATACTATAAGGGATAGGCAGGAGTATATATATAAAAGAAAGATATAAAATAGAGATCTTAATATAAAAGGTATAAAGAATTTGTCTTTTAATTATTATAAAATAAGACTAATTCCTTTAAAGGCTATATAAGATTATAAGCTTAGAAATAAGAAATATATATATTTATTAATAAGTTAGCTATAATAAAAATATAATAACTTAGTTAATATTATAAAATAATAACATAGTTAATAAGCAAGCACTCTAGATAAGTAAGCGCTTTACTTTTCTTAACCTTTTTAAGCTATAGCTTAAAAAGCTTAAGCTGCAGCTTAAAAAGGGCCACCTTTACTTATTAAACTCCTCCTTAGATAACTTAAGAACATACTTATAAGTCCTTATATTATAACCGCCCTTGCCGCATATACTATAGCACTAACCGCCTAGTTACTCTGACCTTCCTTAACTACTACTTCTTTATAATTTAGCTACTACCTGTTACAATCCCAGCGGTTATATCACGTGTACCCCATAAAAACTCCACCCTAGCAACTAACCAGACAAGGACCAATAAGTATAGGAACAACGGCGTTCTAGGACTACATCATTCCAGGACCAACAACGACCTTATATCACATCGCTCCTATATAACCATTATTAGTATATAGAATATATTTATTAGCACTTTTATAGGACTTAGCTTACTAGCTATTAATTAAAGTATCTTTATATTAATAAGCCTAATATATATTACTTAATTATTAAGAGATATAATACTTTATATCGCTTAGTATTATGCCTTATATTATCTATAAATATAAACCTAATATAGATTAGTTTACCTATTTAGAAACTTAACCGTTATATATTAATAGCTCTTATTTAGACTATATCACATAATATTAAGTAATATCTAAATAATAGCACCTGCTACTTTAACCCCAGCTTCTAACCTAGGATATGCCTAGTATACTCTACAGAGAGAAATGCCACCTAACCTGGAAGATAATCTCATAGAGACCAATAATAACAAAGAAGAAGATATTATCCCGGCTTATCCTAGTACCTATAAAGGGAAAGTTACAAAGCTTAAAGATAGACTTAAATATCTAGGTAAATAGCACAACTAGCTATTAAATAACGCCAGAAACAACTCTAAGATAGCTAAGGATTAGATTAAAGAATTAGAGAAGAAGGTAGTTAACCTTACTAAGATTACAGAGTTACTCAGGAAGATAGCCAAAAATAGTTAAAAGCTATATAAAGAATATATTAAATATACCTAAGCTCTTATTACTATTAGAAAAGACCCTAGAGAAATCCTCTGACCCTGTTAGCCTGATTTATTTAATAGTAATGCTGATAAATTATAAGGATTTCTTATTAGTCTCTAAAGCTATTAGATATACTATCTAATCTAGTTTATAACTAAAGAACTAAGAGTATAATATAATATAGGATTTCTTAAAGATAAAGTATTATAAATAATAAAGCCTATTATCTATAACTATATTAATAATCTACCTAATAAATAATAATAAATAACTAAATATATCTATAAGAAATATAAATACTTTAAATCTAAACTTAGAAATACTTTTAGAATTATAAATAAAAAACAAATAGCAGAAATAAGGATCTAATAACTTAAGCAGAAAGGATTTACTGCAGACTACCTTATAAAATATTATTACTAGGTAGTAAGGCTAAACTAGGGCAAAGAAGCTTATATAATATAAGTATACCTAGGACTTAAGTTAGAAGTTAAGGATACTATAGTAAATATTAGACCTAAACCTATAAATCTAAATAACCTTACTAATATTACTATAGAAATTAATAATTAGCAGTATAAAAAATACAAGGAAAAATAAGCCAAGAAATAAGAAGGGTTATATAACCCCTGGTAAAATATAAAATAGTAAAATACTAATTAAGAAAGAAAGAGGTATATTAATACTTAATATAGTATTAAACTAAGACCTATAATGCTTAGAGTGACCTAATAGGATAATAGAAGAAGACCTTATAATATATCTAAGGTTAAGTATTATAACTATAACTAGTTTAGATATATAGCCTATAGATGCCCTTAACTAAGGAAAGCTAGAGATCCTAATTAAGGTAAGTAGATACTAGGTATAACTAATAAATAAGACCCTTAGATGGCTATATAAACCTAAATATTAAGAATAACATAAAGCTTATATAATATAATAGACTTATATAAGGACTATATATTAAAATATAGCTGGTATTTATACCTGGATAGTTTAATTTAGGAACTATAAGATAAATTTCTAATAAAAAAAGATACTAAAATAGGAAATATACCTTAAATCCTATTACTATATAAGGCAAAAGTAAATAAATACTATAGAGAAAAACAAAAGGACCTAGAATACTAATAAAATAAATAAGAAAAGTATTATACCTATTATCTTAAGAAGAAAGAAGAAAAGAAATAAGAAAAGATAATATAAACTAAGACTCTAGGAATAATAAGGGAGAAGAGACCCTTATAATAAGAAATTAAGGAATATCTAAAAGATCTACAAGAGAAGGAAACTACCCCTAATAAAGGCAAGTAATCTAAAGCACTCTAATAAGTAGATAAGATCCTAGTTTAAGTTACCCTTTAAGATATAAAGAAAGCAGTTAGGAAAAGATAAAAAGCCAGAGATAAAATCTATATATATAAATACTACTAAACCTAAAGTATAGGATATAGAGGAGGGGCAATATAGGTAACTGCCTAATACCTCTATAAAGAAGATAAATATATTAAATAAAAGTAGAAATAATCCTATAAACTACTATTTAATAAAAAAGGCACTAGGATTTAAATATCTAATAAAGAAAGATATATATAAGGTACTAAGAAGTATAAAAATACTAATAAATTAGAAGTATTATATATCTATGCCTACTATATAAGTAATATAATAAACCTATTTTATAAAGAACCTAAGTTTAACCCTAATAATAACCTAAGGATATTTTTAACTTACCTAGGATATAAGGAACTATTATAGGTATTATATAAATACTATTAGTGTAAAATATATAAATAAGTTAAGGAAGATAATAACTATTTTCCTATTATAATCCCTAGGATACCTAATAATAAACCCTACTTAAAAGAAAAAGTAAAAGGGTATTTAGTATACTTCTAGTATAAAAACCTTAGAGTAATAGAGCTGCGATTCTATATAGTATACTACCAAGAAATAAAGAAAAACTAAAACTATTATTAGGAAGTTTAAAAGATAATCTAAGAATCACAGAAGCCGAAAAGGAATATTAAAAATAAATAAAGGATAGATAGTATAACTATCTAAGAAAGGAACCCTTAATTAATAATACTAGCTCAGAAGATAAGCAAGAGACTACTAACCCTAAACTTAAAGTAATAGTAAAATTCTTTAAGATACTATATAATAGCAGGGGAAAGCCTATAGAAAAATAAAAAAAGGCATAGCAATAATAATATAGATATAAATAGGAACTTATAAGGGAATAACATAAGTTAAGTAAAGTAAACCATATTAAAGGATATATAAATCCTAAAAGATATTATAAAAGTTACCTTATTATTATTAGAGCGCTATATAAGTAATAAATAATAAAAAAAGAAAAATATAAAATATATTTAAAGATATTAAAAGAATAATATAAAGAACTAAAAGAATATTTCTAATAGTAACTATTTAATAATAAGTTTATTAATAACTATATTAACAGCAAGGGTTATTATAATAATAATTACAAATAAACCTATTAAAATGCCTTAGGAAAAGAAGTATGCCTTTTATAAAAATAAAGCCATAAAAGAGTAATTAACAGGGATAAAAAAGAACTATACCTATAAGTGCTCTAGGAGCAATATAAGATAACTAACCTAATTGCCTAGTATTATAAGCTTAAATTAAAAGGAGATAGCTAAATATATAAATTAACTATAAAGTAAAGAAAAATTTTATTAATTTAAAAATAGTTATAAAGCTAGGATTATTATAAAGGAAGAAGTAATTATTATACTAACTGTTATGATCCCAGCGGTTATATCACGTATGCCTTATAATTTTCCCCACTTAATCCACCAACCAGGAAAGGACCAATAATTACAGGACCAACGGCGCTCTAAGACCGCGTTATTCTAGGACTAATAGCGACCTTATATTGCGTTACTCCTATAAAACCACATCTAGTATATAAACTATATTTATTTACACTTTTATAGATCTTACTTTACCAGCTATTAATAAAACTTCTTTATATTAATTAAGCCTAATATATATTAAATCTACTATTAAGAGATATAATACTTTAATAAGCTTAGTTATATACCTTATGTAATCTGCTAATAATAAACCTAGTATAGCTTAATTTAATATAGTTAGACTCTAACCTATTATATATTAATAGCTCTTATTTAAACTATGCCGTATAATACTAAGTAATATAAATGCAATAGCTACCTATATTAACCCTGCCTAGTAATATACTGCACCCTATGCTACTCTAGCACCTGCTAATAATAATTAAGATATGGATAATAACTCTAAAAATAATACTAACTCTAATATTGCCTAGCTTCGCCAATAAATAACTAATATAATAACTAAAATAAATAACCTTAGATAAGCCTTAGTTAAAGCTGCTGTATTCTAGGCATAATAGGCTATTAACTACTAGAATGCAATTTAGGAAATATATTAGCTTACTGCTACTATAGTAAATAAGAAAGAATTAGGAGAAATTCTTAAACTTAACGCACCTAAACCATTTAATAGAAACCTTGCCAAACTAGCTACCTTCCTTACCTAATGCCAAGCCTATATAAGCTACTTTCTGAACTAGTTTACTAATAATAATAACAGAGTTATATATGCATTAAGACATCTTAAAGGCAATACTACTTAATAGTTTTAACTTATATTAAAAGAAATTACTATTATACTAGAAGATAAACTACTACCTAATGTAACGGTTGCACAAGCCGTTAAACCACAGGGCAAAAGATCGGGCCATAATCGCTATGTAAGCAATCATGGGTGTGCTACAGCTACCTTATAGAAGCCTTACAGCGCTGTTACGGGCACGAATCGTAACAATCTATTTTGATTTTATTATATAAGATTTTATATCCTAAGTATATTACTTAAGACTAATAGAAGTGGCTTTTAGTAGGTTTAATAAGCATATTAGTATCTTATAGTGCTTTAAGAACCTTATAGATGTATTTTATATACTCTTTTTTTATATTAAAGAAGATAAGGATATTATCCAGGTAGCAGACTATAAAGATATTAAGGTATTCTCAAAGTATATTAGTAATCATATATTAAAATACTATAGGTGCATTAATTAATCCAAAAGGCATAACCAAATATTTAAATAGTTTATATTTTATTTAAAAGGCTGTTTTCTATTTATTGCCTTTTTTAATTTAAATAAGATTATAAGCAGACTTAAGATTAAGGGCTATAAACCATTTCTTGCTAAATAGATAGTCCTTAAGTTTAGTAATAAGCAGTAATAGTATTCTATCCTTTTCTATGATCTTATTAAGTTACTAGTAATCTACTATAAGTCTTAGCTTATTTAAGTTAGGTTTTAATATAAACATAATTAGATATCCTGCTGCAGATTTTAATAATCTAATATATCCTTTTTATAGCATATCGTTTAACTATTCTCTAAGTATATTAAGCTTATCTTAAGATAGGTTATAAATAAGAAAGAATTTTAGATTCTTTCTATCTTTTAGTATAATTTTAATATTATAATCTATATATTAAGGTAACTTAGTATCTAATTCTTCTTAAAATAGTTTCTTATAGATATAATACTCTAGGGGTATATTCTTAAGTTATTTATTAGATTCCTTTATAGCAATCTATTTTATTTATTTAATATCTTAATCTAATTATTTAAATTATCCTTTAAGAGTTACTATTATTCGTCTAATGCATTTTATCCTGTCTTTATAATACTTATATTATATTCCTTTTAAAATAGGTAATACTTTATTATGCCTATCTTTACTACTCTTATTAGTTAAAGTTTAAAATCTTATATTATTATTATTCAAATTATTTTTATTATCTAAAGGGTAATCTTTATAGTTTACCTAGCTAGTTTTCTAGTTAATTTATATATTATAGTATTATAACTATAGAAATTTAAATACTAAGTTATATTTCTATATTAGAATAATATTAAAGTTAATATCTTAGTTTTTTCTATTAATAAATATCTTAAGGTAATTAATCTCTCTAGTAATTCTTCTATTATTATAATTATAGGTGCCTCCTTCTTTGTCCTTTATAGTATAAGGTTCCTTTTTATTTCTTTATAATAGCCTTAATTTATTAACTATTTTAGGGGAAATAAAATTTATATTAGCTCTGCTATTTATAAGTATATTTAGCCACTTATTTTTAATTTTAACCTTTAATTCTAGGTAGGTTTATTAACTTCCTTTTATAGTTATTCTTAGAGCTTTTTCTAGGAGTTTATTTTCCTCTGCTTTTTTACCTATTTATTATTTTATTATAAATAGTATGTGCCTTTTCCCTATAGGTGATTTATATTATATCTACTCTTAGTGTAGTTAATATTATTAGGATATTTGTTTTAGGTGGTAAGTTATTATTAATATATAGCTTCTATCTTTTTTACTTTATAGTCTAGGATAATATCTGCTTTTTCTTCTTTAGTAAGGGGTCTTTCTTTTTCTTATTTAGATTCTTTTAATTATTCTTATAGTTATTACTTATCTAGCTGCCTAATAGTATCTTGTTTATCTTAAGATACTTCTTCTTCTTATTATATAATATTTTAATTAATTTAGTTAAGTTTTTGGTTAAGTGCTTTATCTTTAGTAATTTTAATTTCTTATTATACTTTTTATCTCTATTATATAATATATTAGGAGTTTTAAATATATACTAAGGCCTATTCTTATGTTTCTATATAAGCCTTTAGTTTAGCTACTTAAGATCCTCTGTATTTCTTTATAACTTAATATCTAACTATATTAATAATTATATATAGTTCTTATTTTTAATACTTATTAATTTATACTAAGAAGTAGTTAGTTGCTACCTTGTCTTACTAATAATATAGGCAGTAGTATTATATATATAATATTTATAATATCTGCTTATAGTTTAGATAGTTTAGGTATCTTTATAGGTCTCTTTTAATTTAGATATATTCTTCTGGTATTATAGGGTCTTTTAGTGTATCTTTTATATATACTTAGATATAAATATTATTATCTTATTCTATAATTATATATTCTCTTATAAGTTTTATATATTTCTAATATTTATTATCCTAAAAACGAATTCTATGTTTATTATATTAGGGTACTATTTCTATGTTTTAGACTACTTAATTTTCCTTATATCTAATATATCTGGTATTAACTTCTCTCTAGATTTAGCAGGAGTTTAAATAGTTTAGGTTATTAATATATTAGTTTGGTTATTTTAGGGTAACTTTAATAGGAATCTTATCTACTGCTAAGTAGGGCTTTTAGTTATTTCTTATAATACTAAGTTTATTATCTAGGTTAAGGTTAATTTCTTTTTTTTTTTTTAATTATAAAGATAGATTTTCCTTTAGTAGAGTATTATATCTCTGGTTTAGGTATTAGTACTTATTTAAGTTTAACTTTTATATTTTATTTTACTTTTAATTTTTATTATTTTTATTATTTACTTTCTTTTCTTTTAAACTTGGGGTCTTCTTATCTTTTTATATTATATACTTTTTTCTTTGCCTATTTCTTACTTTTGCTTTACTTATAAACATCTACTATAAGAGCTATATATCCTAGGATAGGTTATTATTCTAAGTCTAGATATAGGTAGTATTTTTTAAGAGTTTCTTTCTTACTAAGGAATAGGTTATATATATTAGTGGCAAGTCCTAAGTTAAATAGGTTATATCCTGATTTAGTTATATTAATAATTCTGGTTACTATCTAAGGTTTATTATCTTTTTTAATAGTATTAATTTTCTTATTTTTAGGAACTGGTTTATACTTCTGGTTAGTTTTAATAGGGTTCTTATATTCTTGTTTATAGTATCCTTTCTTGCCATAGTTATAATAAGTAATTTAGGATTTATCTTATTTAGTTATTCTAATAGTTATTAGTCTAAAGTCAGTGCTATAAGAAGTATTATTATTCTATTTCCTTCCTTAATTAGTATTATAGCATGGTTTATTCCCTTATTATCCTTAGTTATTTTGGTTATAGTAGATTCTCTATTAGAATTATATATTATTAATCTTAATAGCTTTACTAATATAATTAACTAATATCTTAGGTCTTACTTCTTTATAGAGTTCTACTTAGATTATTTCTTTAAGTTTATTAAAGAAAAGTAATATAAGAGGTTCCTAGTCTTATCCTAGCTTAGTGGCTAGTTAAAGGAATTTAATTTTATACTCTAATATAGATTTAGTTTATTAAAGTATTTTAATCTTTCTTTCTGCTTAGCTTTTCTTATTAATTAACCTAAATACTTATTATATAGCTTTCTTAAACTTAGTATAATTATTATATATTTAAAAGGTTTTAGGTGTTACGACCCTAGCGGTTACGTCACGTGTACCCCACAAAAACTCATGCAAGGCATCAACCCCTCAACGGTTACGGGCCAATCAGAGCTAGATCACCTCAAAATAGGATCACGACGCTCCAGGAGCTACCGTGATCCAGGATCACCGTGATCCAACTACCTCAGCGATCCCCTCAGATCGCCCTT